>NC_058378.1:25059473-25365263 GCF_018350175.1 Felis catus | reverse complement strand
GAGCCAACAAACTCGGCTTTGCTCCTGGGGAAAGGAATGGGTAATTAAGAAGCTGCAGGCATGTGTGATCTACATGTCAGCGAGGGTCACCACATCCCTCGAGAGTCAGTCCAAAGAGCCTGAATTCCTATCCAGGTGCCGTCTTCCAGATCATTCCTTCCAACCCTCACCTTCCACAGTAGAGGGCTGATTAAGCAATTTTCCCAAAGACCATTCTCTCCTAAGGCCAGCTGTGTAAATACCTTTTTTTTTCCCTCTACCCAACTGCATGTATGTCTAGAAACTTCTTTTGAACTTGCTCGTGCATTCCCTTCCCTCCCTCCCCCTACACCAGTTACCAAGACGGGTTACTTCCTTGTGGGGCCTCCTCAAAAAGCAGAGTGTGCAGCAGACATCCAATGGATATTTCAGTGCAGAAAACTAAAGGCCCGCACCTAATACATCACTATTTAATTTTGCCAACAGGAGCCATTTGTCTTCATTACATTTTCAAACTTTTAGTCCCTGAAATACAATTTTCTTATTAAATGTGGATTTGTGATAGTGTTTTAGGAGCACCTAATACAGCACAATGTCATGTCAGAAAGGCCTCTCTCCCTAATTATTTAATTTCGAATCAAATTGGGATTAAGAGCATAGGTTCTGGAGTTAGAAAATTCATGTTCAGGTTTGGGCATCAGTTATTACCTTGTGGTCTTAGGCGCTGTGTTTAACCTCTCTTATCCTCAGTTTGCTCCTCTATAAAATGAATATAAATATAAAATGTTATAAGCACCTTCCTCTCAAGCCCTTATGAGAAAAAAATGAAATAAAACATTTAAGTACATATATGAGTTCCTGGCACATTCTAAGAGCTCAGCAAATGTTATCTATTGTTATCCTTCCCCAAAAGGGGCACATTAATCACTCTTTAATCATGGAGAAGAATTTGTCCCCAGTCAGGAGTGGGCCACTGTTAATATTTTTGGGCAACTGATCTTCAGGAACAGTTCATGTCCTGACCTGTCTGCTTTGAACTTTCACAGGGTCAAGAAGGATTCATGAGTTGGAAGGGCCTGGTCTACAGCCCTAACCAGACCTTATTCCTCCTCCAAAATCCCAGAAACCCTCGGCTTGAATATCCCTAACAAGAGGAAACACCCCTTCCCCAGGCTGACCATGCCATTTTTGGATGACCCATGGCTTCCATAGCCACTGGTCCTACCTCTGTCCTGTGAGGTCACCCAACAGAAGGCCCCCCTTCCTTCTGCATGTGTGGCCTTTCAGTGTAAAGTGTAAAGTGGCCTTTACAGTGTAAAGTGGCCTTTCAGTGTAAAGACAGTCGAGTTTCCAGGCTGAATATCCCTATGTTCCTGAACTGTTATTCCAGGGTCCTGATTTAAGGTCCCCTGGACAAGAATTCCTGCTTGTTAAATCACCCATTGCCTTCAAGGGGACCTTCCCAGCTCTGGGAGGCCAGGCTGGAGGGGGGAATGTAAAGAAGACAAGGGGACCAGGTCTTTTCTTCATTCTTCCACCTGCTAATTCCCATCCCCGTCACTCCGCTTTTGAGAATCTTCAGAGACATGGCATTGACTTCTTTCACACATTTCCTGAGCTGAACAAAATGTCAGTGATCTTTCAATGGTGTCCTAATTAAGTAATATATGCTTTCCACATAATTTTAGAAAAGGAGGACAGAGAGGAAAGTGGTCAGTGAGTATTGTGTCAAGCCCCACGCTATTTTTCGTACATTACAACAAGCATAAGGGACATTCTAATTGTATTACCTATTTTAAAGATTGAGGGATCTACAGCTTGCCCTCACTCATGGAGTGGTTGAGCCAGGATATGAGCTCAGGCCATCCCACATAAAGTTCCTTGTGCTTTCCTCTGTACCAGACACATCTTCCAGGGTCCATCACAGTGTGTTCAAGGACTCAGCTACTGTGCAAGCTCTTTGCTCACACTGAGCCTGCAATCCACCAAACCACCATAGTAATGAAATACCCCCAGGTGAGGATTCAGCAAAGTAGAGTCAGAGTCTATCGGCCAAATCTCCCTACTGACTGTTTTTGTAAATCAAGCTTTATTGGAACACAGCCACACCCATTGTTTTTCATATTATCTATGGCTGTTTACACACTAAAATGGCAGAGTTGAGTAGCTGCTACAGAGATTTTATGGTCTGAAAAATCTAAAATATTTACTAGGTAGCCCTTTACCAAAACAAAGTTATTACTTTGTCCCTAGATCTACACTGTGCTGACAAATATCTCATTACCCCATGAACAATTCTAAAACCACTATGTGAAAGGAACAGTAGAATCATAATCCTTTGAAATATTTCTCTCAAGAGTTCTTTCTTAAATACATGTCTACAGATTCCAATATTTAACCATAATCTACTTTGCCAGGATAAGTTATACCACCTCAGAATTACTGTAACATGTGTTTCAATTTCCATTTTCACTTAGTAATTCCTTGGCCACCATAGGAGTCAGTGTGTGGACAATGGGTCTCATTTTTCCAGCATCCAGGGGTGTCCCCTCTTCCATCATGTGCACCTTTGGTAGGACTTTCAGTCAAGGTGTCCCACCCTCCTCCAACCAAAGATGGGCTTGAGATCCAAACAACCCACGAGGACCCCTTACTCCACAATGTCATATCTTGAGTACAATGATTCATGGATAGAAATTCCGCGAGAGCTTCTTTGTACCTGTAGCAGAGCCCTTCTAAGACTGTCAATTCCTGTTGCTCTGCAAATTGTCCTTTTCCTTCAGTCCCATAAATTTCTTTTTAAATTAAGTTAGCCAGATCAGTTTCTATCACTTATAAGCAGAGCCAGCTGAATCAGTAAAACCTTCAGGGTAGGAGAATTTGTCTCTAAGGACTTTGATTCCTTCTGAACAAATTAGGATTAGGAAAGTAAGTTCTTGACTGAATTTATAAAACCCTAGAAGTTTTTCTTTTGTAAAAAAAAAAAAAAGTTTATTCATTTTTGAGAGAGCAAGAGAAAGAGAGAGAGAGAGACAGGGCAGGGGCAGAGAGAGAGGGAGACAGAGGCTCTGAACAGGCTCTTCGATGTGAGCACATAGCCCAATGCAGGGCTCAAACCCATGAACCACAAGATCATGACCTGAGCCCAAGTCAGACACTCAACCGACTAAGCCACCCAGGTACCCCGCAGTTTTTTCTTAATTCAATTTTTTAATGCAGAAACATATAAAATGAAGAGAATAGCAACATCCTTTCACAGATTTGTTTTTTAAGTAGTCCCACGGGTTAAGGTACAGTGAATTCCTGGCACTGATATAATTTTACTTCTCTAGGACAAGCAGCCGATTTCTCTGTAACAACATGGTACCTCTAGTACTGGGTGTTAGATTACATCCCCATGGCTTCCATCATAAAGACATTTGTCAGTTTGCGATAGCAAAGGCACAGGTGAGGTCTTTTAATGCCTCCAGTTGACAAGACAGCAAAGCACAGCCGGCCACTTCTGACTCCTGACACTCACACCAGTGGTTGTTGGAGAAGCATAAGAACCAGAACGACCCAGGAGATCAGTGCAAACCTGCACGAAGACTCCAGGCTTCAGCAGGTGCACCCACAGCCTCCAACTGCAACACCTGTCTCTGCCAGGCAGTGAGAAAGCACAGGATGCCCAAAGGACAAAGGACATGAAAACTATTCCTGCATGAAAAGAACTGTAGGAAAGGAGTTTCAAGGTCATTTAGTCCACCGACTGTCTGATAAAGGAATCCCCTTCAGGAAACACCCTGAAAAATGATGTCACTAGAGATATCTAGTTGAATATGATCAGTGATGGTGAACTCATCACCTTTCAGACAGCTTGTTTCATTTTCGGACAGCACTAATTGTTAGAAACCTGTGACAACTCTAGTTTAAATGAAGCCATACAGGGGCACCTGGGTGGCTCAGTCAGTTAAGCATCTGACTTTGATGCAGGTCCTGATCTCACGGTTCATAGGTTCAAGCCCCACAATGGGCTCTCTGCTGACCGCTCCGAGCCTGGAGCCTGCTTGGAATTCTGTGTCTCCCTCTCTTTCTGCCTCTGCCCTGCTCATGCTCTTCTCTCTCTCTCAAAAATAAATAAACAATAAATAAATAAATAAATAAATAAATAAAGCCACACAAAACCATGCTGCCCTCTCTTCCCTGTGGCGATCCTTCACATCTATATTGATCACCGTTCACATACCCCACTTCAATCTTCTCAGTCACCTGACCTAACATTGCAGATGCTCCAAATCATTTTTCATGTGGCATGGATTTGATTTTTACTCCCCTGCCTGTAGGACTCAATTAGGTCCCAGCAGGAAAGAGACGGACACACTCAAAGTTAGTACCTTGAGGACACTTTAATAAACGGCCCATTTACAAAAGTAAGAACAGAGTGTAGGGAAACTAAAAGGGATTCTGTAATACCCCAGGGGTGTTATCACTTTAGGCTTGAAGGAATAAGGAAAGCAGTCAGCATAATGTGGAGACAGGGCAAGCTATGTGAAGACTGGTGGGAGTGGTGACCTTCAGTTATAGATGGTACCTTCGTGGAAAAGGAGCTCGTGGAATAAATAACACTTTCTCGCACTTTGTGACTCCTACCTCCTGCCAGAGGGTTCCATTAGCCAAGTGCAATGGGAAGCTTGAGGGAAAGCTTGCTCATCAATGTAATTTATACAAGTTTAGACTCCTGGGGACACAGAGCAGGAAGGTGAATGGATCTGAAGGGCAAATGAAAAACACTCAGCACAGAGGACATGTCATGTCTTGCCTGCCTAGCATACATTCACTTTTATCCTAGTAACAGTACCTCACATTTTTTTTCCCTGCCCCGCACTCTCCCACCATGTGATTTAAGCCCAGCTGATTGTAGCTTCTGACTCCAGGAAAACTCATGTGACTCAGGATTCGGCCTGCCCAATCAACATCACAACCCTCCGACCACAGTGATTGGCTCAGAGATAAACATATAACTCAATTTAGACACAATAAGAAGCACGGCTGTACTTCTGCAGAAGAGGCCTGTTCTCCTTTCCTGGGATAGGAGGATATTAGCCTGGAGCTACGGGAAGCCATATTGCCCCCCAAGGGAAGGGGCTGAACAAAAGGAAAGTCAATTCAGCGGAAAACAGAGCCGAGGGAAAGACTAGACCCTGAGAACATTGTTCACGTTCCTGGATCCAACTGTGCCTGAAATCTGGGCTGCCGGTCCCAACCTGAAATCTAGATCATATTGAAAAGATACAATCCTGTAGCATAAAGAGCAATGGTGAGGCATCACCTTGTAGCCGGACAACTTAGGAAAAAATACTTAATTTTACGATCCTCGAGTCCCTTGACTTTGAGACAGGAAATTATGATGCCCTCCCAGGCTGACCGTGAGCACTAACCAAGATCACATATCTAAAGGTCCCCGGTAAACTGTAAGGCATTGTATAAATGTCACAGATGCTTCTTCAGGTCATTCCCACCTTCAGATGTACCACCCTCGGGACATTGGTAACACACTGTTCCATAGTCAGGGGCACACAGCATTCTAAAATTACTTCCAAAGCTGAGTAATGACATACTGCATAGCAGCTGTCAAGAGCAGTCGCGATCTCAACATTGCCAGAGAGAAAAAAAGAGAAAGAAAAAAAGGAATTGACAAAATTGGCTTTACTTTAGAGACAGACTGTAATCAGCAACTAAGAAACAGAATGAGAAAAATTCTGCTGAATTGAAAACTATGCCTGAAACAATGTCGGGACAGGAAGATGAGACTCGGGCAAAACTAACAAAAACTGGCCCCTGCTTCCCGGTGCTGTGGTTCAAGCGGCAATGGTCACCGCTGCCGGGTAACAAAGGAGTCAAAATCAAAACCCTCGGGGCAGACGAGAGGGAGCGCTCCCTGAGGACAGAGAACTGTTGAAAGGAAAAGCCCGTAAGTTACAACCATGAAATACTGGAAAAGCATAAAGGCAAAAAGGCCAGCAAATGGGGCAGTAAACCCAGGTGGGAAAAACAGAAGATACCAAGGATCTCACAGATGAAGCAGACCCCGATTGGTAAGCAGGGAATCTGAGAGCGCTTGGCCGAGTGGCTAAAGCCCATGGGGAAATTTCAAAACTGGAATGGGAAAAATCCAAAGCACAGCTAGGAAAATGCCTTACCACAGAGGCAAAAGAGAAAAACATATGTGCAAATGCTTCAATGTGCTCGTCAGTTCTCCACGCCTCACAGATACCAATACCAGGCTTGGATGAGGCACTTGGCTCTTTGCTAGTCCAGTAACTCGATCCTACCATAGACTACAATCAAAGGGCAAAGGAAAAATTGACTTGAATTCATAATCAACATGACAAATGCACTATAGTTTACCAATGGGCTAAAAACTGGAGGGAGGGTTTGGTAAAGTCTAAAGGAAAATCTTTCTTGTCCAACTGAAGAAAAAATCCATTTCTTACAAAGTGCTCAAAAGAAATGCATTTCAAAAAGTGATTTTCAGCATCTGCTCTGAGCAAAGGACCGTGCTAAGTGCTGCGTCGCACCGGAGATGAAAGCCACACGGTCTTTCCCCCGCACAGCTAACAGTCCAGCTGGGAAGGAACATCCCAGCAGAGGAGGGAATGCTGCATGGATCACTGCAGATGGCACAAACCAGGCTTAGGTGGCTCCCGAGCCGATGTCTGCTCCTCACAAAGGACAGACTCACTCGAGTTTTCCTGCCTTATTTAAGTGGACAGAGGACGTGAGCAAGTCGATCAGGAAGGATCTGTTCATGCCTTCTTCTCCCTTCATGCCACCCCCTCCCCCAAACACAGCATCACCACACCCTGCCACTTCTGCCCACAGACTGTCCCTCGCGTCACGCTTCTTCCCGCCATCCCCATGGCTACCACCCTCGTTAGGCCGCTGTCATCTCTTGCCTGGACTACCCACATGACCTGCTTATCCATCCTCTCTCCCTTACAATCAGTCCCCCACCCAGCACCCAGAGTAATGTTGTGAAATGCAAACCAGGGGCACCTGGGTGGCTTAGTGGGTTAAGCATCCGACTCTTGATCTCAGCTCAGGTCTTGATCTCACCGTCATGAGTTCAAGCCCCACACTGGGCTCCGTGCTGGGTGTGGAGCCTACACATGTACATAAATGCAGACTAAATCAAAGCACTTCTGCAGCTGCCGAGACTAAAATGACATATTAACTCCCCCAAGACCTCATATCTTCCGGCCTCTGAGCACTCCTCCAGGTTCATTCCTTTCCACTCTCCACCGCATTCAGCATACTCGAACCTCACCAACCTTCACTCAGGTCTGTAAATGCCCCACACTCTTTACCACCAAAAGATTTCAGCATAGGCTGTTCTGTGTTCTGCTGTTCCCTCTGATTCCTCACCTAACTCTCATTTAGCTATCAAGTCTCAATGTAAAAGTCACCTCCTAAGAAAAGTCTTTCTGAACTCCCAATATAAATTAGGTCTCAGAGAACCAGATACTTTTCTTTATCCTACTAGGTAATTATATATTTATTCTGTGTTTATTTGCTATCTGACTCCCTACAATACTAAGGAGTAGAAAACTTTTCTGCTTGCTCCCCAGAGGACACCCATCTCATAGCACAGCTCCTGGCACCCAGTGGGGGATCAGGAAATACACACTGAACGAGTACATGGCATACAAAAATAGAAATCAGGTCCTCCTTCAGAGTGCTTCCAATCTAATAGACACAAAAGAAAAGGAAGGAGAATAGTTGAAATTCACATACAGAACAGATTATTTGGTAAGTCCATAAGTGGTGCACAGGCAGTCAGTATAATTTACAACACAGAAATACTAAATAAAGAAAAGGTATTCTTTTTACATCACTTCCATCTTCAGGGGAATCACCCTGGAGTCCTTGATAATCACAGTTCTCTACAAGAGAGAACCAACAATGGGGAAAAACAAAAAGAAACAAATTAACAAACCCCTCTACCTGTCAGGGAAGAATCTCTGCTCACTAACCCAGGATTGCAACCAACAGAGCCACCTGCCCCAGTGGCACTGAAGCTGGGCTGGCTGCAAGTGCAGCTTTAAAATCTGCACCACCTGGGGCACCTGGGTGGCTCAGTTGGTTGAACATCCGACTTCACTCAGGTCATGATCTTACAGCTCGTGAGTTCGAGCCCTGCATCAGGCTCTGAGCTTTTGTGTCTCCCTCTCTCTGCCCCTTCCCCAGCTTACACTCTGTCTCTCTTTCTCTCAAAAATAAATAAACATTAAAAAAAATTTTAATCTGCACCACCTGAGCAGTGCAGAAATCTGGGAGAAGAAACTAACCCCCAAATTGGTCCCACTTGGAGATAAAATGAGTGGGAAAGCATCACTCTTCCATTTATAATAAGAAACAAGCAGGACCTGGGGCACCTGGGAGGCTCAGTTAACCATCTGACTCTTGGTTTCAGCTCAGGTCATGAATCTCATGGTTTGAGGATCAAGCCCCGTGCTGGGCTCTATGCTGATAGCATGAAACCTGCTTGGGATTCTCTCTCCCTACCTCTCTCTCTCTCTGCCCCTCCCCTGCTTGCTCTCTATCCCTCTCTCGCTCAAAATAAATAAATAAACATTAAAAAAAAAAAAGCTGGACAAACCAGCTTTCACAAATCCTTCAGAAACTGAGTTCACAGAGCCAATATCTGACCCCAAATCTCAAGAAAGATGGGCATCCACAGGGAGATATATAGACCTTTGCTTAGCTGGGATAGACTTTTCAGACACCATATAAGCCATTAGGAAGAACTTAGCTAGAAATTTTGAACAAATTGCTAAAGGCCTGGCTAAGGGCTGCAGTAATAGACGAAGCTGGGTGAAGGGTATATGGGAACTTCTCGTACTATCTTTGCAACTCTTCTCCAAATCTAAAATTATTTAAAACAAAACCAGTTCAGGACTCATGAGTACTGTTGAACGTCAAGAGAGGCAAACAAAAAAAAAAAACCACCCCACGGGAGACCTCCTATCCCATGTATGGGACTCTCAAAAGAGACAATGCCCATGAACATGAGCTCACTCACGAAAAATATGAAAAAAAAAATGAAAATTCTAGTGACCAAATCATTCCACAGACCCAAGTAGAAGTTTTCATACCTGAAAAACTATAAATGTTTATTTTTAATTTCTAGAAATCTTAATAAGGTTCACTTCGCATGAGTAAAAATAAATCCAGAAGGAAGGTAGAAGATGCATAGAGCAGGGGGAAACAAAAATTCACAACACGGGCTGGTAAATTCAAATAAGAATTGACTATAAAAATAACGAGGATGGGGGCGAGGAGTTATATGGGAACTCTTAGCACTTTCTGCTCGATTTTGCTGTGAAACTAAAACTGCTCTAAAAAATAAATTAAGTTTATTTTTTTAATAAATGACTTTTCTGCACTGAAAAACAAAATGGAAGTAAAATGCTAAATAAAAATAGCACAGAAGATGGAAAAGCTGCTCAAAGACAGACAATGGGAGGAATATTGGAAGGAAGTTAAAGCATTCTAAAAACACTGGGTTTGTTCAAGAGGAAGATAGAAATAGTGATTTCCTTTAGACTTTAAAAATAGGATTACGTTGGGGCACGTGCATGGCTCAGATGGCTGAGCATCCGATTCTTGATTTTGGCTCAGGCCATGATCTCACAGTTCCTGGGATTGAGCCCTGTGTCAGGCTCTGCGCTGATAGCATGGAGCCTACTTGGGATTTTCTCTCTCTCTACCTCGATCTCTGCCCCTCCCATACTCACACTCAAATAAATAAATAAATAAATAAACATATATATATATTGTTTATATATTATATAACATATATTATATAATATATAATATATAATATATAATATATAATATATATATTATATAATATATATAAAATATATATTATATAATATATATATTATATATACACACACACACACACATGATTAAGTAATAGCATTTTTTAAATCTGGTTGTGGTTCAAAATGGCAATGTAACAGGATCCAGAACTCATCTCCTCCCACAAACACACCAAATCTACATCTGCATAAGGATGAATTTTCTCTGGGGGGGGGAGGGGGGAATCACCTAAAAACCTAAACATGTCTGAGCAACCACTCTGCATCCAAGCGGGCAGGAAAGGCTGGGACACAATCTCACCATAGACCGCATCCTAGGCCCAGCAAACCACAGTCAGGAGGGAACTCAAAACCAGAGCTTTTCCCCAAGAAGCCAACAGGTTGAACCCCATACCAGTCACCCCCACTTTTAAGACCTGCACCTGAGAGAGGAGACCTAAAACACATAGCTTTGAAAACCAACAAGGCTCCTGTCCACAGACCCACAAGCCGTGAGGCACAGAGACGCGTCTTGAAGGCAGGACTCTCTTGCCAAGGGCCCAGCGCTGAAGGTGACTGAGGGTTGCCAGACCTTGTGTGGGAGAGGCTCATTTGCTTGCCTTGGACCTTCCGCCTGAGGCCAGGAACCTGATTGGACACACATTCGAGGGTTTGCCACTGCGCTCACTGTGGTGGGAGATAGGCGGGGCAATCTCTAGGCTGGCATCCTCTGCCTACCTCCAGCCTTCTGCCTCTCTTCAGCCAGCAGGTGCCATCTTGGAGACCCAGAGCACCAGCCTGTCCCCAAGGGTATATTTACAGATATCTGGCACTCCCGTTTTACTTCTGGTGTCCTGGTGTTTGTGGCCACAGCACAAAGGATGCCCCTTAATCACCTGGCTTTGGCTGTGGTTCCCCAGTGGCCAACAAAGAAGCCGAAGTTTAGAAAAATCCCTAATGTGCCATGATCTCACAGTTAGTAATGGTGAATAGCAGTAAAAACTCACTGCCTACTCCAGAACTCAGACTCCAAACATAAATACAATCTTTCTATATCTGTTAACATCAGTGAAAGGCCCAAAAATGGGAATTTTTTTTAATTTGCAATTCTCATTGGACTTAATCCTAAATTTACTTCAAGGAAACAATCATGGGCATTTTCAAGATTTTAGCTATAAGATATTCATGACAGCCTAGAAGTAGGATTAAACAGGAATTTTTCTCTTCTCTTGCTTATCTACATACTCTATGAAAGCATGAATTACTTTAGAATTTTATTTTTTTTAAGTTTTATTTATTTATTTTTTTTTTTTTTAACGTTTATTTATTTTTGAGACAGAGAGAGACAGAGCATGAACGGGGGAGGGTCAGAGAGAGGGAGACACAGAATCTGAAACAGGCTCCAGGCTCTGAGCTGTCAGCACAGAGCCCGACGCGGGGCTCGAACTCACGGACCGTGAGATCATGACCTGAGCCGAAGTCGGTCGCTTAACCGACTGAGCCACCCAGGCGCCCCTAGAATTTTAAAAAGAGGTTGTTAATATTAGAAATGGACTTAAGTATTACTAACTATCCTTTCATGTTCTATCATTCTATGACTCTACAGAAGGCAAATATTGGATTTTAGGTTGTATTAAATCTCAAGCTAATACAAGCTTGTTGAAAATATTAGAGATAGACATTTTGAAAGCTATTGGATATTATAGTCATTATTATCTTACTGTCCTGCATTGCTTACAATGAAGACAAGTCACTAATGATGTCCCACCCTATCCTACTTTTTGCTTTGCAAACTTTCCCTCATCTCTCAAGTTTCACCCCCTTCAAGAAATGCTCCCTGATCCACGAGTCTGATTTTTATGGCTATCTTTTGGACCTCCATAGGCTCCAAAGTACACCTGAATCTTAGCCCTTTAGCCACACTGAATGTGTTGTTTCACCTGCTTTCTAATTAGACTAAAAGATCTCTGAAGGTAAAAGCTAATTCTTTTTTTTTTTTAGGTTTGTTTGTTTGTTTATTTATTTATTTTTGAGACAGAGATAGAGAGCAAGCGGGGGAGGGGCAGAGAGAGAGGGAGACAGAATCTCAAGCAGGCTCTGCACTGCCAGCACAGAGCCCGATGTGGGGCTCAAACTCATGAACCGCGAGGTCATGACCTGAGCCGAAGTCAGGAGTCCTACCCTTAACCAAATGAGCTACCAAGGTGCCCCAAGGCTAATTCTTAATAGACTTTTTATTCTTAGATCCCAGCATAGTATGTTTGTGAATGAAAGAGACACTTCTTAAGAACCAGCAGCAGGTAACTATTTCTTAATAAGATTCTTCACCGCATTCCATCATGTGGGTCTCTTCTGCTCACACCAGCCAGTTCTTCAAACACCAGCTAGGTGTCCTACAATTCAACTCCATTCTGACACTACCTACCCGGAGAGAGCATCAGATCCCACAGGTTCAGGCCTCCTCCCCGACTTCAGATACCAGTTTCAAGTCTAGGTTGTCACCTGTGCTTTGAATGAACTGCCTATAGACTGGACATTCTAATGACTCCCTCCCTTGGGCTTAATTTGCTAGAGTGGCTTCCAGAACTCAGAGAAGCATTCTACTTACTAGATGACTGATTTATTATAAAAGCATATGATTCAGGAATAGCCAGATGAAGAAGGTGCATAAGGCAAGGTGTGTGAAAAGGATGCAGAGTTTGCATGCTGTCTCCAAGCACGCCACTGTCTGTATGTTCACCAAACCAAAAGCTCTCCAAATCCCCATCCTTTTGGGTTCTTACAGAGGCTTCATTCTGTAGGCACCACTAATTAAATCATTGGCTATCGGGCATTGAACTCAATCTCTAGCCCCACTCCCCTGGTGGGGAGGGGCTCTGGCTGGAGGCTGAAGCCTCCAACCCTCCACCACTGGGTAGGCTCCTCTGACCATGGCCTCAGTCCTTCCAGGTTTTCCAAAGGTCACCTCATTAACGTAACAGAAGACATCTTTATTCCTTCCATCACAGGAAATTCCAACAGCTTTTAGGAGGTCTGTGCCTGGAAGAGAGGAAAACCAAATAATATTTCGCATTATAATTACCATTACCATGAACCACATAAATTAAATGATTTAAGTCTTCATAGCCAAGTTTTTAAAGCTGTTCTGAATTTCAGATCATTTCTAAATGAATTTCTTCTAAATTAAGAGATAGTTTATTGACATTTCCTGAGCACTCTGCAAATTCTAATGTGTGCAGTCACCATGGTTTTTTACCTGACCGTAATATGGCTTAATATTGTTTTGAAAAATGTATCTGTATCTGCCCTAGTTGCGTTCATTGTGCTGAGAGAAATACCCTACATGAATTTTCTGTTTCCAAAGTTAATTTGGCAAACATCTGTTACAAGAAAATGGTCCAGATGGTTTTTGACATGTAGTGATCATAAATAAGTGGTCCTTTTCCATATTGCGCGGTGTTTGCTGTAGTTTTCTACTAAAAGGATGTGGTTTTTTGAAAGAGGAAAAAAATTTACTTAATCTCACGGCCACCCAAGGCACATGGAAGCATATGTGACTCGTGTGTCTGAATGCCAGACCACGTGTGATGGATTCAAATGGGGTCACATTGCCAGGAATATCTCCTATGTTGCTGACCCCTGACTCTGGCATTTCAATATTACCATGTGCTTTACGCACATTATCTTAATCTGGCCAACAATCCTCTGTGGTAGGTATTATCATCTCTACTTCTAAATGAATAACAGGCCAAGGTTATTAGTAAGTGGTAGAGCAGCTGACGCCAAAGCCCATGTTCCTAACAGCCACACCCTCTACGTGCCAGTGGTTTCGGGGCACCCCCTACCAGGTTGCATTTCCAGCGGACACACTCCTGGGTGGCGGTTATCGTCCAGACTGTCTTCACCTGCAAAGTTGCACAAAGGCACCTTGCCACACCCCTGAAGCCCCCTGCCCGTCCCCTCCCTGCAGGCAGAGTGGCACATTCGTGCCAGCCCTCCGAGCTCTCTGGCACAGAACTACTGCACGAGTGCAGAGCATGCCTTTCTCACCTAGTCCAGCGCCCCTCTTTACCACCCAAATGGCAGCTTATCCCAATATCTCACAGAGATATTGAAATCTCAGTATCTTCTGAAACCCCACCTCTCACAACACTGGACCAGAGGACTAAATCTAAGACACATGCCCTGTATCCCCCTCCCCAGGGAGCCAAGGTCTCTATCCTCCGTTAGCCAGAACCCACTAATCACCTGACTGCTGCACTCCAAGCTGGGTTAAGAGGCAAACAAGCATCACGATATCACAGGAAATGTAACCAGATAGAGAATTCTGGACTTACCCAAATTCTCTCTGTGAAGGGTGGCATGTGGTTGGAGGGGATACATTAATGAGTAACTTGGGGACAGTGAGATCCCACAGTGTGGAAAGATAGTAGCTAAGTTGCCTGTTAAGAAACGTGGGGTCTAGTTAGCCTCTGAGTGTGACTTCTGGAAGGTGAGCAAGTTTTGGGCTAGCATGGAAGTGCTCTTGATAACAGGGAAGAGGCTGAGGGGCACTGTCTCCCCCCCACACACACAGAGTGCTTAAGGTTTTCCCAAATGAAGGGATCTGAACAAATACTTAAAGCACGGGAGTTTGAGGGGCGCCTGGGTGGCTCAGTCCGTTAAGCATCCGACTTCAGCTCAGGTCACCATCTCGCGGTCCGTGAGTTCGTGCCCCGCGTCGGGCTCTGGGCTGATGGCTCAGAGCCTGGAGCCTGCTTCCAATTCTGTGTCTCCCTCTCTCTCTGCCCCTCCCCTGTTCATGCTCTGTCTCTCTCTGTCTCAAAAATAAATACAGGTTAAAAAAAAATTTTTTTTTAATAAAAAAAAAAAAAGAACGGGAGTTTGAAGACACCAAACTGAGAGCCTGGGAATGCCACACAAGCCTGCCCTATAGTTTCCAGCAGTAGGTACGGCCTGGGCTGCTGCTGTCATTCCTACCTTCCATATAACTCTTTATAGAAATTTTTAATTTTCCTAAACTTAGCTTTTTTTTTATTACTTTCAATATTTATCTCCACCTAACAGGTAAGAGACCTGAGGTGTAGAGATATTAAATAATTTGCCCAAGGTCCTCCAACTAACAAATGGCAGAGCCACTGTGAGTCAACCTGTAAAGGAAATCTACCAAGAATCTTTGGGCAGAACTGAATACAGGGGATGAGAGTAGGAGAGTTATTGAAGAAGGGTCAGAAGAGTGAGAGAGGGCCAGGAGAGCAAGGCATGTAGCAGAAACAGCTTGCATAACGGTGGAAATGTCAGAAGAAAGCCCCAGAGTGGAACTTTGGCCTACAGGACAATCCAGCCTACCACCTGTTTCAGTGTAGCTTAGTTTTGCAAGCTACTAAGCTACACTAAGGTGTTGGGTTTTTTTTAAGTTTATTTATTTATTTTGAGAGAGACAATGCATGAGTGGGGAGGGGCAGAGGGAGAGAGAGAGAAAGAGAGAGAATCCCAAGCAGGCTCCATGCTGGCAGGGCAGAGCCCAACTCGGGACTCAAACTCACAAATCGTGAGATCATGACCTGATCAGACATCAAGAGTCAGACACTTAACCAAGCCACCCAGGTGCCCCATGGCTTTTGTCTTTTTTAATGGTTGAGGTGGAGGGAGAAAATCAAAATGAGAATCATATTTTGTACCCAAGAAATCACAAAATTCAAATTTTAGTATCCAAAACTCTTAGTGTCCAAAAGCTTTATGGCACATTGACACATCCATTCATTAACATATCGTCCCAGGTAAATGGCAGACTAGAGTAGCAGCAACAGAGAATCTGGCCCCAAAACATAAGGTATTTATTATCTCGTCCTTTAGGGAATAAATTGGCCAACCTCTGGGTCAGAGCAGAGGTCCCTCTCTAACAGCAGACAGAGATGAAATTTTACCAGTTCACAGAAGAATATAAAAAATAAGTATAAAAAAGTAGATTTTTCATAAAGTTAAACTTACTCAATTTAAAATTGTTTAATGTCTGGTTTTGTTTTTGTTTTTGTTTTTGTTTTTGTTTTTGAGACAGAGAGAGACAGAGCATTAGCAGGGGAGGGGCAGAGAGAGAGGGAGACACAGAATCCGAAGCAGGCTCCAGGCTCTGAGCTGTCAACACAGAGCCTGATGCAGGGCTCGAACTCACGGAGTGTGAGATCATGACCTGAGCTGAAGTCAGACGCTTAACCTACTGAGCCACCCAGGTGCCCCTAAACTTACTCAATTTAAAGAAGAACCCCCTTTATCCTAAGATGCCATCCTTCCTACTTTTTATTGGAGCAAAAAGATGTTCTTTCTGTTATTCAGTGATCCTGAGTGACAGTTTGGATCCATTTAATCTCATCATCTACCCTGGTTGACGCAGACGGAAGAAGCAATGTCTTCTCTCCCCTCTCTTGCCTTTTCCTCCGCTTCTTTTTTTGGCATCTGTCTATTCCACCCACCCTTTCTCCTTCTTCCCAGGTCCCACACTGCCCATCTTCCTCAAGGTTAGTGACCTCAAAAAAAATTCACACTCCACAGAAATAGCAAAGGAGAGATGTTCCAGGTTATCTGCCATCTTTGCTGAAAGGTAAGTGTCTAGTTTCATATGATTAAGTCCCAAGCAGTTCAACTGCTTTATAAGCCAGTTTTTCCTCTCAGCTCAGCAAAAGAAGCAGCTTCTGTATCTTATCATCAGAACATGGAGCTCCCTACCTCTCCCATGTGGCAGGCGCTTAATGAATGTCTGTGCTGAGTTTTTAGGAGTTGATTCTAAAAGTATCCATTTTAGGCTGTTGAGTGATCCTGATGGAAGTTTCTGTCAAAGCAGACAGAAAGATTGCCTCCCCAGATCAAGCCAGATATACATTCCTAGGCAAAATGATAATTTTTAAGTACATGTAATCTTTTAAAAAAAACATGTTGTAGCTTTAAAAAAAAAAAACAATTTTCTATCAGAGTAATATATGGAGAAATGCACAGACCATAAGAGTACAGCTCAATGAGTTTTCCCAAACTGAACAACACTCTTGTAACTAATTTCCAGGACATTTCCAGCCCCTAGCATCCCTCTGTGCTCCATTCCATCCACCACCCCAAAGGATTAAAAAAGTATCCTGACTGCCAACAGCATAGATAAGTTTTTCCTGTTTTTGTACTTTACGTACATGGAATCACACAGGATACTCTCTTTTGCGGCAGGCTTCCTTCACTGCAGTGATGGGGAGGCGGGTGGGGGAAAAGATGGTCTGCCCCCACTGGAAAGAGTGTAGTATCACCGATAACACATGCTGACAATGAAAAAGAAAAACAGATTTTTAGTGTTATTATTGTTTTTAAATTCTCTACAGACAATGCACACTCTTATTGTCTACACTGGGAGTGAACTACGTCCACCACCACTTGTACCAGTACACCACTGTTTCACTTACCATTACTTTTATTGATTTATTTCTCTGGACTCTCTACCCCCAATGTGGGGCTAGAACTCACCACCCTGAGATCAAGAGTCACTCCACTGATGTAGCCAGGCGCCCCTACCATTACCTTTAGAAGATGTATTTATGTGGTTGTGTGTAAATGTAGATCATTCCTTTTCATTGCTACATAAGATTTGATCGGGTGACTACAATACTGATTTATTCATCTTTTTATTTCCCCCCTGAGGGACCCACACATGCAGTTATCACAGAGCACTTCCTGCCCTCAGGCCTCTTCGACCTTCTTGACCTGTGTGCCTAGGGCACACTCCAGCCCAGGTCATCTTCCTGGAGTTAAGGGTTATACCCCTGCACTACTCACGCCTATAGGGAAAGGTTGTTTGAGATAGACCCCTTGCCCCCTGTGCTCATGGGATACACAGGGCCTCTCTGAGAGTCATGTCTAGCAGGTGGGCCTCCTTATTCATTATTCCATTTTATTTTTAAAGTTAATTTTGAGAGAAAGAGCACATGTGTACAAGTGCATGCAAGTGGGGAGGGGCAGAGAGAGAAGGAGAGAGAGGGAATCCCAAGCAGGCTCCACACTGTCAGCACAGAGCCCAACACAGGGCTTGATCTCATGAACCATGAAATCATGACCTGAGCAGAAATCAAGAGTCAGACACTTACTGACTGAGCCACCCAGGTGCCCCATTATTCATTTATTTTTGATGGGCATTTAAGGTAATTTCTACATGCAACTATTATGAACAGTGTAACTCTAAACATTTTTGTGTGTTCTTTGGTGAACATACGGGGTACATGTCTACTCCTGGGTCATAGGGTCGGTGTATGTTTAACTTTGATGAACTTGCCAAATGGTTGTGCCAATTTACCCTTCCACCAGCAACGTATGAGCACACCTGCTGTCCCACACCCTTGCCAGCACTTGGCATTTCTGTCTTTTCATTTCGGCCGTTCTGGAAAGTGTGTTGTATATATCCAAACTTATAAAATACAGGCAAGTACCTAGAAGACCAGGGATATTAATTTCTTCAGAAGGGATCCACAAGAGAAAGGAAAATATCAAATTCATATGAATACAAGAAAGCTTAAAAGATCAACTCTACATTAAAGGAAAACAGCCATCAGAAGTAGAGGGACCTATGGAAAGAAATAATGTTATTTTAACAAATATTTATTGAAGACATGTTGTTACATACTGAATTATGTCTCCCCTCCCCTCACAAATTTCATGTTTAACATTCAGGCCCCAAAATGGTCACATCTCACTTACATGGGCATCAACAAGCTTGAGCCATGAAAACAAAACTATGAATGATGAAAGGGTAACAAAAGGGAATTATGAATGGAGCTTAATTAAAGCTTATAATGAGGGGCACCTGAGTGACTCAGTTGGTTGAGTATCCAACTCTTGATTTTGGCTCAGGTCATGATCCTACAGTCATGGAATTGAGACCAACCTTGGGCTCTATGCTGGGCATAGAGCCTGCTCAAGATGGTCTCTGACCCTCTTCCTCTGCCCCTCCCCTCCCTCAAAAGGAAGAAAGAAAGAAGAAAGAAAGAAAGAAAGAAAGAAAGAAAGAAAGAAAGAAAGAAAGAAAGAAAGAAAGAAAGAAAGAAGAAAGAAAGAAACTTATAATGAAACTTATAATAATAATTAATAATTGGCTTATAAAAAAATCCTTCCTCTGTAAATTGTAGACCCCTATCCAATCCTCATGAAAGTAGACAGAAAATAGATGTTTTATTCAGAAATTTACACATACCTCAAAATGTACCTATAAACCAAAATTCCAGAACCATGAGAACTAGTATCTAATGCTAAGAAAGTCAGCCAAAACTTCAACATTCCAACTGTAAATGGATTCCAAAACAAATTAATTTTTTGAAAGAATCTGACAAAATTTGAAAATAAGTATATTTACTAACTTAAGTGAAGAGTGCTTCATCTTTGTAAACCAAGAATTTGTGAAGCAAACAAAAAAAATAAGAAAAAGCTATATGAGAAAGAATGAATTTTCAATCTTAGAAGCAAAAATGGAGTCACTGAATTTAGGAATTCAATAACCAGGAAAATTCCAGCCCAGACACACAAAACAAGAAAATTAGTGAATTAGGAGATAGTAGTAAAAAACTTATCCAGAACACAATACAGAGATACAGGCATAAAAATATGAATGATGAAAAAGTAGTTAAGAGGGGTGCCTATAAGCATCCGGCTTCAGCTCAGGTCATGATCTCACAGTTCGTGAGTTCCAGCTCCATATCTGGCTCTCTGCTGTCAGCACAGAGCCCACTTCGGATCCTCTACCTCCTTCTCTCTCTGTTCCTCACCTGTTCTCTCTCTCTCTCTCTCTCTCTCTGTCTCTCTCTCTCTCCCAAAAATAAATAAAGACATTTAAAAAAAAAGTAGCTAAGAGAAATGAGGGTTTAGGCACCTGGCTGGTTCAGTCGGTAGAGTATCTGACTCTTGATCTCAGGGTTGTGAGTTGGAGCACCACATTCAGTGTAGAGATTGCTTTAAAAAAGAGAGCAGGGGTGGGGTGGTGCCTGGGTGGCTCAGTCAGTTAAGCTTCCAACTCTTGATTTCAGCTCAGGTGGTGATCTCACAGTTCATGAGTTCAAGCCCTGAGTCCAGCTCTGCACTGATGACACACAGCCTGCTTGGGATTCTCTCTCTTTCTCTCTCTCTCTCTGCCCCTCTCCCATTCACAGTCTCTTTCTTTTTCTCTCTCAAAATAAATAAAAAGTTTTTCAAAAGAGAAAGAGAGAAAGAAGTGAGGGACAAACTGAAGAACTTTGATGTATGCAATGATGCCTACTTCACAAAGACAAACTGAAGGTAACTTAAGAGAAGCAGTATTTAAATAGATAATAATTGAAATTTTTCCAAACTTGCAAAAGGGTATCAGTCATCGGAGCATAACTTCGATCCAAATTATCAACCAGGAGATATAAAAAATAAAGCCATGCCTAGACATATTATAATTTACAAGCCATCAAGGATAAAGAAAAACATATTAAAAGATTCAGAAGAGCAGACATATTTTCCATAAAGGAATGATAATTAGACTGACGGTAGATTTCTCATCAGCAATAAGCATTGCCCTAGAAATGTATACCCAGCCAATATATCACATAAGAATAAGAGCAAAGTAAAGAGTTTTAGAAGAACACTAAGCTTGAGGGTGCCGGGTGGTTCAGTCAGTTAAACATCCAACTTTGGGTCAGGTCATGATCTCACCATTAGTGAGTTGGAGCCCTGCATGAGGGGAGCTCGAGCCCCCCTTCTCTGGAGCCCAGCTTGGGGCTTCACGCTGTCAATGTGGGATTCTCTCTCTCTCTCCCTCTCTCTCTCTCTCTGCCCTTCGCTCACTCGCACCCTCTCTCTATCAACAACAACAAAAAAATCTCTCTTGTTTAAAAAAAAAAAAAAAAAACCACACCACTTAGCTCTTTGAGGAAGATTGGTCCAGATGAAATGGAGCTAGTTCTGCCCAGAGGCTCCTCCTACAGCTCCTGACTCCTTGGTGTTTACTCTTGCAGAGAAACAGGTGGGTCAGGAAGCCCCAAAGCCATGGCTTTTAAAAGATAGAGAAGGACACTCAAGGAACCGAAGGTGGTGAGTTAGAATTACTCTAACCAGCCAAACTGTAAAATCTTTGGAGGTGGTGCCTGCGGATTTGATCAGAGGCACAAAGACAAAGAATCTCAAAGTAAAAGGAACAGTCCAGATGCCCACCAAGACTCCAAGAATCACTACAAGAAAAATTCCTCGTGGTGAAGGTTCTAAGACATGGGTCATTTTCAGGTGAGGATTCACAAGCAGCTCATTGATTTACAAAGTCCTTCCAAGATTGGTAAGCAGATTATTTCCACCAGTATTGATTCAGGAGTTGAGGATGAAGTCATCACTGCTGATGTTTAAATCAACCTTTTTTAGGGGCGCCTGGGTGGCGCAGTCGGTTAAGTGTCCGACTTCAGCCAGGTCACGGTCTCGCGGTCCGTGAGTTCGAGCCCCGCATCTGGCTCTGGGCTGATGGCTCGGAGCCTGGAGCCTGTTTCTGATTCTGTGTCTCCCTCTCTCTCTGCCCCTCCCCCGTTCGTGCTCTGTCTCTCTCTGTCCCAAAAATAAATAAACGTTGAAAAAAAAATTTTTTTAAGTCAACCTTTTTTACAAAATTGATTATCCACTGTTCATTTTTTTTAATGTTTATTTATTTTTGAGAGAAAGAGCACAAGAGGGGAGGGGCAGAGAGAGAGGAAAGACACAAAATCCAAAGCAGGCTTCAGGCTGACAGCACAGAACCTGACACGTGGCTCGAACGCACGGACCACAAAATCATGACCTGAGCCAAAGTTGGATGCTTAACTGACTGAGCCACTCAGGTGCCCCTGATTATCAGTTGTTAAGAGAAAAGAACACTAACGGTTTAATATCCACAGAATCTCATGAAGACAATAGTCAGAGAATACATTTCAGTAAGAATAAAAGTGAAGAAGGAAGTATAGAATTAAGAAAAAGCAAAAGCAGAAAAAAATGACAAAATGTGTTAGTAATTTTAATTAATGAGTATGACAAATAATAATATCTCATTTATATGTTAAAAAAGAACAAAAACAACAAAAGAACAAATAAAGCACAACCATAACAAGATGGGAGTGAGGTTGAATAATGTGTGGTCAAAATGTGGTAAATATTTGGGAGGGAAACAGAACTAGTGAATAACTATCTATTTAGAGAAAGAGATAATTAAATCTATGTTTTTAAATTAAGTATTGGTACTAAATTAGAAAAAAAATCTGTAGTTTATAAAACATCAAAGAGGGAAAAAAAAGGAATATAAAAAGCTTTATCAATTCAATGTAATAATAACGATAGCAAACACATAGAGTTCTTACCAAGTGCCAGACATTGTAGTTGAGGAAAGAAGGGGAAAGAAGCTATAAAAGAGGTAATACACAGAAAACACAAAATAAGATGTTAGAAATAATTCCAGGGGCTCCTGGGTGGCTCAGTTGGTTGAGCGTCCAACTCTTGATTTAAGCTCAGCTCAGATCCCAGGGTTGTGGAATCGAGCCCAGCGTCGGAGTCCACGCTGAGTGTGGAGCATGTTCAACATTCTCTCTCTCTCTCTCTCTCTCTCTCTCTCTCTCTCTCTCTCTCTCTCTCTCTCTCTCTCCCCCCCTCATGCTTGCACTCTCTCTCTCTAAAATGAAAAAAGAAAAATAAATTTTAATTTAAAAAACTCCCCCATATGCATTCCTAATGTCTGAATTCTATATTTATAATTTCTAGCTATGCATAGAACCTGAGAATTTCAAATTAACATAAGGACTTCATCACAAGGCAGAGAGGTTTTTTCATGGCCTTGTGATGATCTATCCCAAAAGATATAAAGGAAGACCAGAGTAAAGAATATATGAAAAGATGCTCAAAAATACTAACAGCCAAAATAGTACAGTATACAATTTAGAGGACTCTAGGTGGCTCAGTCAGTTAAGCGTCCAACTCTTGATTTCAGCTCAGGTCATGATCTCACCATTTGTGACATTGAGCCCCCCATCCCCATCAGGCTCTGCACTGACAGCATGAAGCCTGCTTAGGATTCTCTCTCTCTCCCTGCATCTCTATCCCTCCCCACTCACCCTCACTTCTCTTCTCAAAATAAAAACTAAACATTTTTTTAAAGTACAATATACAATTTAAAACAAGATAATTGGCAAAAATTATTTAATCCAACGATACCAAATGTTGCTGAGGATTTGAATTTGCTGGCGGTGGCGGAAAATAACATGAGTGAGCAATCTGACGTCTAGGAGATATGTAAATTAGCATATCCTTCAAGCTAGCAATTCCTCTATACTTCTTTTAGGTGTATGTTCTATAATATATAACTAGACAAGTACCAGGATGATGATTGTTCTGTCATCTGCAATAGCAAAAAAGAAAAAGAAAAGAAAATTTTAAAAATCATCTCAGGGGCACCTGGGTGGCTCAGTCTGTTAAGCAGCCGACTCTTGATTTCAGCTCAGGTGGTGATGTCATGGTTCCTGAGATCCAGCCCCACAACAGTCTCCAGGCTCTGGCTCCAGGCTCCGCACTGACAACAGGGAACCTGCTTGGGATTCTCTGTCTCCCTCTCTCCCCTGCTCCTGCATGCAAGCGCTCTGTCTCTCTCTGTCTCTCTGTCTCTCTCTCTCTCTCTCTCTCTCTCTCTCTGGTGCATGGATGCGCTCTCCCTCTCTCTCTCAAAATAAATAAATAAATAAACTTTAAGGGGAAAAGAAAAAAGCTCCTTTGGGAGGTAATTAGTTCCTGAGGGCAGAGCCTTCATGAATGAGAATTAATGCCTTTATAAAAGAGGCTCAAGAGGGCTCCTTTGTCCCCTTCCACCACGTGTGGATACAATGAGAAGTATGTGACCTGGACCAGGGCCCTCACATGACCAGGCTGGCACTCTGTTCTCAGACTTTCTGCCTCCAGAACTGTGAGTAATAAATTTCTATTGTTTATAAACCGCCCCTCTCCCCTGCCCCATGCTGTTCCGTCATAGCGGCCCAAAGGCACTAGGGCATGTAGTAAGTATATATGGTATTGACAAACGCCCTCTAGGCAGGCAAGGAGGGGAGTGGAATTGAGGACAAGTACACAGGGGATTTCAACTAAATCTGTACATTTCCGCATGTTTTAATCTGAGCAAAATTTATGTTAAAAAGGGGGGTTCTCTTTATCTTTGAAATTCAAATGAGGCCCTGAAGCCAGAGACTTGCTAGACACATTTCTGCAGAATTTTATAGAAAATGACCAAGCTGGTCCTTTAAATATCAGTCCTGTCCGTTATCTCCAGCCATTTTATGAGAAGGCCATACATTCATTGAATGGGATTTCTTGGGTTTTTTTCCCCCTCCCATAATCAGGTGCTTCTCACTCACGCCCAGGCCAAGAGAAAGGCTCCACAGAAACCAGTCACAGGGACCAGGAGTGCCTATAAGGGAGTAAATCGGCGTCTCACCTTCTGGCTGGATGTTTACAGAGCCCTCACATCGCAGGTGCTGGTGCTGCTTGGAGACCAAAGAGGAAAGCAGAGAGAGTTCTGAGGAAAGCCAACCAGCATCTGCAAGCATTTGTCGGCATCTGCACCTGGGCTCTTGCGCCCATCTGGAGAATTCCAAACGCAGAAGACTGGCTGGAGCAGTGCGGTTACAGGGTGGAGAGGGAGGGCCGACTGGACGGGAAGGCATTTGGCAGGAAAAAGACACATGATGTTTTCCTGTTGACCAAAAGGACCTGCAGGGAGCAGGCATAAGCCATCCTGAAGAGACCCTGCCACCCAAGAACACTGCTTCCTGAGGCCAAGGTCCCCGGCAGGAAGAGGCAGCGTAGGGTGAAGCCTCAAAGAGAGCAAAGGCCGAGTGTGGATTTCAAGAAGCCAACTGGAGAATACTTGAAGAGTGTGAAGCATTCACGGGTTCTCCAAATAACCCACATCCTCACCTGAAGAACCTGTACTTGGATGTTTAGGTTAATGGAGGGAATGAGTATCAGCTAGCATTAACCGAGGGAGGACTATATACAGTATCAGCTAAATACAAAGATATTTTTTGCTCCTCTTTAACCCACATGCTGGACCCCATGCTAGAGCAAATTAGAAAGCAAAAAAGAAGCAAGAAAAGTCAGAAAAAAATCCTGAAAGAACAACCATGATCTCCTTCCTCACAGAGTCAGCAGTATGAGGAGGTAAAAAGACGGCATTCGAGCTGCGTATGAGATTGGACTGAGCTTTTTCACGTCTCCTACAGCCAAATGTGAGCTCTGGGATCTGGCAGAGCTCAGTCACAGAGGGAGGAAGGGAGATTCAGCAGTGGGGTGGAAAGCCCATGGGAAGAAAACATTCTTTCTCTTTGGTAGTTCCCTGAGTTTAGCCCAGGGCTAGTAGTAGTTACACAAATGGGGCAAAATGTTACGATTTAGTAAAGCTAGACGGTGGGTGTTTCAGCCAGCCTTCAAGATGGTCCCAATGATGGCCGCCTCCTGTTTTTCACCCCGTCTATAGTCCCCTGCCACATGGTACCAGGTTCAGGAGTGACCAATAACGTACAGTAGAAGTAAACCATTCCTTGTGAAATTAGATTCTAAAAAAGACTACAGCTTCCCCCTCTCTCCCTCCCGCCCTCTCTTTCTCCCTCCGGCTCCCTCCCCCTCTCTTGCTCTGGGGGAAGCCAGTCCTATAAAGAGGCCCACACTTTCAGAAACCGAGCCTCTGGCAGACAGCCTGCAGGAAGCTGAAAGCTGCCGACAAACAGGCATGAGCTCAGAAGCTGTCTTTCCCTCCCCGGTTAGGCTTTGAGATGCCTGCCCAGCTTAGGCTTGCCAACAGCCCCGAGGGAGAGAGACGCTGAGCCAGAACCACCCAGCTGAGCCACTCGCTGACTCCTGACCCTCAGAAACTGTGTGAGATAATAAATGTTTGCTGTTTCAGCTGCTGCACTGGGGCAATTTGTTATACAGCAGTAGATAACTATTACAGCAAGTGCATAAATGTTTGATATACTGACTTTATGTTCTTCTGAAAGCCTCAACTATTTCATAATAATTTAATATATATCATGAAGATTTTTCCCATGTTCGTCATCCTGAAGCTAAAGTAAAGGGATTTTTAAGGGGTGAGCACACTGTCTCTAACTTGGATGAAAGTTTTTATGGTCCTCTGAGAACACTCTCATAAAATAAACCATGCTTTGGAAGTAAGAAATGACCTGAAATGAGTTACTCTGAAATCCAATTACTAAAATAGTCTACAGGGGCACCAGGGTGGCTCAGTTGGTTAAGTGTCCAACTTCGGCTCAGGTCATGATCTCATGGTTTGTGGGTTCAGGCCCCACATCCAGCTCTCTGCTGTCAGCTCAGAGCTTGCTTCGGATCCTCTGTCCTCCCTCCTTCTGCCCCTCCCCATTCTCTCTCTCTCTCTGTGTCTCTCTCAAAATTAAATAAACATTGGGGCACCTAGGTGGCTCAGTCGGTTGAGTGTCCAACTTTGGATCAGGTCATGATCTCACAGTTCGTAGGTTCAAGCCCCACATCAGGCTCTGTGCTGACAACTCAGAGTCTGGAGCCTGCTTCAGATTCTGTGTCTCCCTCTCTCTCTGCCCCCCCCCCCAACCCCCCCCCCCACTCATGCTCTGTCTCTCTCTTCTCTCAAAAATAAATAAACATTAAAAAATGTTTTTAATTAAATAAGCATTTTTAAAAATAAATAAAAGTCTACAGAATCAGTGGGTCGCTGGTACCACTGGGAGTGCTAGTTAATACTAACATAGATCTAGAAGGAAGCTACTGAAGAGAGAAAATAAGCAACATGACTGCAATGCTCCTTACTGACACTAGATGGTGACAAAGTTTTATCATGCAATTGAATTTCACTGACCTCATTTGGCTGGGGTGAAAGTCCTTTAATGAGCATACCTCAAAGAAAGCAAAGGAAACATTTACTTAATTATGACTTAGTAAATACTATTTTAGAATTATTTCTAAGTGGGAATTAAAACTGGATTGCTTGTATTGATTCCTGACCTAAATACATTTTTTAAAGGAGGAAAATTAATTTTTTTTATGTTTATTTATTTTGAGAGAGGGAGGAGGGAAGACAGAGAATCCCAAGGAGGCTCTGGGCTGTCAGCACAGAGCCAGATGCGGGGGCTGGAGCTCACAAACCGTGAGATCATGACCTAAGCCAAAATCAAGAGTCTGATGCTTAGCTGACTGAGCTGCTCAGGTGCCCTGAAAGGAGGCAGTTTAAATGAAGTAAATGTATCTATTGTTCACTTTATAAAAATAAATAGTAATTTTAATAACTGTACTCTTAGCATGCATTCAGTTATTCCTTAGCATACCTGAATTTTGGGATAATTTACATAGAGTTGAGTCATAGTTTGCTTTTGAAAGATTAGTACTTATAAATCAAACCAGGAGAGCACTCCAATAATAATTACAATACCTTTTCATTCCTTTCCTTCAAAATATTTCCTGTGATAAGAGGTTGCCTAACTTAATAATTAAGAGCACGGACCCTGGAACCAGACTGTAAAGGTTTAAATCCTACCTCTATTTTGGGTTGTATCTCAGTATCCACCTCATAAATGAGTCACAAGTGAAATAGTATATGTAAAGCACTAAGAATAATACTACAATTTAGAAATGCTATTTATACATAAACTATTATTATTATTCCACAGAAGTTCCCTCTGTCTGAGGTAGAAAGTGCTATGGAAATATATAGCAAAAACTGAAACTTGAAATCTAGGTCAATTTCCCAATGTTACACAATCAATGGAGTCAAAGTCCACAGATAAAAGAGACAAACATTTGGAACTGCACTTTACTGTTGACATAGAAAGTGTGCTTCCAAAGCACAGGCATAAACTAGGACTGGAACACAAACCTGTAAATCTGAGCCAATGAACCTTCCCACTGCACCACAACAGATAATTCTTATTTATTGGCTGAAGAAACTCCTAAAAAGACATGTCCTTGGCAATATTGGCTGCAAGTTAAGTGACAGATGAAATCTTGAAATATTAACAAACACTTCCGTCTATCTGCGTTATTTTAGTTATCACCACCCTCTACCTCATGGGATGTTCTGCCTTAGCTGCCTCAGAGAAGGAATGATACCTCAGAACCCAGAAAAAGAAAACATTTTTTTCTTTTTAAGTTTTTATTTGAATTCCAGTTAACACACAGGGTTGCATCAGTTTCAGGTGTACAATATAGTGATTCAACAATTCCACACAACACAGGTGCTCATCACGACAAACGGGCTCCTTAATCCCTATCACCTATTTCACCCATCCTTGCCCCCTCCCCCCGCCCCCCCCCCCCCCCCCCGCTGTCCCCTCTGGTAACCAACAGGAAAAACAAAATATTTGTAAAGCTTGGCCCAGGTATTAAGGCAAAATATTTAGAAGGAAACCTGACATGTTAGAACAGAGCTCCTCATACTGTTAATACTCAAAAAGATTCTGATAAGGAGGAATAGGGAGATTCGAAAGAAAAGCAAAGACACCAGTGGGCTCCTAAGAAGGGCCCCTAGGCTGATCTCACTCTTATCCTAAACTGAGCCCTCTGATTGAGGCTGGGAGAGGAATGATAAAACTCCCAGATATGTTTGGGGATTCTAGAGCAAAATATTCTGCCCCCTCTTTAGGTGGAATCCAGAAACTAGGACTCTCTATTCCACCATGTATAGGAGTAGGCAGAAAATCTGTATGCTCTATCTAGGCAGATGGTCCTGTGAGTCCCCCAGAGTTCTCAAAGCCACAGAGTGGCGTGGTGGCAGCAGAATGATGCCAGAAATGCAAGAGAAGTGCAGAAGCAGAGTTTCCCATGGTGCAGCTGGTAAGGAAGCATTAGAATATCACTAACACAGAGCTGCAGCCGCTGAGAAGCAACAGACAGGAAGAGGCTCGGCCATCAGAAACAAAGGGGACACAGCAGGAAGCACCCCGGAAAGTGGGTGTGTCCTTTAAGATACTGGTTCAGCTGCTTTCACAGAGACCAAAATAACAGAGCCTTAAGGAGAGAGAACACTCATTTCTATCACATACAAGGTCAAAGCAGCAGTAGCCCAGAGAGCTGGAGCTGCCCCACTCTACCAGGTCATCCAGGAGCCCAGCGTTCCTTTTCTCTTACTGCTCTCCACCCCGCTGGAATATTGCCCTCCTGCCCTCACAGAAACAAACCTGGCTCATCACCACCATGTCTCCATTCCAGCCTTGGAGAAGAGGAAAAAGGACCACGGAAAGCTGAGGGCCAGCAGATGTCACTTAAGGGCATGACCCAGAGGTTAACACATCATTCCCATTCACCTCCCATTGACCGGCCCTTAGACACATGTCCTTACCTAGCTTTAGGGGAGCCTGGGAAATGCAGTCACTGCGTAGGCAGTCATGTACTCAGATAAGAATAAGATGGTTTTTGACTAAAGAAAGAGAAAACGGATACCTGTAGAGATAGGTGGTGATCTCTGCCGCTGTCCATATCTCATGAAAGCCTGGGGGGCTACAGACAAAGGACAATATTGTCCACTTTCAAATGCCTCTGGCCGGGCGCGGTGGCCAGGCGCGGTGGCGCGCACCTGTGGTCCCGGCTACTCGGGAGGCTGAGGCAGGAGGATCGCTTGAGCCCAGGAGTTCTGGGCTGTAGTGCGCTACGTGGATCGGGTGTCCGCACTAAGTTCGGCATCAATATGGTGACCTCCGGGGAGCGGGGGACCACCAGGTTGCCGAAGGAGGGGTGAACCGGCCCAGGTCGGTCGGAAACGGAGCAGGTCAAAACTCCGGTGCTGATCAAATGCCTCTATTCTTCGTAAATCCATAGATACTCTGAATCTTAAATGCGACCCTGGGTAGGTAGGGGAGGCCTGCAATTTAACAAATTTAAGTCTCTTGCACTCAACAGAGTGGAAACATAAAATAGAAATTAAATTCAACGATTGAAAAGATGAAAGATATATTTTAGTACATCTTAGTTTGTGGACTGACATTTACAGCAACTATTCTTAATCCATACTACTTAAATATGCTTGAAAAAATAAAGCTGTCACACTGTACAAAACCTCGACAAATTGTGATTTCGCGATTATTATGATATAGTAACAATTTAACAACAATGAAGACCTTGCTAGATATATTTTTAAATCTTCACTATTCAAAACAGTTCTGCCAAATTTATTTATCCATTTTATCCCCAAATTCCTACGCAATTTACTCCCAAACTCCTTTCCGCAGATGGCTAAAACAGGTGTGGGCACATAATCAAGAGCAGTCCGTCTGTAGACGGGCCAGTGCATTTCAGATGGCTTTAAACAAAGGCTCTGCCTAAACAGATCATGGTGATAAACAAGACAATAAGACTGTCCCTCTTGGACATCTGATCCTGAAATAGATTGCAGAGAGTAGGATAGAACTAATCAGAGAAGCAAAGAAGTCACAGAATCAGGCCATGAGTCAGCAGCAAAGGTCTCAAGGCACCATCAGTTCAATCAGCTTGAGGTGTGAGATAGAAATCATCAGTACTTGGGCCTGTGAACTCAAAGGCAATTGATATGCTTCCCTACATTTTCTCTTTTTTCTCACAGGCCAGTTGGAGACTTGTATCTAGTTCCAGCCCATGAAAAGTGAAAGGTGTCATGTATCACTTCTAGCTCCAGGTTGTGAGACCCAGGGGGAGCCCTCCAGTCCTTCCATTCTTTGTGCAATGACTTTGGAAGCCATGTTAATATGGCCACATCACAAGATGAAGGGGCTCGGGGTCTTCGAGTGGAAGAAAATCTCTACTGACTACATCGTTCTGTGTGGGCAAGAAACACATTTTTGCTGCATCAAGTCCCTGAGATTTTAGAGCTGGTTTATTGTGGCAGCTAATGGCTAGTTATCCAGACTAATACAGTAACTAAATGTTTCAGTGTTTCCCATATGATAATTATTCTGGTGATAATAATTGCATGGTTGCAACTTGTTGTTAAAAAGAACCAGTAAGTCTGGAACGGTTGTTCACAACTGGTGTTTGTCCTCACCATGGCGGTATCCATTCTGATCATGCCCTTGCCATCTCCTTCGGTAAATATTTCACATATTGCCCTGCTTATGGGGAAATCCTATTTACTGTGTCCTCCAAATTAGACTCTAAGTGAAAGGTTAAAAATGTAATGTGTATTTTTAAGTTGTAAGTCAGGAACATTAAATTAATGGACCAAATCTGAGACTTACTATTTACATTAGACAAAAAGATAAAAAGCTTAAATACAGGGGAAGAAAAGGAGACCAACTCAGAAGAAAGGAGAATAAAATCTTTATGTCTTGAGTTAGTGAGATCAAGGGGAAAAAAACTGAAAAGAGAAAATGGCTCTCCATGCAGGAGGAAATGCTTTTATATTAGGTACCCTTCAATTATTCTAGTCTGTGAAATCATGGCATTCCAAGAAGAGAAATCATTTCATCTTGCTTCTTAATAATTTACCTGTGCCTATTTGTTATTGCACATCACTTGAATACATTTAGAACAAGAGTAATGTATTTCATATACATTCCTGAAAATAAAATTCATGTTTCTTATGCAGGTAAAATAGGAAAAGAGGTCATCTAACCACTAAAATGAGTGTTTTAAAGGATTAAATCCCATTTTCGTTTGGTTCTCCCTCAAGATAAAAAGATTGCCTAACACTTTAGAACGCAGAGAACAAAGGATCTCTCAAGTTGCTTTTGTCTTTTGTGGACTTATGTTGCAATCATTATAGTATTATAGAACACATATGTATCCAAATAATAGAAATTTGATTAAAATGTGTATGACCTTGTACTATATAAATCTGTAACATTTAATTATATATTAAAATAATATTTCATTTAATCTGCTGATGATATAAAAGGCCGCCATTATTACAAGGCAAAATAAAATTCTCACGTTTATATATGTATTCCATGTATAACCTGCTTTTCCTGCAAGGCTAATAACATGAAATCAATTTCATGGTATTATTCACATGAAATCATTCACATGAAATCAGTGTGGATTTAGATAATAAAAGTATGTTTAACCAATAAAAGAACAGGTCGATTAACTTCCAGGCCAAGAGTTGATTGGGAACCTGAATATGACTAAAATTATTTTCCTGAAATTTACCCTCTCACAGGGCATTTCTATATTGAAATACCTTTCAGGTCGATAGTACGTTGCTGCAGCTTACAACACACTTTTAAATACACAGACCCTCTGAACATCTCTGTGAGATAGAGAAGACAGAAAATTCTTACATTCTTAAGGTCCACGAATTGACCCTCTTCAAGTTGAATTCAGTCCACAGACCTGCACATCTACTTTATGAGACTCATAATCTCTTTTTTGTAATTAGTTACCAATCTTGAGAAGTTTCAGACTTTCACATTAAAAAAAAGAAAACTAAACTCGGGGCGTCTAGCTGGCTCAGTCCATAGAGTGTGGGACTCTTGATCTCCTAGCTTGTAAGTTACTCAAAAACATAATCTTTAAAACAAAAAAACCTCTCTGTCCCACAGGCCACAACAAGTGGCCTCAGCTGAGGTGGGTAGAGGCTGCCCCCTTTTTGAAGAATCTGTCTCTTCAATTCACTCCAATCCCCACTACTGTTTATTACCCCCCCCCCCCAAGACCGATAACAGAATCGGTGGCCGTTTATCTTGCTTTGCAGGGCCTCCTTCTCGCTTACACGTGGCCCGCCTGGCCCCCAGGGGTCAGTGGGAAAAGGAGGCCCCGTCAGTCCAGGAAAGGTGGGGATGCATTGCTCCGAGGAGAGGCTGGTGGTGTTTGTTGGAAATGCACACAGCTGAATTTGGAGATAACTTAGAAGGTTAAATATGGAAAAGACCTTCACACATCATCTCAGACTCATTGTACAGAAGAGGAAACTGAGGTCCCAGGGGGCCCACTGACTTGCACCACATCACACCACGAATTTACAGAAAAGCCCAGCCCTGAGCGCAGGCCTTTTAACTCCAGGCTGGAAAAAGAAACAGGAAAAAGAAACAACTACAGAGAAAGGAAGGAGAGTAGGGACGAGTTCTCCCTTCCCCCTCCCCCAGGCTGTGGCAAGCAGCCAACGGCAGCTCACTGCATATTTAATTTAAACCTTTGTCTGCCCTGGCAAGGACAAAGTACAATCTGTTTTATGTAAAAAGTCTTCCCCGAGGAAAGCCTCGGCCTCCAGCTGCGAAACTGATTGATGTTCTTAAAGCCCCCAGGAACCTCTTCTGGGACCCGAGGTTGCGGTTTCCAAAAAAAGAGTTTGTGAAAAGGGAAGCCCTGAAAACAAAAATTTTTTCCCCTTTATTGTGTTTCTCTCAATTTGGGAGAATTAGACTGAAACATGAGGGGGGGGGGATCATGCAAATAAAGACTATATTTTAAAAGCAGATTTCGGAGCTCCACCTGGGAGGGGCTCCGGAGGCAATCTGCTGGGGGAAGAAGACGGGAGACGAGTCTGGAAGCTTTATTTGCATAGCGAGCTCTCTGCTTTTACTTATTACTTAGATTGCTCATTCCAACCAATAAAGCTACGAAAATGTTCTAAAGACGCTTTAGCCACGCTTGGTGTTGTATTTGAAATATGTGTGAAGTGTCCTAATAGACAGGAAAATCCATTTTATTTTGAGAATTCTGCGGTATTCCTGATACCCGGTTAGGGAGACCCTGATTTGGGATGACCTTTCTTGTGCAACCAAGGCCAGTTTTGAAATCCAGTCCTTAGGTTGCCTCAGAGCGCTCCTGGATGAATTGGGGTCAGGGGGATCTCCTGCCAGGTTTCTTTCCATCCCTCGTGATCTCTACGCCAACTGGCAGCCTAGGGCCCCGACAACACGGCAGCGCCCCCAGTTCTGGAGTGGGCAAAACGACTGCAGAAGTTCTGAGAGTAACCCCAAAGGACCAGCCCTGGCCCTGCCCGTGAGCCCTTAGTCTCACCTGGAGCAGAGGGCGTGTCAGTCTGGGAGGAGCACATAGGTTAAGGTTCAAGGGCCTGCCTTCACCTTGTACTTCAGGGGCCTGAACTTCAGTTTAGAGCTAGAACAAAGCCACTGCCAGATCAGGGCTAAGGAGCTTGGGCCGATCTTGGGATAGTGCCAGGACCCAGAAACCATTGCCATGAGCACCAGCTGGCTCTGGTCCCAGGAACATGTGCAGCTGCCGTGGAGGCCAGACTGGGCCTGCAGACTGTCACCGGTGCCAACCGCTCCATTAGGCCTTCAGGGCTGTGCTCTCCGGCAGGCTCACGCCCAAGGTCCCATGTATTTTGGCATCAGCCTACCTTCAGGTACATCCGGAGGTGACTGAATAAACCTTCAGAAAAGCCATGTGACCTGCTGGCTCTGCTCTGGACATTACCCTGTTGTTCTAAAAATCCGCAGAGGTCAAAGTGTATAGTTGCAAATCTCTGAAGTGTGTTGGCCCAAAGAAAATGAAAGAATCAACTATTTCCCTTAACTCCATGTGGGCTAATTTAGGTGCCTGTCATTAGTACAAGAGCAACCCTCGCGCCACAGCTGTGGAAAGAGGAATCCTACCTCATGTGCCCTAACGGTGGGGGCAAATCAATGATCAGCCATCTACACAGCTGTTTCTAGACGTGCTTCCTGGTATCCTGAGCACGCCGCTTTAGTAACAAAGTTAACAGCAATACAAATTGAGAAAAGGCCAAAGGAGGGGGGCGTTATTTTAAAAACTATTCTACTGTTCCATTTATCGGTGGCCATTCTCCAAAGCCAAGTTTCCTGACCCGCTGGGAACTTGTTCCAAAAGATCAAGCTTCTTTTCCTAATTTTGTTCCCTTCCAAACTCATTTGGCCCTCTCCAGCTTGGGTACAAATTCCAGCATTTTAACAGGCTGTACCTAGTCCATGTTTAGATTCTCTTTCATCAGGGAAAATCCTATATAATTTCTTGGTAAACTTTGGCCTTAAGGCATGCTCCCTAATGAGAATTAAGGTCAGGATCCTACAGAGAGGCCAGCAGGATCAGTCCCATGGAGAGCAGCCCAGTGGGGCTTAAGCTATAAAGACAAATAAGACAAGATCTCTATGCTAGGGAAACTCATAATCTAGGGGAGGCCATGGATATGTTGCTTAACAAGGTGATAAGTGTGAGCTAGCAGTGTGAACCAAGTGCTATGGGAACGGAAAGGCAGTAATGATTAATTATGCTGGGTGTGGGGATTAAAGCTCTGGGACTGTTTCCCAGAGAGAGTAACAGTTGAGCTGAAACCTAAAGGATCAACGGGCTTTGATCATGAGGAAATTGAGCGGGCAGAGTGCTCCATGAGACGCATTCCAGGAAGAAGTATGGTGCACGAGTCTTCCAGACACTGAGGGGTGATGATATACAAAATGTTTGGAGCCCAGAAGATCATCTGCTATAGCTGAAGTCTATGGTACAATGTCAGGGCAACACAAGAAAGACTCAAGAGTTAGCTTCATTCAGATGATGACTATATTGGAAAACAAACTCCATGGACTTTCTCCTGAAGGCAGTGGTGAAGCATGTGAAGGCAGTTTTAAGCAACTGGCTAGGAAAAGAGTTTAGGTTAGTGTGGGTGCCAAGCTAAATTTTCTAGAAATGACTCTGGGAGGTCACTTTAGGCAGCCTGGACAGGCCAGCTGGATCAGGGCCCTCCCCCTTCTCCTAGTGGGATGGGCTCCTCCAACTCAACTCAGCTTCCTATATAGGACTGTTGGCTTCCTCCCTCAGGCCTCAAATCTCCAAAGCTGCAAAACTGGCTCTTCTGGACATCCTGAGAACACTTAACACTATTAAACACCCTGCCCTAGTATCTGTTTGTACCCCCATGGACGAGTTGTTCTCTCACTTCCCCTTTATGGAAAGCAACAAGGATATAGGGTCCTTTGCTTGGAATATACACCTTCCGTATTCCAGTATGCCTTTCCTTAGATCAATGAGAGGTTAAGATCACAGACTTGTGCCATTCCTGCCGACACTTTCTTAGTAAGTTTCGCAGTAAAGTCTGTTTCTAAAACCATGCCATAGAGTGTTGTAGAATGCTTTCTGACCACGTTGACTTCTGAAGGTACCCATATTGTACCACAATGGGATGTCCTAGGAATGGAGTAAGACATTTCCCACTGTCAGTTAAGACTCTGTGTTGTAACAAAAAATCCAACTAAAACTGGCTTTAAAATTGAAGGCAATTTTTGGTTCTTGTAACTTTTGGGTGGACATAGGTCATCCAGTGTTTCAGTGATGTTATCAGTGGCCCATTTCTCTCTGTCTCTCCGTGCTGCCTTCTCTAGTGTCAGCCTCATTCTATGGCTGACTTCCTAACAGTTGTAGGAAGGCTGCCAGTCAAAATTAAATCTTGAATGTTCACATCCATTGGCAAAGAGGGCTTCCAGACCAGCATTCGAAGCCAGTGTCCTGAAATCCATCTAAACTGGATAAGTTCATAAGATGTATCTGTGCTCACATCAATTCATGTATTCATTTAACAAATATCTGTTGTCTACTACTTGTTAGCCACTGTTGTAGATTCTGGGCCATTGGAATAACATTGAATGACAGATGGGGTCAAGCCAGTTGGTACCCACCACTAGAACTGGGAGTATGTTCAATTTCCTCCAAAGCATAGAGATTGTATAGGGGTAGAAATAAATACTTGGATAATTTGCTGTGCTATTAGGAGGTCGGGGGGAGAGAATGGATATTCATTAGGTGACCAAAGTAAAAGTGTGGTCCATGGATTGGCATTATTGACAACAGTTAGGAGCTTGCTATAAAGGCACAATCTCAGGTAGTACCTGAGTTCTGCTGGGTCAGAATCTACATTTTAAGAAGATCCCTGGTGGGGAGGGGGACACCTGGGTGGTTCATTCAGTTCAGCATCTGACTTCGCCTTGGGTCATGATCTCACAGTTCACGAGTTCAAGCCCTACATTGGACTCACTGCTGTCAGTGCAGAGTCCGCTTTGGATCCTCTGTCCCCCAATCTGTGCCCCTGTCCCGCTTGCGCACATGCTCTCTCTCTCTCTCTCTCAAAAATAAACATTAAAAAAAAAAGATCCCCAGGTGATCTATTTGAACATAAAATGTTGAGAAGCGCTCATTTACAGGATAGATTAAAATGTTATGATTGGGACTGTAAGGGAAAGAAGTTGGAGAACAAAGCAAACGGTCTCTGTAGCAGACACAGGACGCGATGACTACCAGCCCATGACAGTTCTCCCAATGGGAACTGTGCAGTCAGCCCCTCTGTCAGAGAGGATGATTCACCCAAAGGGAGATATACCTGCCAAGGTGGGCCAATTAATGGCTCATTCTTCTAGGTATTTGAAACACGAATAGGGAGAAATCGGTATAGAAGACTGTTGGGGCAGTCTCAAGTTGACAGAACCCTATTGGGTCCAGAAGTACCTAATCTGAGGACCCCCAAAGTGCTCTGAGACTTGGTTATTTGTCAACTACTCTGATTCATCCATCCTTAAAATATCCCCCTTTTAGCTTAAATTAGCCAAAAGGGGCTTTTATTGCTTGTCATTGAAACAGTCTTAACTTACATTGTTTCGACTTTCTCGGTATAGTCATCGTCATAGATGATGAGAGTGTTTGGTCGGCTGGGAAGACCAAAGTTAATCCATTTCACCAACACAGTGTCTGAGATGCAAACATTGCTTTTCTCCTCAGCCTCGGTTGACCTGCAATACAAGCCATACACGCTGAATTTCATACATTATTGACATAAGCATAAAAAGCCATCTTTGCAGTATTTTTTAAAAATTCTACATATTCTGAAATGCTCATGGGTTTCATAATAAATGTTCCATTTTGGGTTTACTTTCTGTATATAAATTAATGTATCCTTCTAGAAAGATCAATCCATGTGTCCTCTTTAATCTGACCATCTATTGTTAACTTTTTCCCAAATGCAGCTGCCTTTTATAAATATATCTACCAAATGATTGTTGTTATACCAATTTTTCTTCTTTTACATGCAAAATGTTTTCAATCAAATGTTGGCTAATAGCTAGGCTGTTTGGAAATTAACCATCCTAATAGATGGGAACAACAATATAAGCATTTAAAGCTTAATTATTCCTCCAGGCTCACTATGAGAAAATCAAGGCCTTTTTTTATTAGTCTGATTCTGTATTCCTTGGAGTATTTCATCTTATTCTACAATATTCTCATTTTCTTCTATTTCAAAAAAAGAAAACAACCCCAATACAACAAAACAACGAGGAGGTCACATCTTACAAGGAACAAACATGACATCACATAGGGAAGTGAGTCACTGTGCATCAGACTGGGAACTGAGTCAGGACTAAACTGACTCACATCTTTCTGGGCCAAGAACCAATTCTAGTTATATCATGTTGGAAAATGACTCATTTACTACCTTTATTAGGTCCCCTCAACATCGAATCAACTGCAAATTGGAACAGGTCTTATGAAACTCAGGTGGCTCTGCTTGAGCCATTACTCTCTGGTACACAGACAATTTGTGTGTATGAAACTCACCAGTTGTCTGGCCACAAGCGCTCAGAAGACTAGTTTGATCAACAGTGTATTGCAGTGACCTGCGCTGACCCCATCTAATTTTTTTTTAACACTTATTCATTTTTGAGAGACACAGAGGATGGGTGGGAAGGGGCAGAGAGATAGGGAGACACAGAATCCGAAGCAGGCTCCAGGCGCTGAGCCGTCAGCACAGAACCCGACACGGGGCTCGAACTCACGAGCTGTGAGATCATGACCTGAGCCGAAGTCAGACGCTTAACTGACTGAGCCACCCAGGTCCCCAAGCTGACCACATCTAATTTTAGTATATGTGCTGCCGAAGCGAGCACCCGAGCAAACCACATCTAAATAGAAGAGTATGCATAATCTTTATAGTCTCTCTGTAAGCACATCTGTAGATAATCTATTTATTGGTTGACTGAAAATCTGTTCTCTTTCACATGTCTTTAAAAAATTGTTTGTCATGGCAAATAATCTGAAAAGGCAAATAACTAGTCAGCACTTTTGTCAGTAGAAGGTGAAAGTTCAGCAATAGTTAATAGCAGTCTTTTCTGCCTTTTAGATATCTCTGCCACTAAACTGAGCAAAACAGAAGGTTGCAGTGGTAAAGTACTCCCGTTAAAATTGGAAAGGAAGACAAGGAAAATCATAGGATAATTCCCAAAGCATCTTCAATAAATACATTATTAGGAACTATAAATATTATTAACCTCGAGAAGTCTAAAATGGATATTGTTTCTAGCAGAATTCCCTAACTAGCTAATCCAGCCATAAACATATACAAATTTCACATATATATCCAGAAGTTTTGCCAATACTGCTGCCACTCTCTCATCCAACAGTTGGCGAGGACAGAACGTCAGCTGCCCCCTGTAAAGAGGATATTCAGAGTGCTCTCCAATAATCTCCAGCTCTCCAAGCTCCCCACTATTATCTCTCATCACAGCCAGGATCATTTCTCATTATTTACTTGATCCCTGGTAGGCATTTGAAAGTTTATTATTTTAATATTTATTTATATTTCAGAGAGAGAGACAGAGACAGATACAGAGCACAAGTGGGGGAGGGGCAGAGAGGGAGGGAGACACAGAATCAGAAGCAGGTTCCAGGCTCTGAGCTGTCAGCAGTGGGGCTCGAACTTACCAACCATGAGATCATGACCTGAGCTGAAGTTGGACGCTTAACAGACTGAGCCACCCAGGTGCCCCGCCTGGTAGGTATTTGAGTTTGCAATCCCTGGTAAGTAGATTCTAAAATCTTCTTCACTATTAAATAATAAAAAGAAATAGAAACATTTAAAAGAATATAAATATTCTAAAAGCTTATTCATATTGCAGCTTGGCCAATCTTATATTCAATTTTTCAATTAGATCTTTAATAAACATTGTTCCCAGGATTTTGTTTGTGCAAGACGGTATGCTGGATGCTAGACATAAAAATGTAGGCTACTGTCCCTTGCCCTCAAATTGCTTATGATGTAATTGGACAGGTCACAAAGGCATGGTCTTTATTTAAAATTCTATCTTCAGGGACACCTGGGTGGCTAAATATTCCAACTCTTAATTTCTGCTCACAGTTGTGAAATGGAGCCCTGCCACGAGCTCCATGATGACGGTGGGGGGGCCTGCCTGGAATTCTTTCTTCGGTTGCCCCTCCCCCCATCCCCCCACCCCGGCTCGCTCATGTGCTCTCTCTCTCAAAATAAATAAATAAAATAAAATTCTATCTTCAAAAGCATTAAAACAAAGCTCGGAGACTTTATATAACTTAACCAAAACCACAGATACTAGAGCTTATCTTTCTCCATTTAGGGACCTTTACCTTTCAATTAAGAACACTGAAGTACTTAATATTTGAGTAGCACTATGCGATGGGATATAAAATCTTGTAGGGCTCATCCCTTCTCTTCAAGAAATCTATATTCTATCAGGATTGTGAAGACATTAACCAAATAATTCAAATATCTGGCAACATGTGATGACACACAGGACAAAGAACCCACCATAGTGCTCAGAGATGGCTTTCTGTGTGGGTGTGTGGAGAAGGCCCCATCCCACCTCTGAGGCTTGAGCAATTTCTCTGCAGGCATCATCCTCGACTCAATTATTCTAACCCCAACCCAAGTCTGTAAGCCTTGAAGAGGGGTTGAGGTTTTCCCCAGAAAACCTCCATGATTCTAACTAGTAACCACAGGGAGTGTTTCAGCAAGGAAGTAGCAGTGAGGGTGGGAGGAAGGAGAAAGAGAAACAGAAAATCCCGAAGAGAAGCTCAATCAGGTCATCCAAGGACCACTGGCAGACTCTGGAGAACCTTCAGATCTGTAGTCCCCGCCCACCTGGATTCATAAACTCCCTGAAGATTTTGCCAGTATTAGGGGTCAAGAGGGCTCAGTTAGGGTTAGATGGTGACCTCCGTGCGGGTGTTCTGAGCGTATTCACTACATGATCCATTCTCCTCTTCCTTCCCCTTTCATCCCTCCTCCGCCACCCCACTCTGATCTGTATTGCCAGCAAAGGGGAGGTGATCTCCATAGTTTGCTTCTCCTGAGCTCCTAGGGCCACTGGCTGCCCACTGCGATTGGCCAACAAGAGACACTGGCATGAGTTGTGGAGGAGGTGGAAAGTGGAGAGAAACTTGAGGCCATAGCTTCCTCCACCTTGGACGGCGTCTCAGATGACTGAACGGTCTCCTCTCTGGCTTTAGCTCCCATTGAACGGGGCTGTCATGATTCCAGCCAAAGTAGGTAACCCTGGCTCCCACGGCCTTACCTGTGTGTAACTCTGCCTTCTTCACTTCTCTCTCAGTTGATAAACCCGTTTTCCCCAGCTTCATCATCACCTGTGTAAACAGTTCCTGTGCTGAATTTCTTCTCTTGTATGTGCTTAAAGTGGGTTCTGATTTCCTTGCTAGGTCCTGATATTTGATCTATTACAATATATATGAAATATATATGAAAAAACCATACTTGATATATTAAAATGGTGACTTGCCTAGTAGGGCAGTTTCAATATTCAAGAGTAGAGCACAACTACTAAGTCTTTCCTATCCCTCCTCCCCAGCCACCACGACCCCCCATGTAGAAATTGCATAAATGACTATTCAAAGAGAAGATCTATCTCACTGAGCTTCAGGAAAAACTGGGCCACTAGCTGAGTAGGAGCAATTGTAATATGAATCCATTGTCCTGAAAGTGTGTTATAAGCAACCAAGTGCCCCACGGGTCACCATATCTTTGGCTCATCACCTATGAGAAACTACACGTATTGTGATTGTAATGGGCAGGCAGCTCAGCCCACAGCTTGGGTGTGCCAAGAGCTCTTGCAATGCTTGAGTTTATTTAAATAAACAGAAGATTTAAAGAGGTAGTGAGAGGAGATAAAAGCAGAAATGTTTCTATTTTTTAAAGAAAGAGGAAGGCAGAGATGAAAATCAGAAAGAGAAGGGGTGAGAGGACTCATGGGGTCTTGTGGTCTGAAAGGCAATGCACTCAGTCCCCATCATGGGACAAGGGACAGAAAGGGAATGAACTAGTGGCCAAATGAGGAAGCAGGAAAAGTGCTAGTTCCTCCTTAATTAGGTCATCCTCATGGCTTCACAATTTAGTCAAAATGTCTGCATTTTGGAAAAACAGGTATTTTCCAATAAAATTCAAAGCTGTATTTTGTAGTAAACAAAGAATGATTTTTGCAAATGGACTTCCTTCTTACAAATCAAAGTATAAATTTTCTCTCCTCTAATATATAAAGGAAGGTTTACATACCAAATTTCTCTTATCTCTTAGACTATAATTTACGAACAACTATGCAAATCATACACACACACAAAACACATGCATATATAAAATGTCTCCACGTATTTAAACTATACCAATTAAACAATTCTACAATTTCTAAGTCACTAAACCAAATCTTCTCTGTCCTACCTTCCAAGGCCTGTTGTCTTTTAAAACACATACCCAAAAGCCCCTTGCACTTCTCAAGATACTGTTAAACAAATTCGCTTTATTAATAGAAATCAGGCTCAGATTTTTTATGCTCTATATTCACCTGCATTGGTCCATTAAAAATGTAATAAAAATGCAGGCACAGGCTGCAAATACTAAATTAGAAAAACAGCTGTGCTTTTTACATTGTCCTGCCCTAGAAAAAAGGCACCCAAGACAATCCCAGCAGCTGGCATCTTCTACATGGTGTGCTCATTACCACAAGTAAATAAAGTCAGTAAATTACTGGCAGAGCGCAGGGGGCCATGACGAGTCTAGGAAATAACCCTTTCATCAAACTCTCTGCACACTGTATATTGCCAAGGCAAAAAGCAAATAATGATGATCAATGGAGGATTAATATTTTAGTCAAAGAGGAATGGAGACGAATACATACTATAAATTATTAACCGGCACTTGTACTCTATCCCCTTGGCACAGCGTGAACTGAGCTTCTAAAGAAACAGGATACGAATCTTCTACTTACCTAGCAATATTTTCTTCAACCAATGAATAATATTCATGAAGATGCACGTTTCTGAGACATTCAAGAGGGAAATTTATACCTGAATTTCTCTACCTTTCTGCAACAGAATGTAAGCAAAACATAAATATTTCTGTTTCGATTTTATAAACATATATGTGTGTTGTATGTTTATAAGTATTCTGAGTGGAAGCAGGGAAACAAAAGACCCCTCAGTTCTAGCTCCTTCTTGAGCATGACCAGCAGGGATACCTTAAGACTCTCTGGGCCTCAATTTTCTGTAAAATAAGGGGTTGGAATCAGAGATGACCTTAAATGAACTTTTCACCTTTAAAGTTCTGTATAAGGGCTTTATAATAAGCAAATAGTAGGAAGAGCTAGGAGATAGCTATAACCAGAGTTACAGCATAAAAATGAAAAACAAGTATAGAAAGGGGCACCTGGGTGTCAGCTGTGCTGACAGCTCAGAGCCTGGAGCCTGCTTCAGATTCTGTGTCTCCCTCTTTCTCTGCCCCTCCCCTGCTCTCTCTCTCTCAAAGATAAATAAACATTAAAAAAATTTTTTTAATATATAAAAATTGTTCACTTGTTTAAGCCAATAAAATATACACTGGTGCAGGAGAAAATGCATATTGTGTATATAAAATCACAAGTACATGCAATCATCTGCATATACAGGTTGCTGTTCCCTAAATGAGAAAAAAAAAAGTAATTGTCAACCAATAATTGTATACTTAAATAAAGGAGCCCTATATCTGCATATCAGTAGCATGCCACGAAAGTTGCACAAGAGATTATTAAATAATGAGCACTCAGGGGTGCCTGGGTGGCTCAGTCGACCTCAGCTCGGGTCATGATCTCGCGGTTCGTGGGTTGGAGCCCCGTGTCAGGCTCTGTGCTGACAGCTCAGAGCCTGGATCCTGCTTCAGATTCAGTGTTTCCCTCTCTCTCTGTCCCTCCCCCACTCATGCTCTCTCTCTCTGTCTCTCAAAACATAAAACGTTAAAAATGAGCATTCAAAATTTAAGAAATAGTAATACTTGAAATATGGAGCAGTCATAGGCTTGCAATTTCCTGGATATGCAATTCTACCAAACAAAAGGCAAGGCCGCACTCACTATGTGCTCGCTCTAGTGCCCCTAACATGAATGACTTGGGATCTGTTTGCCAAGAGCCCACCACAGGAGAGAGGGGAATCAATCTCCAGAATACAAATTAGGCTGGGATGAGGCAACCTAGAGGAGGGTGTTTGTAAGCTAAAGAAAACACAAAGCCAGGGCAGAGGGAGACCATGGCAAGAGAGATCCTTCTGATCCTTTAGGATTTATTTTGAAAATTAGGAAGGCTCCGAATCACGGCTGTGACACAGAAGTAGACATCAGAGCTTAGAGACCATCTAGTCTTATCCTCACATTCTATGGATTGAAAAAGTTAAGGTCAGAAGGGTATGTACTTTGTCCTATGTTAAGTGCTTGGCAGAGTTAGACTAGAAGCAAATTAAGTCTTCTAACTTCCAGTCAGGCTCTCTTTCCCTCACTGCTTCTCTTTTCTCTGTGTGGGTCCAAAACAAATTCTTCCCTGACTGACTTATGGCAAATGGTCCTCCTGGGATGAATAGAATGTACTGTTACCTTTCCCTCCCTGAGAAGTTCCTCCCAAGCCATAAAGTTTTTCCCAAGCTGACTAATGCTTTGCTTGGTCAGAACTGTTTTTAAGTCATCATTCTAAATATCATCTCCCAGCTGAGTGATCTGGGAACCAAGCTGTTCATACCCACTGACTTTACCGTGTTCCTCCCAGAGTGGAGAGCCAGCATGGCCTGTGTGATGTAGGTCAGTGACTCACAGGCAAAGTATCACACAAGGGAATAGACGCTCTCTGAAGGACTCAGGGTTTGATGTTAGATGGGCTATAAATGTCTCTGGGTCTCAGTTGTCTTATCTGTTTGTTACACAGGGATAGATATTCATTTAAATTTCCAAGGCTGTGGAAACAGAAAACAATTCTTAATACATTTTTTTAAAATCTGACTTCAGAGATACAGATTTGAGTCTTCGAGTAGGAAGCACATCTTACAAATTATCCAGTGTATTTCCTCATTTCACAAGAGAAAAAAAAGGATCAGAAAAATTTTGCTTTGCTCAGTATGAGCCTGCTAGATGGTTCTAGAGTTGAGGCTAAAAACTGGGCCTTTCCGAGTGCAATTTGGTGCTTTGGGCTCCACGTCACATTGCTCACCCTCTTTTAAGGGCTTTGTAAATGTGATGATCTAGGACATGTAAAATAATATACTCATACTGAGTCTTGGTAAGACACAAGATGGCAGTCTCCTACACTATCAAGACAGAGTCCCCCCTACACGCACACCAAATTAATTGTGTTTCTCGTAAATTATGTGGTAGGCCTTACCGTATAATTTCAGATACAGAGATGGATTGGGAGTCACCTCCTACAACCTAACAATTTGAGACGATCAAGCTGGGTCATGATGAGGGAGGAAGCCAGAGGAGGAGGGGCCAACTATACTAAAACAGTGCTTCATAAGACCACAGGGCCACAGATTATAGAGGCAGCTCCAGCCCTCCTCCCCCAGCCCCCCTGCAGCAAGGGGAGTCAGTTGACCTCTCTCTCACCCAGTTCCACACATATCACTCAAACTTCAGATTACTTTTGGGCGATTTCATTCAGGCTCCTAATCATGTGACAATACCTGGATGAAAATGACAGGTGTGGAGAAATAGACCCAAAGCTTCAAGGCTCTCACTCTCCACTGCAACTGGTCATTATTTGGCACTTGCCTGGGGCTGCTGTACGCTAAAGCGCTCAACTATAATATTCTTTTGAGGAATAAATTCTACTCTACGAGTCCCCACTAGGCTCTGCAGAAAATGATTTAAAACAACATAACTGGAATGGATTCCAGAGGAAACATCACCCAGAGCTCTGTGCTGGGGGAGGAGGGAGGAGGCAGAAGAAGGTGGGAAGAGGGCAGGACAGTGGCTAGCTATTCTAGGAGTTTCTGGGACGACTGGGCTACTATGGAGCGGAAGCACCTTGGAGGAGTTAAACTGTTCGCCGGTGCTGGGCTGGGCTCACTGGCCAGAAATGCCTCTTAGACCACTCTTCTCTGTATAAAACAATAGCAGCATTTCAAAATAAGAAAGGAAGCATCCTCCTCAAAGACAGGAGTCATTCCACAGACTTGAAATCAGACCACACTGAAGTTCCGTCTGCAAAAATAATGGTTTTTCCTGACATTTTAAACAGCACAATTTAACGGCTCAATGTTGCACTTGACATTTAAGAAGTCGTCCATCTCCAAAAAGCTTATTGGCAGATCTTCTCAGTTCCCAGAATTAGCAAATGTAGTATGCATGTGAGCTCATTCTACAAGAGCCCAGAGGACTGCTTTAAGAAGGAAGCCCAGAACACTGAGAACTAGCTGCTACCTCCGCACTGAGCTGGGTCTGCCCCTTACCTCAGGCCCTGCCCGCCCACCCGTGTATGCCATTCACCTTTCTGATCAGTCTCCCCATGACAAGAAGGAAGAAAAATCCCCATCTCAGCTTAGTGAACGGTTGCAGTTAAGAAGATAGCTGTCCTGATAAAGTGGAAGAATTAAATTACTTGGTGCCCACAATGGGAAAGCAGGTATTTAAGAGCAAGATTGCGTCAGATGGAATTGTGGCTACAATTCTGTAGATTACAAGCTGTGTAACCTTGGGCACATTAGTTGACCTCTCTGTGACTTGGTTTTCTCATTTCTGAAATGGCAATAGCAATCGGACCTATCTCATTGGGTTGTTAAGATGATTAAATGGGTTAATGTTTGTAAAGTTCTTGGAACAACCTGGCAGAGTAAGTGCTATATAATTGTCAGAAAATAATAAATCTCATGTCTATATGAACTTTTTCAGATAATCTGTGTCCTGATTCTCACTGTATGTGACGCAAGCCTAAGCCAATCAATGTATCACATTTCTCCTCGTCTCTGCGATTTCTATGGAAATGCCCCATAGTCCCCATCACAGCCAATAGGATGATATATGTCTAACTCTAGAGCTCCTGGTTCTTTCCTATTAAACTTAAGAGGATAGAATCTGAGAGGATATTGAGCCTGGAGCTGTTGCCACCATATTTCAAATATGGAAGAAAAATCTGTCAGACAATAACAGCATGAAGCCGATCCATGACAGAAGAAATGGGTTCTGTTGACATTATTTGAGCTGCTGGACCATGGGATGCTGGAAGCCAAACCCCTCCTAGACTCTTAATGACCAAGAGCCAATACATTTTCCTCTCTTCCTTAAATTAGCTGAAGCTAGGTTTTTGGAAGTTTTTTTTGTTTTTTTTTTTTTAATCATTTGCAACTGAGATAAATCAAACTGGTAAAATTTACAATATATCTCTGGGCCCATGGTAGGTATCATGGCCAAAAACTCACAGACTTACCAACATTTAAAATGTCAGGTTCTGGGGTGCCTGGGTGGTTCAGTTGGTTAAGCATCCAGCTGTTGATTTCAGTTCAGGTTGTGATCTCACAGTTCCTGGAATGGAGCCCTGCATCAGGCTTTGTGTGGACAGCACAGGGCCTGCTTGGGATTCTCTCTTCCTCTCTATCTACCTCTCCCCTGCTCATTCTCTCCCCGCCCCCCCGCCCCCCCCCCCCCCCGCCTGTCTCTTTCTTTCTCTCTCTCTCTCTTTCTCTCTCAAAAATAAAATAAACATTTAGAAAAAATGAAGTCAAGTTCTGGCTTTGTAATTTTTGTCAGGTCATTTAACTTTTCCTGGTCTCAGTTTCCCCATCTGAAAAATGCAGAAATTGAGCTAAGAAATCTTTATAGACCCTTCCAACTCTAAAATTTTATGACCATGACTTGAATTAAGGTCTTCTTGGCAACCTTCAAGATTCTTCTTAAATTCACTCTTTCCATTCACTGCAAAGCCAAGAAGAATAATTCCAGAAGAATGGATTGTTGTTTTTTTTTTTTGTTTTCTTTTTTTTTAATGGTTGTTGGGCATTTTTAAGGTGGAGAGTGGAAGTGGGGAGTCAATCCAGTGATGACTTACAGGAGTTTTCAACAGCTCTGTCTTGTTTCATACAACATCAGTGGAATTGCAAATCTACTTTCATGTAGAAGAGACACAGGTTAGGTTAAAAAAACTTTAAAAAAATTTTTTTTAACATTTATTTATTTTTTGAGAGGCAGAGAGAGACAGAGCATGAGCAGGGGAGGTGCAGAGAGAGGGAGACACAGAATCAGAAGCAGGCTCCAGGCTCTGAGCTGTCAGCACAGAGCCTGACACGGGGCTCAAACTTCACAAACCGTGAGATCGTGACCTGAGCCGAAGTCAGTCGCCCAACCGACTGAGCCACCCACATGCCCATACAAAAACTTTTAAGAAAACCTTGCTAGTCCAGAAGCTCACAGAGAATTACAGCAGTTGTCTGCAGTGAGCGATAGAGTGGAGCCCAGGAGAGACTGTCTAACCATCACCTTCCATGACATCCATTCCTTTCCCCCTTAGCCCACCACATTCTGTGTTATCCCAGAATGATTGCTGAGATATTTAAGCATTTGTATATATGGGGAGGAAAGAGGAAAACACTGTGATACAGAATATATTTCACCGAATAAAAGATAGTATGATAAACTCTGTTAACTAGACAACAGTTAGCAAATGAACTCAATTATTCAGAACATAATTGGGGTTTGGAAGAGGAGGAAAAAGGACCATTCCTGAGCAAGTTAGGTAAATCTCTCCTCATCCAAAAAATAGAGATTTTTCCACTATTCAACTTAATTTTATTTTTTAATTTTATTAACTTTATTTTTTTTATTTTGAAGAGTTAGAGAGAGGAAGAGCGGGGAGGTGGGTGTGGGGAGAGAATGTTAAGCAGGCTCCACACTTAGTGCAGAACCCAACTCGGGGCCTGAACCCACTACCCTGAGATCATGACCTGAGCTGAAATCAAGAGCCAGACACTCAATCGACTGAGCCACCCAGGAGTCCCTCAACTTACTTTTAGACAAAATTCTAATAAGTTGATATCTTCATTTCCCAGGCCACCACAAATTCACTTAATAAGAGAGTGAAAATGGGTGCTAGAAATGGACTCAACTGGCAACCAACAGAAAGAGAGGAGGCCGAAAAACTGTAAAATCCCAACATAACTTAAAACAAGAACCACGGCAGGTCCAAGGTAACTCACTTACACCTCAGAAGCACTTGCTAAAATGCATGTATTTTTAACATACACAGAAATAGTGCTTATATGTGAGAAGTACTATTCTAAGTGTTCTGCAAATATGATTTGTACACTCATTTAATTTGTATAATAACGTTGTAAAGTACAAAGAAGTTAAATAGCTTGCCCAAGGCCATACAACTCATTATCAGCAGCACCAGGATTCAACCCAGGCAACTAGCTCCTGGTCTCCTTCATTTAACCACCACGCCATGGTGTTGTACCTGTCCCTGCTGTACAGCAGGCATCCTAACTACCAGTCACTATTCACGACGACTGCCATCAACAAAGCTAGAATAGACAACTAATATATTCTGCGCAATAAAGCCAAAAAGCGAAAAATTCAGTGTAAAATATTTTTCTTCCAAAGTAACACACCAATATTACTAATATCATAGCATTGTAATAATAATATTTGGCTTTTCAAATTAAAAACTTGAGGTATCTGGGGCGTTCATTAACCTGAAGGTCCTCATTCCCTGTTAATGAGAGCTAACTAAAATAGCCATGTTGGATCTCAAATTCTTTCCGTTTTAAGTGACAAACATTGTCTTCAACCTCTATATTGAAATTTGCATACTCTACAGAACCTCTAAACACCGAGGCAAAAATCATAGACAAAAAAAGAAATCATTAAGTTGCGATCACAGAAAAAGTTGCAGGGTGCAAGCTCTACCTGGTGATGGGCTTTATGACCATCAAAAGTTTTTTCCTTGGGGAGCCTGACTGGTACAGTCAGTTAAGCCTCCAGCACTTTGTTTTGGCTCAGGTCATGATCTCGAGGTTTGTGAGTTCAGGCCCCGAATTGGTCTCTGTGATGACAGTGTAGAGCCTGCTTGGGATTCTCTTTCTCCCTCTCTCTCTGTGCCCTCCCCTTCTTACTCTCTCTCCGCCTCTCTCTCAAAATCAACAAATAAACTTAAAAAAAATTTTTTTCCCTCGGTAAAATATTAAACCTATCGTCTATAGTAGCATAATCCAAATACTTAGATTTGGGCTATGGGAATGGAGAATATGATAAAGAATAACAAGTTTTGGTTCCTGGTTATCTCTTTCTTTGTGGAACAAATAACTTCTTAGAATTCTCTGGGGCATTTTCGTTCACAGTGTCATATTTATACCCCCTCTTTTACCCTTGTATTAAATTTCACTCCTAAGCCACTAATTGTAGAGTTGGCTTGATTCAATGTCTTAGGAGTAGCTGTGTGTGTGTGTGTGTGTGTGTGTGTGTGTGTGTATGTGTGAGAGAGAGAGAGGGAGGGAAAGAGATAGAAAGGGAGAGAGTTTACATTGTGTGTGGCCAAAGCAAGAACTGTTTACTTCTTTAAAAGAAATATCAATAATGTTCATGCCAAGACAGCAGCCAAAGGAAGAGGAAACCCAGTACTGGCTATAGAAGCAAGCCAGAGAAAGTAGAGCCAAAAATAATCTGGCTGAAAGAAGGAAAGATGACAGAAACAATGAAGCTGGTGAGTGTCCAATGCTGAGCACATTTAACCTTTCATTGTTATGACATGTGGATTTCCTGTAAATTTTTCAAGGCCCAAATCTGACCCGCATTCACACATGTGAACTGGGGACCTGAGTCTGAAGTAGAAGTTTTGACCATTTCCTTAAATTCACCTTTCCTAATTTTATCAGTAAGTTTGAATTTATATGAGAAGGTATATACTGCCTACGTTTGTTAGCATAATTTTATGTTTCATACTATTCGCGGTCAGTATTTTTGGTGTTGATTCTTACAAGTTCCTCGTCTTTCTTGAGCAAGTGACTGTTATAGAATTTTGTGTGTGCACAGAATTGAGTTAATGATACCTTTTATTTTATAACACTCTGGAATCACTGGTTCTTAAGACCTTTCTTTCTACCATCGCGCCCCTCTGTCTTCATCATCAGGCCCAATACCAGCCTCACTGTAGCACCTGATGGATTTTTAAAATTTTTTTTTTAATGTTTATTTATTTTTGAGACAGAGAGAGACAGAGCATGAAGGGGGGAGGGGCAGAGAGAGAGGGAGACACAGAATCGGAAGCAGGCTCCAGGCTCTGAGCCATCAGCCCAGAGCCCGATGCGGGGCTGGAACTCATGGACCGTGAGATGGTGACCTGAGCCGAAGTCGGACGCTTAACCGACTGAGCCACCCAGGCGCCCCAGCACCTGATGGATTTAACATATGTATTTGAATATCCACTTGTCTTTGTAAAATGCATGCAGTTTTCTTGTGTTAAAAATAAGTATTCATAATTTATATAACATTATTCTATAGAAGTGATTGTTCCTATATAAATTTACTATATGCTATGTTTTTAAGATCTATTCACACTGCAGTATGTCCATCTAGTTTAGTGTTTGTAATAGTTGAGGGATATCCCATGGTAATCATGCTACCCAAATCACTTACCCTTTCTCCTTGTGTGTTCCCTAGGTAACTACCACAACCCTCCCATTATGAATAATGCTGGCACAAACATTTTCATATATCAGTCTTCCTTAAAAAAAAAAAAAGAGGTTTTAATCATATAGACTGTTTCAGACGTCTTTTTTTTACACCTTTTAATGTTTATTTTTGAGTGAGAGAGAGCATGCACGCACAGGCGGGGAAGGGGCAGAGAGAGAGAGAGGGCGGCAGATGATCCAAAGTGGGCTCTGTGCTGACCACAGCGAGCTGGATAGGGAGATTGAATTCACAAACCATGAGATCACGACCTGAGCCAAAGCAGGACGCTCAACTGACTGAGCCACCCAAACGCCCCTGTTTCAGACTTCTAAGTCTAACACTTTTATTTCATTGCCAAGGACCCTACATTGAAAGAGGTTAAGAATTTTGCATCCAAAGGAGAGAAATCATCACACTGCAGAAAAGTAGTTAGTAGCAAGACCAAAACAAAAAGTAGCTCCCCCGGCTCTCAGGCCGCATGCTCTGGAATATTTAACCTATTTACCAGGTATATAAAATACAAAACAATCTCTTAACATTAGATATTTTTCGAGGTGCCTGGGTGGCTCAGTCAGTTAAGGATCAGACCTTTGATTTCAGTTCAGGTCATGATCTCATGGTTCCTGAGTTGGAGCCCCACATCCCCTGCTTGGGATTCTCTCTTTCTCTCCCTCTCTCTCTCTCTGCCCCTCCCTCGCACTCCCTTTCTCTCTCTCAAAATAAATAAATAAACTTAAAATAAATAAATCAATAGATAGATAGATAGATAGATAGATAAAATTAAGTGTTTTTCATCACACAAGTGTTGAAAGTGGGTACTGAAATGGCTCGTTTAGATAAATTCAATATGCGCTATCCTAGAAATTGTAAGTTCTGAATATGTTACTATATTCTACTAACTGATAAGAAGGATAAAATCACAAGCTAAGAGGAAATACATTGGCATCGTTGCACACTGGTACATAGCAGGCTGCAGTTATGTAACGTATTTAAAGCTAAAATGCCGGGAAACAACCCAAACTCTACCTCCGACCAGCTGTGTGGTTTGTTATTTTTGTTAAGAAAGCTTCCAAAGGGATGTGAGTCTGTATCTTTGGGGAAATATTCTGTGCTTCTGAGCTCCACTGCCGGGGAATGGCCTCATTTATCATTTTGCATCTTCTGCACCAGGCCCTCTACAGAGCATTCGAACAGAGTCATTTCGGAATCACTGGTGGGAGGCTGGAGCGATAGAATACAAATAGCTGTATCTCCTTGGACAGCTTGCTTTACTTCTATGAGCTTCTGTTTCCTCATCTAAAAACAAGGGAGAGTCTGGCATGTAACAGACAATGAATAAAAGGTATCATTTTTCCTTAGCCTTATTTGTCAGCTAAAGCCCATGTGTTCCACTACTCTTTATAATAAATATGCTTTTATTCTTTTATTATGACATAAAAATGAAATATAGATTCCTTGATGTTTTTGGATTATACTGTGTCTTACAAATAGCGAAATAGTGTGCATGATGTGTGCAGAAACAGATTTACCACGAAGCTGATGAAACCACAAATGCTGGTTGTTGCTGGGGCTTGTGGAGCCTTCTCGGTGGGGAAGGGAAGGCCGACTGCGCTCAGAAGCATTATTGTATGTGTTTCTGGTAAGTTGTCTAAGAGATCTCTGAAGAAAGGGACTGGAATCTCTAAATCTTCAGTAATTTATCTGATAGTTTTCTATTTAAATACATATTCCCTTTTATACTTAATTTTATATTTGTAATTTTATGTCCTTTTAAAAAAAAGTACCCCCCCAAATTAAATTACTTTAGACTCCACAAAATCTGGATTTGCCCTTGGATGTACGAATAACATTGTAATTAAGCAATTTGAGAAAAGCACATAGATAAATCTCAGTTCACCCGATGACTTGTCTGGAGCAGAAGAGGTCCCCTAAGTTGAACTTTTGGACAAGTGACTCTTTTGTCTGGACCCTTAGCTTTCCCATCTTAAAACGTGCAGGGTTGACTGGCTCCATAAGATCCCTTCCCACTCAGATAATCCTGACTTGATACCTGTCTTTCTATACTTCCAATGTTATTTTCCAGTAAATAATATTTTAAAGGAAGTCCGTAGTGAATACTCAGTTTAAACTTTTCAAGTCTTCAGTACTGAGAATAATCACATCCACCCTCCAACAAGTATTTATCTTGTAAATGTAAATGAATGAATAGAGTTTAAAATAAAGCACACTGGTAGCAGCGCGTCACTATGTAACTAATTTGCTTTATAAGGGCAGGAACATTGCTTCTGGTGGTTCTAGTTCAAAATAACCGAGATAAAACTACATGCTGATTTTCATTTATATCATACTCAAAATAATCCATTCTGAAAGAGGAAGAGGTATTTTTACCGTCCCAATGAGACCAACTAAACTTGTAAACCAAGTTGTTTTAGAAAGAATGAAGAAAATAGATAAGGCATTTATGAGAAATCAATGGTACTTGTTCTCTTCTGAGCTTAGAGAGTTGACAAGATCTGAGAAGATTTTAAAAGGAAAAAAAAGATAATCTAGTTTAGTCTTTGAACATAACAACAAAACATTGGAGGTTGGAGTCATTCTTTTCTAGTGGTGAATTCCACAACATATTGCTGCTTATTGGGCGCAGGGGATAGGTTCTGGGAAATCTGGAAAAACGGGTATGATGGAGTCAAGATTTTCTGAGTGGGAAGGAAACTCATGGAATCAATCAAATTTACATGTTTTAAGATGAAAAAAGCTGAGGCCGAGACAGAAGTGTGATCTGCCCCAAATCAAATACCCAGATGAGGCAAAACTGAGGCCACACCCATTATGTCAAGTCTGGTACAGTTTCCTCCTCACTAACCTGGGTTTACAGAATCATTTATTTGAGTGCTTGCATACTTCAGTGCCCAACTGGGAGCTTGTGGTACAAAACACAGAGCAAGTTTTCACTACTCAATATTATATTTCATGATAAAGTTACAGTAATTAAGAGAATGGGTGTTGGTGCAAAGCTAAGCAGAGACCTGTGGAACACAGTGGGGTACCTCAAAATTAGGTTCACACACATAATCTTGTTGCATGAAAACAATGGATTCATAGATTAGAAGGTAACAATAGCCCATCAATCAATAGTGCTTGAACAAATGGTTTTCCATATGGGGGAAAAAAAAAATAAAACAACCTAGATCACTACTTAAAACCTCTCTCTCTCTCTCTCTCTCTCTCTCTGTCTCCAGGTTCATGAAATGTAAAAAAATAAAACTTTAATATGTTTAGAAGAAAAATAAGAGAATGTATTTATGACATTGGGATGGGGAAAGACTTCTTAATCAAATCACAAAAACATAAATCATAAAGGAAAAGATTTGTTATTTCAACCACATTCTAAAATTCTAAAAATGCATCAAGATATGTAATATATGTATATAGTATTTTTATTTCTAAAATATACTGAACTATATCTTTAAGATTTGTGTACTCTGTTTATGTCTCTTATACTTTAATTTTTTTAAGTTTACCAAAAACAAGACACTATAATAAAAGTGAAAAGGTTGGCCACACTCTGGGTAAAGATATTTAGAATACCTACAGTCAACAAAGGATTATTATCCAGAATATATAAATTACTTCCTCAAACCCAGGGGAAAGGATGAATATTCAAATAGAAAAATGTGCAAAAGATGTGATGAGGCAAGTCATAGATAGGAATCATGAATGGTCAACGAAAATGAAAAGATGTTTAACCTCACTGGACACATGAAAATGAAAATCATAGCAAGGAAACATTTTATATACATTTAATTAGCAAATGTTAATAAGTCTGGTAGGACCAAGTATTAGTGAGAATATAGAGCATCAGAAACTTTCATACATTGCTGGTGGCAGTAAAACTTGGTAAAAAAAAAATTACTTAGGAAGTTTTGGAAATATCCATTAAGTTATATATAAATGCCATGACCCAGAAATCCCTCTCTAAGCAAGTAATGAAGAGAAACTCTTACACGTTCACTGGAAGACATGTACAAAAATATTCATACATTCATTGTTTGTAATAACAAAATAGTAAACCAACTAAAAGTTCAAACAGCAAAAGAACAGATTAATAAGTTATAGTATAGTCAATAGAATACAGACTGTGAAAATGAACTAGAGCCAAATGTATCAACATGTATTACATTTCACAGAAATAATATTAAATGGAAAAGAGGAATCTACAGAAGGATGTTGACAGTATGATTCTGGGTCTTAGTCTGACTGTAGTTTCACCGAGAGTTTACCAAACCCCTTTGGAGAGACAGCAGACTAGGCCATGAGTGAGTCCTAAGAAACACTGGACTCACACAATTGGGACAATTGGCAGGGCATAGTATGGGCCAGGTACTGGACAATAGGCAGGAATATGGTCTGTATTTGCTGCTTCTGATCTCATCTTGGTTAACATTCAGCTCTCAGGAACAGGTCCAAGCAGAACATACATATGGGGAACATACAAGTGTCCTCACCTGACCCAAGCAGAAGAGAAGAAATGGAACTTCATCTGCACATGACCCAAGAAAGCCAAGTACAGGTAAGCAGAAGGCAAGCCTCACTCAGCCATTTTTAGGTTGAAAAGATAATGACATATATGCCTCTGAGTCACACTGCTCCAGTGTGGACTGTAAGCGTGACATACAGTTTTCACCCTGGGAACTCCCTGCACCATCGTCCTGGGGAGCCCCTTCATCTCTTCCCTGAGTTGTGTGTCCTGTTTTTTGTATCCTATGTCTTCTTCTTTCTTCATATGTTCATTTATTTTGGTAGAACATATCGTCCCACAACTTTCTAAGAAATTATTTTGGAGAGATAAATGTTTTGAATCTGAAAATATCTGGCCTTGATACTTCATTAACAGTTTGGCTGGATATAAAATTCTGGTTGAGAAGTAATTTCCTTCAGAATTTTGAAGGCCTTTTTCCATAGCCTTTAGCTTCCAGTGTTGTTTTTTTAGTACAAATCTCTTTTAATCCATTGTGCTGAGAATTCATTGGGCCCTTTCATTTTGGAAAACCGATGTCCCTTGATTCTGAGAAGCATTCTTGAACTACCTTGTTGATGATTCCCTCCTTTCCATTTCCTCTCTTACTGCTGTTTTTCTTTAATTCAGATTTTGGAAACTCTGTTTTTGGTTCTTTCCTTGTCTCATGTTCTCTGCCGTGGTGGCAGTGAGGGGCCTTGGGATCTGAATGCTTCTTAACAATACTCTTTAGCTTTCAATCAGTCATCCTTAGCCAAGCCCTTGCTTCCCCTCTCTCCACCTGTCCCCCAACTCTGGTGCCACGAATGTGGAGGTGTTTCAGGATTGTGTGGTAGAAATCTAATTGGTTCTCATCTTTACCCAATATCAGTTTAGGATTTGGCTTTCTCCGGTTTACTGTCAATTCCCACTCATGCATCTATTTTTACGCTTCTAAAATGCTGTTGCTATGGATTCCCCTTGGCTGTGAAACAAAATACAAACTAAGCCTGGTCATAAAAAGAAAAGACCAACTAGGAAGTGTATATTACATGTGATTTGGAGGCAGGTTCTCACTGTTCAGTCTGTGGAGATGGTCATACTCTCCTTGTCATTGGAGGTTTATGCCCTCAACTAAGAATGTGTCTCTGTGTGGCTTACATGGGCGTTCAGGAGGGATTGAAATTATACGTGTGTATCAAAGCCACCATCTTTACCCAGCAGTTTATATAATGATGTGACTACTGTTTAATTCCTTATATCTTTTATATATCTTAAATGTCATACAATTAACTAATGAAAGAGTTGAGATACCACACTAAAGTCATGAAGTTTAAAGAAAGGTTCTTCTCCATATACATAGACACCTTGAAAATTCCATCTACATTTGGAAAGGGCAGAATTACAGAGCTTGAGACCGTCAGATCCAACACTTTCCCCCTCATTTTCAAGAAGAGCAAACTCTGCAGGGTGTTAATGTGATTTGTTCATGAACATTAGCAGCAGAGTTAAACCTATCAGAAAATCTTGTGATTGTGGGTCAAAGGTCTTTTGCTAAGTATCCAGAGACCTCAGTCTAGTGTTTTTTCACAGCAGACTAAACTGCTTCCCCAATTATTTAGTTATTCTGTTTAGTGTTTTTCCTACTGAAAACATTCAAAAGATTCAAATTTCTTATAGGTCACACCATAGTCAAAAAGAACTAAATTTATATACATTGTTTGAACCAGTCAGCCAACTGGGTATTTTTATATGAAAAATCTATTCTTAGATAAGTGATAAAATGGGACAATCTTAAGCAGTTTCTCATGGTGGTTAATCTGCACTAGCTCAGGCCTTCTCCTTCACGTTATCACTCAACTAATTTCATACACACACATGCGCACACACACACATACACACATACACACACACATATCTCAGATACAGTTTGCCAAACCCTGGGTGTTTCACTTGGTTGGGGACACTAGATGTTAAGTCACACATTTTCATTGTTCCTACAGATGTCTTTAATTTTATATTCAGACTCACATTTGCATTCTCATGGGTAATGTGTTGCAACACCCCCTCTGCTTTTCCACATTGCCTTGGGAACACAGCCATCTTGGGGATTCAGGAAGCACGCACCCCAAAAAGGATTGAATTGTGAAAGTTCATTCCATTTAAACAAAGTTGGTTCCCTGGCTTTTCTCCTTTGCAAACTAATGTGCACAATAGCTTATAAGGTAATTATGCATTCATTTTAAGACTTCAAGAATTAAGAACTCAGCCAGATTTTTCAAAGCAAAGAAAATAATCAAATAGTTTTTATATCCCAGAGTTTTAAAATACTGCCAAATAACACCATAAAAAATGTCTAACACACACACACACACACACACACACAGCTACTGGGAAAGTATTTCTGAATAAATGAATATTCCAGAATGTTTTCACCTATTATGCTTTTTTTCCACAGAAAAAAATTTAAAATCCACTCACTTTTATTTCAAGAATCTGAACAGAATTTGTAAATGCCTGCACAAAAAGCAGATAAGACAAGCAGAGGAAGACTACATTCCTCAGACATATTTTTAAACTTAGCAGCAACGCTATCTTCAAATACACTTCATTCTCTATTGATCGTGTTCACGGATCTTAAATAGTGGATAGTTTGAGGTTAGATATAAAGGTAGAATCTGAAACCAGAACACAAGATGATTCACAGATCCTTGATTTGTGGTTTTAAATGTGGACACGAGGTAACATTTGGTGGGGCTTTATTTTTACCTTTGCCTGATATGGTCTGGAATCACAGGTGAAGGAGGTAAGTGGTTGGCGAGCAGCTGCCTGCCATTAAATCCATCTGCTTCTCAAAACCATGAGGACAGACAGAATGCTGCAAAACTCACCCTTATGCTTTCTGTTAGTTCAATCTCTCCGTTTCAGCCCCATGTCCCTAGTCTCCTTCCTTCTGGGAATAAACAATATTCCTTTCATGAGAGCCTTAAGTACATTAGGACAGAAAAACAAAAACCAGGGGAAAAAAACAGATTTGTATCTACACAGACTGTGTTCTCCCTTCTCTGGAGCTTCATGTTCCCGTAAGGAGTGAAACGAGAAATAATAGCTAATGGTTATGAAGCATTTCCTGAATCCTAGGCTCTTTACATAAGCTGTCTCCTTTCATCTCTGCACACACTACGACACAGAGACCATCATTATTCCTATTTTATACATAAGAACAGTGATGCTTTGAGAAATTAAGTAACTTTCCCAAGGTGACTCAGCCAGCAGATGGTGAGCTAGGTTCAAATCCTGACAGCCTAAATCTAGAGTCACAAAGCCTAACCCACGCTTGACTGAAAAAGAATCACCTCCTAGCATTTGCTAGACAGCTTCCCCAACATCAGTATCCTACTTTTCACTAAATTATAAAAGTGTTCCCTATCTCACCACTGGGCACCATGTTGAGACTAATTTGGATCCTCTATGAAAGAATTATCCTGTGGAAAATAACTTTAGTGCTAAATCACAATAAAGATCGGAGTATTCTTTTTAAATCAGCTTGATTGAGGTATAATTTTTATACAATATGTGCCACTTTTGTGTATAAGTTGATGATTTTTGACAAATGTATAGACCATGTACCCTCATCCCAGTCAAGATATATGCTATTTCCATCATCTCAAGAAATCCCCTCGTGTTCTTTTGTAGTCAATCCCCACCAACCCCCCACATTCAGTCCTAAGGAACCACTGACCTACTTTTTGCCATTATAGATTAATTCTGACTGTTAATTCAGATAAATGGAATCATGTTATATGTATTCTTTTGTGTCTAACTTTATTAGCTTTTGAGATCCATCCATTCCTTTACATGTATCAATAGTTAATTACTTCCTATTGCTGAACAGTATTCCATTTTGAATTGAATGAAGATATACCAAAACTTTTCATCTATTTACCTGTTGATAAACATTTGGGTTTACAATTTGGGCTGTCATGAATAAAGCTGGTAAGAACACTCGTGTATAAGTCTTGAGTAGAATTTAAGTCATATGATAAATGTGAGTGTTCCAATCATTCTACATCCTTACTTGGTATTATCAGTCTTTTCAATGTTAGCCATTTTAGCGGTTGAGTAGTAAGATCTTGCTATTTAAATTTACATTTTTCTGATGACTAACAATAATAATAACAATAATGTTGAGCATCTTTTCTCATGCTGATTGGTCAAACATATGTTTTTCTTTTTTTTTTCTTTTGATGTACACAGCAAAAGTAGCAAACTCTGATACTCTTTTCTTTACAAACTAAAGAAAGCCAAAGGACTGTAACCCCTGTACTTTGTATCTCTCTGTGGGAGAGGTTACACCTGATATCTCCAGTTATAATCTGCTTTATGAGGCCCTGGGATTCACCTGTAGGTTTGAGTAGCACTTGTGGCTTCCTGTGTCTGAAGCCCTGACACTCCAGCACGAAGTGGACATCCTCAAAATGTTTGAATTAAAATGAATTGGATTGGGGCACCTGGGTGGCTAAGTTGGTTGGATGTCCCACTCTTGGTTTTGGTTCAGGTAATGATCTCTCAGTTCATGGGTTTGAGCCCCATGTCGGGCTTTGTGCTGATGGTGCAGAGCCTGCCTGGGATTCTCTCTCCCTCCCTCTCTCTGCCCCTTCCCTGCTCTCTGGCTCTCTCTCTCTCTCTTTCTCAAAATAAATAAATAAACTTTTGAAAAATTTAAAATGATTTGAATTGATAAATTCTTTAGACTGAGTAGAAGTTGCAGTGGGGGTGGGGAGGATGGGACTCCCCAGGTTTATTTACAAATATCCATTTTGATACAAGCATTGTTTTCTACGTGTTATACTTTCTCACCTTTCATTATTAACTATTTAATGTCCTCACACACCATGATGACACAGAATAATACACCACCTTTGATTCAGAATAAAATCAGTTACAATCTATCAGCTTCTGTTAGGTTAAAAAATTCTACTTTAACTCTTCATGATTGCTTCTATTGGACCCTTGTCTCATTTCACACATTGTTTGACCTTCTGTGACGAACGCAGGATGGACTAACGTGGGAGTGTTTGTGGCTTGCTCCTGATTTCTAGTTTTCCTTCAGCCTTTAAAACTCCCAGATGCCCAGCAAGTTCACACTGCGTCTAGTCTCTCAACTGTAGATCTCCTTTCTATTCAACCTCCTCAACCTCAAAGCCCAGGCAGGAGATGAAATTTAAGGTGGACCGGTTGACACAAAAATCTTAACTATTATTTTTATCCATCATCCTTACCAGATAACACTTGTTTTTAATGGTAGCAATCAATGTCTTATCCCAAAGGAGTGAAGATTGAAATTCACTGGCCCAATGGTAGGACAGAATGATGAGTAGGAATGTTTTTAGATCACATTTTTCCATGCTTCCAATGTAACGTGGATGCCCTATGACATGCTGTGTTTGAACTTTCCACATAATCTCTTGTTTTCAAAAGACAGTAGTCAACCCTCTGGGAAGCTACATACAAGCTTTGGTTTACTCCATGTGAATATTTCAACAATCTAAAAGGATGTGTGAAGGACAAAACCTCAGCAGTATTTGGTACATGTGGTAAGGTGGGCCAGTCATGATGCCATAACCTGACACTGCATGGAATTTCACGCCATCTGCAATTTTCTAAACTAACTTAGCAGTAAAGCTGAAATCCATTTGAAATTGTTAGAGAAAACCTACATAAAGCTTCTGCAAGGAATAAAATACAATCCGTAACCAATGTGTCTTTTAAATGTCTGTTATTGCGTCATGGAAGCGTATTCTTACGTTAACAACAACAAAGTCTACTACAAAGAATACTATGATGAGAATCAAGAAACCCAGAGCCTTTGTTTTTACTTCTGCCACTCACTAACTTTGCAACTCTGGACAAATCATTTATTCTCCACATACAAAATTGGGAATGTGGGGGCACCTGGCTGGCTCAGTTGGTAAAGCATGGGTCTCTTGATCTCAGGGGTTGTGAGTTCGAGCCCTAAACTGGTTGTAGAGCTTACTTAAAAATAAAATCTTGAGAAAAAAAAAAAGAAACTGGGATTGTAATAAATGTTTCTCCCTCCTGAGGATAATAGGAAGATAAATGTCTGCAACAGTGACTTGAGTTGCAACATAAATCCGAGGCGTTATTATTTTTAGTACAGAAAGCCTAGAAATAAATGCCATATTGTCCTAACATTTTTGTTATTTTAATTGGTCCAAATTATATGTTTTCTTGTGGGATTTTTATTTGGCTCTTTGTGCAAGAGATAGACAAAAAAGAACAAAGTCATGGGAAAACAGAGAAATAAGGAGAGGAAACAAATAAGACAACTTTGATTAACATATTATGCTAAAATTACTGTGAGAAATGACAGGCGATTCTAAATTAGATAGCTACAACACAAGAGATCCCCTTCCTGAGCTATTTCAAACCAAAGCTCTGTGCGAGAAAACAAAGCCAAACAAAGAACATATGTCACTGTAAAAACGAAGTAACCGAAAGCTCAAATAGCTAAATGGTCTCCATGATTAGAAGTAAAGAAAGGCACATTAGCTAGGAAGTGGATCCCATAAGTATACAAATCTCCCTAAGGGTCGGGATGTTCTCTCTGGATTCTCTTTCAGAGTAAAAGGCTGAGCATCAGGAGTTTCTATTCCTAGATCAAAATCTGAACTCTTCCGGGGTCTAGGCCTGCAGACATTCAGCCAGGGGCTAGCCACTGGACTTCAACAGCTTCATCTTCTGTCACCCAGCAGAACAGCCTCCAAAAGCAAACGACATCAGTCTCAAGATGTATATCTAGTGGGTGAAAACGCATGTAGCACACTTGAGGGTCATGACCAGCAGCTATTGTTCATTTTCATATAAAAACATAAGGGGCGCCTGGGTGGCGCAGTCGGTTAAGCGTCCGACTTCAGCCAGGTCACGATCTCGCGGTCCGTGAGTTCGAGCCCCGCGTCAGGCTCTGGGCTGATGGCTTGGAGCCTGGAGCCTGTTTCCGATTCTGTGTCTCCCTCTCTCTCTGCCCCTCCCCCGTTCATGCTCTGTCTCTCTCTGTCCCAAAAATAAATAAAAACATTGAAAAAAAAAATTAAAAAAAAAAAAAAAACATAAAAAGATTCGGAACCCCTGGGTGACTCAGTCAGTTGAGCATCTGAGTCTTGATTTTGGCTCAGGTCACGATCTCGGTTTGTGAGTTTGAGCCCCACATCAGGCTCGATGCTGGCACTGTGGAGCCTGCTAGGGTTACTCTCTCTCCCTCTCTCTCTCTCTCTCTTCAAAGATGCAGTACTCTTGGTCTGAAAAAGGTAAATGTTAAAGATACAAAAGTTAATGAATTGTATGGATAAAACAATGACTCTGTCCTTAACTTACCGGGATAAGTGCCTCTCCTGAAACTTGAGTGAGGTGCACTTGGGACAAGCAAAGGGAAGTTCTACTGTGAAGCATGGAAGGTATCATACTGCTTATCACAGAAGTAGTATAATTTCTGATTACTTGTCTAAATCATCAGTTCCCTGAAGGCTGGATTTAATCACTGTTCTGTCCCTAGCCATTTAGCACAGTGCCAGCCACTTGGAAGGTGCTTAACGAATCTTAGTTCTCTTATATGGCCCTTCCTGGGTCCACTTCTCTCTTAGAGGGTCTGTGGTAATGGTGACCCAGATGCAAAGATTTCTTCTAGGATGGGAAGATTGTGCAATTACTTCATGTTCCTAGAGTAGTTGAAGAAGAGGAGGGGACCAAATAAGCAGCACATACTTCAGTTACTCCTGCTTCATTCGTTTTCTGTTTCCATAGCAACAACACTTCACCGCTCATCCCTTTTGATATAGAAACACTGGTAAATAGCAGTCCAAAGAGGATGAAACGTGCAATTTTGAGTGGGCACTTCAGACAATACTTTCTTAATTTCTCCTTTTTTAATGTTTATTTATTTTTGAGAGACAGAGAGAGACAGAGCACAGCAGGGGAAGGGCAGAGAGAGAGGGAGACACAGAATCCGAAGCAGGATCCAGGTTCTGAGCTGTCAGCACAGAGCCTGAGGCGGGGCTCGAACTCACGAACCACGATGTCATGACCTGAGCCGAAGTCGGAGGTTCAACCGACTGAGCCACCTAGGTGCCCCTATTCTCTTAATTTCTGAAGACAATCAAAGTCGGTTTTTAACTTGTGTTTATTTCATTAACAATGCTACACTACTTTTTAAAAAACGTTTATTTATTTGTTTTGAGAGAGAGAGAGAGAGCATGCACGAGTGCATGTGCATGAGCAGGGGTGGGACAGAGAGAGAGGGAGAGAGAATCCCATGCAGGCTCTGTGCTGTCAGTGCAGAGCCCAATGCAGGGCTCAAACCCATGAACCTTCAGATCATGACTTGAGCGGAAACCAAGAATGGGACTCTTAACCGCCTGAGCCACCCAGGCACCTCGCAATGCTACACTACTCTTACCCAAAATAATTACCTCAAATAATTTTCATAGTAGAGATATCATTTGTAATTCCAAAAAGGGCACAACTTAAACAATTTGGGGGAAATCTCAGTCAATTAAAAAACATATAAAGCAAATGGATATCTGTATAGCTCAAATAGCTCAAATATCTATTATGCATGTATATTTATATATATGTATATACACATTTATGTATATACACACACACACACACACACACACACACACACATATACATACACACACAATTATAATTTGCTGTGTGATTACAGGCACCTGGGTGGCTCAGTCGGTTGAGTGTCTGACTTCTGCTCAGGTCATGATCTCACAGCTCCTGAGTTTGAACCCCACGTAGGGCTCTGTGCTCACAGTTCAGAGCCTGGAGGCTGCTTCTGATTCTGTGTCTCCCTCTCCTTTTACCCCTCCCCCAATCATTATCTCTCTCTCTCTCTCTCTCTCTCTCTCTCTCTCTCTCTCAAAAATAAACATTAGAAAAAAGAAAAATATAATCTACATTGTGATCACAATGCCATGGACAGATAAAACCAACTTTCAGTAGAAGAAATGGTTAAAAGATGCTAAGCCAGTAGTTCTCAAAAAGGGGTCTCTGGACCAGCAGCAATCATAAACTCCACCCTGGACCTACTGATTCATAAACTTTGGGGCTGGGACCCAACAGTCTGTGCTTTAACAAGCACTTGAATTATCAAATCAACAAGTCATACACTTTAAGCATGCACAATGTTATACATCAATTATACCTCAATTAAAACAAAACAAAAAAACAAGCCCAAGTGATTCTGATGTACACCACAGTTTAGGAACAACTGCCCTGATCTATACATATTACTATCCTTATTTCACCAATGAGGGAACATTAGCTCATACATAACCCAGCTAATGGAGTCAGGGACAAGAGCCAGAACTTGTGATTCTGAATCCTGTGTGCAGCATTGGAAGAAAAGAATCAACTTAAGAACCAGAAAATCTCTGATTCCTAGGATGGATGCTTTTTTTAACTGAGATAGGAAAAAGTTAGTTAAAACTTCTTAGGCTTCAGGGACTCCATTCTGTGACACAGGATGGTAATATCACACTAACCTCAAAGAGGTTTTGGTGAGAAAAACAAATCAGATAATGTATGTAACCATGATTTTAGGCCATAAAGAGTCATAACATTTTGGTCATCATTATTTCTACAGCTTTTTGATCTTATGAGAAAACATATTCTCCGTCACTGTTCCACATTTCTAGCCACAGGATATACATGAACTTTTAAACACAGTCTACTTCTAATTTTGGTTTTTGCTATAATAAGTTTTTCCTCCCAGCTGCAAAATTACATGAGCTACAACTCTACTCAAAACAAAATTACTATGACCCATATTTTTGTATAAAGAGAAGAGAAGAGTATCTATGTGATACTTTTCTAGAAAAGAATCAAGTGGCTTCAATTTTATAAAAAAAAAAATTCTCAAAGATTAGATTGGTGTATATTTAATGCTTTTTAGTTCACAGAAGTTGCTTTCACAGCAAATTACCATTCTACATTGATTGTATACAACTGGCATTTTTATGGTATCATTTTTGCAAGCTAAGTGGCCTTTATATAACAATCTCATAAACTATGTGTTCACTTTTTAAAAGTAACTTTAACTTTGTTATAAGGTATTATACTATTATGGGTAACTGGGAAATTAGAAAAATACATTTTAACATTTTTTTAAATCTGTTTTCCTTCCAATGAGCAATATCTACATTTTGGGTTTTATCTTTCCAGAATTTTTTATATACACACAACACATGCATACCTATTTTAACAAAATAGGAGCATCTGATTTGAACATTTATCAGTATGTTGTAAAAATATTTCCAGGTAATCATCTCTGCTTTATCAGTTCAAATGACTCCATTGTATTCCATTGGATGAATGGATTCGATGAATGGATTCCTTAACCAACCACTTATTAGTGGACATTTGGATTTTTCTGGTTATTTCACTTTTATCACTGTTATCAAGGTTCAATGAACACTGCATCCTGATTTCATTATCATCTAGGAATACATTCTTAGAAGCAGAGTTCCTGGATCAAAGAGAAGCACATTTTTAAGGCTTTTGATTTATATCCCAAATGGTCCTTACAGAAAGATTGTACTTTACCCTCACCAGTAGTATATGTTTTCCAACATTCTTCTTTTGGGAAAAAAATCTTTTCTACTTTAATATGCCAAAATAATGTCAAAATATGTCAAAAATAACATTTCATTATTTTAATTTGCATGTATTTGATTATTAATAAGTTATTTTTTCATATGAGTAACAGACACTGTCAGGCCCTCCCATATCCTTCTGTATCCACCTCTATAGCTTCTGGTTGCTTACTCCAATGCTGAGGGTGTTTCTTTGGTTGTCTAGAGTGGGAAGCTGTGCAAGGCATGTGGGAAGCACTAGAGAATTAATACCTTCAAAAGCAGCCTCAACCAAGTGGAGAGATAAATACCCAAATTGCACCCCTTAAGTGGGATAAGTCTAGGGAATGTTTCACACTCTCTCCCAGAGTAGGGAGGGAGATACTGGGCTGAGCCCCAGTTGCCCAGGGGAAATGGTTCATGACTCACTCTTTGCTGGTTTCTTTGCCTTTGTGGTGTCACTTCTCCACTTCCTAATTAGTGATCATCTCCCAAATAAACTACTTGAACTTGAATCTTTATCTCAGAGTCTTCTTCTGGGCTAGAAAGCCCAAACCAAAACATCAGAACTTCCCCCATCTTCGTTAGTTAATTACCTTATTGTTCATGTATTTTTCCCATTTTGATATAGGAGGTAGAATTACCTATTTTAAAATATTAAGAAGGAAGAGATATTTATGAAAGGCAACCTTGATAGAACACAAATCAGGAGATTAGTAAATAATTATGGTTACCACCAAATTGTTTTTTTTTTAATTTTTTAGTGTATATTTATTTTTGAGAGACAGAGAGAGCACAAACCAGGGAGGGGCAGAGAGAGAGGGACACACAGACTCTGAAGCAGACTCCAAGCTCTGAGCTGTTAACACAGGGCCCGACGTGGGGTTCCAACTCATGAATCGGGAAATCATGACCTGAGCTGAAGTTGGACGCTCAACTGACTGAGCTACCCAGGTGCCCCCAAATTGTTCTAATAAACAAGTTGAGATTTAAAATATTACAAATTATTATTAATAATAGCTACTATATTAAAAGTTAATTACCTCTTCTTTATTTCAAGTGTGCTAATATTGAGCTAAGATTTTCTTAGAAGTATAAATTAATTTAAATGTAGGAAAAGGGGAAAAGCTAGCAAAGTAAGGTGAAGAGAATAGTTTAGCCAAAGTGTACTGTGTTAATTGAGTGCCACCAGAAAACCTACATTCAGCAATGTAAATATGCTTAAAATAGATTGCCATCATTTTTAAGGGAGTGATTAAGTCTCCGTGAGAAGTTTGTTGAGAAGGTTTAGAATGGAGAGACATTTTGTGTCAAAAGACATTTTCTAGTATCTAAAATCAATATGTTCTTAATTAAAATACCAATCTCCCAAAATGGCTCTGAAACAGTAAACAATGTTAAACTAAACTGGCTCAGGGCCCAGAAAGTCAGCCAGACCAGGACTGATACAACTAGGCAAACAAAACTAAACAAAACAAAAAACTTTCAAAAGCAGAACCAACCATTTGTAATTTGGGGAAAGAGGCAGGGGAGGGCATGCACAAAACAAAAGAAAATTGTCAGTTTGCATCTTGCTCTGGGCCAGGAACCAGACACAATCACTCCAGCAAAATCTGTTTGGAGGCCCTTCTTCCAGCTGCACAATTTTAGCTAAGCCTTTGCAAAGGTAAAACAAGGACAATTAGTCAACCTAACTCGCCTTGTGTGGACAAGGGAAGTTTTTAAGGAGAACACATGGAATACAGATCCACAAGGGTCACACTTAAAAGCTTCCTAAGGATTACGACTGCCCATGCTACCTCTAGAGGAGTCAAATGAAAAAAGAAAAAAAAGTGTGACTCAGTCATTTTAACGTATTTTGTCGGGACAGTTTTTGGGTTTTTTTTCAAACTTACAAGATACCTTAAGGCTATCTGTCTACAAAATAGCAAACACTCTGAAGAAATTTTAAAAATTCTGTCCAGGGGCACCTGGGTGGCTCAGTCAGTTGAGCGTCTGACTCTTGATCTTGATGCAGATCATGATCTGTTCGTGGGATCAGCCCACGTTGAGATTCTTTCACTCCTTCTCTCTGCCCCTCCCCCGCTCACACTCTCTGTCTCTCTCTCAAAAATAAAATAATAATAAAAGTAAAAAAGAAGAAATTCTGTCCAGATTAAAGTCAGTGCAAATGATGGCTGGTGGCTCTCAAATCTGGATGTTTGAATGATACTAAAAGATAAATGCTCAATAGTCTGTCAGCTCTGTGCTGGTCAGACTCAAAGAGTTCACAGTATAATTGGTAAGGGGAGATTGCCCTGAATATTTCTGTTTCAAACTAAATATTTATTTTTAATTTTTTTTAACGTTTATTTTTGAGAAGACAGAGACAGAGCATGAGCGGGGGAGGAGAGAGAAAGAGGGAGACGCAGAATCTGGAACAAGCTCCAGGCTCTGAGCTGTCAGCACAGAGCCCGACGCAGGACTCGAACTCACAGACCGCGAGATCATGACCTGAGCCAAAGTCGGCCGCCTAACTGACTGAGCCACCCAGGTGCCCCTCAAACTAAATATTTATTTACTTAAACACGTTTATTAGGTGCTCATCTTAACATTATCGCTAAATAAAGACAATTTATTAAATTGCCAAAAGACTGAATTCTCTAAGACAGTCAGCAGCCATTAACTAAATAAGCAAGAAAAGAGGTAGCCTTGGACAAACTCCATTAAAGCAATACACCACTTCATATTAGTTGGAATGGACTTGGTTTCCTGTGACAACAAACTACCCCAGATCTCAGTGGATTAACCCAAACAGGGTTATTTCTTGCTCATACTACTAGGTCCATGTGAATCAGGAGAAACTCTTAACACACAGTCACTAAAGGACTCGGGCAGATTGTTTCCACTGGCTTATACTTGTGCCTTTTGGAACACAAAGCCCAAAAGAGGTGGTGGGAGGAAAGGGAGGGACTAGAGAATCCCACGTTTATCACTTTTGCTCGTATTTCATCAGTCAGAATGAATGCCATAGCTCCTCCTAGCAGAAGGGGTTGAGAAGTTCTGTGTCAGCTGTGTCTGGAAGAGGAAGAGAACTGGGGATTAGAGTAATTTCCACCACAAACTCAGTGACCTGGAACTTTGGATGAATTCCTAATGCAATGTAAGGACAGAAACAAACATTGAGAGGTAAAGCTGAGGACATATAATAAAAGGCTGAGTCATGGCTTAGAGGAGATTTGGAGAGCTGTAAGCAAAGAAACTAAGCATCAAAATCCTGAGAAGGTCCTCAAATGACAAAGGCCAACCTGTCATAAAGCTTTTTTTGATTGACTTTATTTTCACACAAAGTAACATTTTTCTCAGGGCATCTTAATATGTCACTTGATAGCTGACATAACTCCATCTGTACTCTCAAAGTACGTCTTTGCACCATCGGGGACAGATATATCTGAGGGGCGTCACAAAAATACAGATTCCTAGGAAGCACCCAAAATCTAATGGATTAAAGGCTCTGCAGATTTTAGGTTCAGGCATCTGCTTTTAAACAAGTATCTCCTGGGTAATTCTAACACATTCTAAACTTTGAGAATCTGTTTTAGACTTCTGCCAAGATCCAGAGCAGCCCTGAGATCTGGGTTGGGTCTGGGCTCTGGGAAAATGCCTCTACTTACTCTACTCACCAGGTAGAATCTGCTCTAGTACCAGAGGCATTAGACAAGGTCAAGGTTGTTCATGTAGGCTAAATGGGGAATTCTCTTGGTGAGGAAAATTTGAAAGTATAGAAACTAGGTTGATTTTGAGATTATGCTGAATTTGGTTTGGGAAAGACTGGTTGAACACAAAGTAGCTTCAAGGATAACAGAATTTATGGGAATGCAAGCCGGTGCAGCCACTCTGGAAAACAGTATGGAAGTTTCTCAAAAAACTAAAAATAGAAATACTCTACGACCCAGAAATTGCACTACTAGGCATTTATCCAAGGGATACAGGTGTGCTGTTTCAAAGGGACACAGGCACCCCCATGTTTATAGCAGCACTATCGACAATAGCCAAAGTGTGGAAAGAGCCCAAATGTCCATTGATGGGTGAATGGACAAAGAAGATGTGGTATATATACTCGGCAATCAAAAAGAATGAAATCTTGCCATTTGCAACTATGTGGATGGAACTTATGCTAAGTGAAATTTTATATGCCTTCATTCATATAAGGACTTTAAGAGACAAAACAAATGAACATAAGGGAAGGGAAACAAAAATAATATAAAAACAGGGAGGGGGACAAAACAGAAGAGACTCATAAATATGGAGAACAAACTGAGGTTTGCTGGAGGGGTTGTGGGAGGGGGGATGGGCTAAATGGGTAAGGGGCACTAAGGAATCTACTCCTGAAATCATTGTTGCACTATACGCTAACTAATTTGGATGTTAATGTAAAAAAAGAAAACGGAAAATTAAAAAAAAAAAGATAACAGAATTTGTAGGTAGGATTGCCAGTGAAGTGGCAATCATGGTGATGGAGAAGAGGCCAGAGTTTCTGTTGAGGTTTTGGAAATGGTCAGGTGGAGATGAGGGCCTTGGGATTTTCTAGGCACCTGTAGCAAGTGCTGTTCCTTAAATAGGCTGTGCTGGGCAGGGAGGGGACAGACAGCTGGTGAATCCTGTGCCTTCCTTGCTGAGATTTGGGGGAGGGGTACAAAATGCCATCATGGTTATTAGAAACTGTGAGGTAACAGAAAAAATATACATTGATCTCTGCCTCCAGCTTTTGGCACAGAGTTCCTAAATCCCTTGAAACTTCCTGGGTGATAGCAGTGTCTTTTGTTCTAATGAGGTGATTCTTGGTAGGCTCCTGGATGGAGCCAATTGGTCACCAGAAAGACAAAGTCGTGATTAGAAGGCTTAGAATTTTCAGCTTCACTCCCCACCCTCTTCTCTGAGAGGGGAGAGGGGCTGAAAATGGAGTTAATGAGCTACCATGCCTACATGATGAAGCCTCCATAAAAATTCTAAAACGTGTGTGTTTGGGAGAGCTTCCCGGTTGGTGAAAATGTGGATGTGCTGGGAGAGTGGCATACCCAACGAGGGCATGCAAACGCTGCACCCCTTCCCACATACCTTGCCCTTAAACCATCTCTTCCATCTGGATATCCATCTGTGTCCTTTATCACATCCTTTTATAGTAAGCCGGTGCACAGTAAGTAAGCTGTTTTCGTGGGTTTTGTGAGCTGCTCTAGCATATGAATCGAATCTGAGGAGGGGGTCGTGAGCACTTCCTATCTGTAGCCAATTGGTCAGAAACACAGGTGACAGCTTGGAATTGCAACGGGCATCTGAAGAGGGGGCAGTCTACCGGGACTGAGCCCTTCACCCGCGGGACCTGGTGCTATCTCCAGACAGACAGACGGTGTCATAGTTGAGTTAAAGTGGAGGACGTCCAGTGCTGCTGCAGAATTGCTTGGTGTGGGGAAACACCTACACGTATGTTGCCAGAAATGTTGTGAGTGTGGTAGTAGCACGAGGGTGAAGGACAAGCACAGGATGTGACAACTGGGGTTTTTTTCCCAACACAGAAACATTTTTTCTTTAAGTTTATTTACTTATTTTTTAGAGAAAGTGAGAGAGAGAGAGAGAGAGAGAGAGAGAGAGAGAGAGAGTGCATGCAAGTGGGGGAGGGGCAGAGAGAGAGGGAGACACAGAATCAGAAGCAGGCTCCAGGCTCTGAGCTGTCAGCACAGAGCCCGACACGGGGCTCAAACTCACGAACCCTGAGATCATGACCTAAGACGACGTTGGACGCTTAACCAACTGAGCCATCCAGGTGGCCCAACACAAAAACTTTTTTAAAATAAAGAGAAAAAACACACACCAGGTAATTGTAAAATAGAGCTATTTACACTTAACAGGAGGGAGTTCTGAAACCCAAATGAGATACCGGAAAGTATTAACATTTCCACAACTACGAGTAATGTGGGTCATGGGTTAAAATTCACTGCTGTGAAATCTGAGAGGAAATTTTGATACCCATACAGAATGCAACTTGAATCTTGGGTTGAAAAAAAAGAATGGTGATGTGTATGTATATGAGGGGGTACCTCCATAATGTAAAGCGTCTTGTCATAAAAGTTGTTTACTATCCCAACAGAAATTACTTTGCTTGAATAGAAGTATCTATTACCTGAAGAAAGGACAAGTACTCTGAAATTCTTCAAACCTGTGATCGGGAAGTGAGCTCTCTTTGGAAGTATAACATCATGGCCTACATGATGTGGGGCCTGGGGTCAACATCAGAGGTCTGAGAGTAGAGAAGTGTAGAGCATTATTTAAGAAACAGAGACAAAATGGGGTGCCTGGGTGGCCCAGTCTGTTAAGTGCCTGGCTTTGGCTCAGGTCATGATCTCTTGGTTTGTAAGTTTGAGCCCCACGTCGGGCTGTCTGCTGTCAGCACAGAGCCTGCTTCAGATCCTCTGTCCCCCTTTCTCTGCCCCTCCCCCACTCTCTCTCTCGCAAAAATAAACATTTAAAAAAGACGAGGTACTGAGCACAGTGGCTCTTGGTAAACAAAATGAAAGAATGGTATACCAAATACCTACAAACAATGTTATTTTCAAGGTAGTCAGTATTAGTGGCTATCAATATACACTCCCAATGCTTAACACTAAAGATTTCTCAGTGCCTTAACAACAGGAATTCCTCTCTTTCTTTCTTTCCCTTTCTTTCTTCCTTCCTTCCTTCCTTCCTTCCTTCCTTCCTTCCTTCCTCCCTCCCTTCCTTTCTTCCTTTCTTCTTTTTAAAGTTTATTATTTATTTTGAGAGAAAGAGAGAATGAGAGGGAACAGAGGAGAGGCAGAGAGAGAGAATCCCAAGCAGACTCCATGCTATCAGCACAGAGCCCAATTTGGGAATTGATCTCATGAACTGTGAGATCATGACCTGAGCCAAAATCAAGAGTGGGATGCTCAAGTGACTGAGCCACCCAGGCGCCCCATCTTCCTTCCTTCCTTCCTTCCTTCCTTCCTTCCTTCCTTCCTTCTTTCCTTCTTTCCTCTTTCTGTCTGTGTGTCTGTCTGTCTTTGCTTGTTTTGTTCTGTTTCAGTTTTATTGAGGTATAATTGACAAATAGAATTGTAAGACATTCAGAGTGTACATCGTGATGATTTGATATAGTATACATTGTGAAAGAATTCTCACTATCTAATTAAAAGATTTTTCTTTCTCACTTCCCTGCCCAATACAGAATGGACAGCTCTCCCTTAGGGGCTATCCTCTAGACAGTGATGGAGAGATCTGTGTTATTTCTGTGTTATGACTCTGCTATCCCCTAGAGCCTCCGTGGACTCTCTGTTTGATCATCACTCAGGCATCAAGTAAAGACAGAGGGCAAAGAAGGTCACTGAGGATGTTTTACAGACAAGTCTGGACATGGTGGACGTTACTTGCCTACACACCCCACAGTCAAACTTAGTCAAATAACACCAACCTGCCTGCAGACAGGACTAGAACATACTAGACCATACGTCTTCTTGTTCATCTGGGAGGAGGAAAAGGGATCGGTGTGCAGCCAGCCAGTCTCAGCCACACAATGACAACTCAAAGTAGTCCATAATCTGCAATCCTTAACCTGCCTCTGTTTCAGTTAAAATCCTACAACTTCCTAAAGTTGTTCAAGCATGTTTTACAGTGTAGCTCCTAAAATATAATATTAAAAGCAGCAGTAAATATTTGAATATCATTATTGGAATAGCTGATTCTCACTAAAACTTTTAGAAATGCAGAATTCTCTAGTAGTGTGTAAATTTGAAAAAAAAAAGTACTCAAAGTTCAGAACGGATAAGTTTAGCAATTCTGTCTTGGAATCTGGAGAGTTAGCTCAGCCCTCATAATATGCCTTGTGAGCTTATTTTTGGAAAGGGTATATGATAGAGAACAATGTGAAGAATGTTTGAGCTGTAAATTCCAAAACTTATTTATGAACTTCTAACACATCATTTATAACCCAAGATCCATTCTAATATGATATCTCTCTGCATGCTTGCAGCAGACACAGTAGAAAATCTGTTGACTACTGACAGCTAGTTTTGAGCGTTTCTGAGGTACCCCTCCATATACATATGCACCCTCAATGCACTTTTTATTTTCATATTTTTACTTTTCAACCCAAGATTTATTGCCTGCATTTTGTTTAAACATTAACATCTCCTCTCAATACTCTAGAGCAAGGAAGTTCGACCTGTGATTCCCCATGAATTTTTGTGAGTTGTGGAAGTTTGAAAACTTTCTGGTGTGTCCATTTGGCATTCAACTCTCTCCCTCCCTCTTTCTCTTCCCTCCTATAAAAGATATAACAGCTCTGCTATATAATTATCCTGCATGTACTTTTCTCCTTATTTAAAATTTTTTTTCCAATAGCCATGACAGCCTTTTAAGGCTTATACTAAGGAAGGCTATCTAAATATGAAACAGATGAATAAGTATATCTTGGGCAAAATAACTTACAGCTATAAGAAAGAAAATTAGAGCAGGCATATGTTTGTGGTTGAGTAAGTATGTCTGTCCAAATGTATGGGAGAGGATTAGTATGGATAAAAAACGCTGCTATACAGAAGGGTATTGTCTAGTTGTTACATAAGCAACTGAGAATTCTGGAGCGACACCCAACCTCTTTGGCTGACAAAATATCTTCGACTAGATGCCTGGAATTAGAAACAAATGATGCCAGGTGGGTAGAAGAGAAAGTTGACTCCATCTACTTTACCATGTCATTTATTTCTGGGGCAAGATAGACAAAATATATATGCATCAGCATCAAATGAGCATCATGTTTCATTTGTTTGCAAAGCTGTCTGTGAATATTGGCATTGAAAACACCTCAAAATCTAAGCAAGAGCAGCCCTTTATAAAAGAAATTAATGTAAACCATAGATTAAAACCAGTGTAGAAAGCATTATTACCATATTTCAAATAAACAGTAAGGAAAACTGTGGAAAGAAAAGAAGATAAGTTACAGAGGATCCCAACCATGAGACTTAATATTAAAATGAAAAAACAGTTCTAAATAAAGAGGGGGGCGGGGACTAGCTTTACTATTTTGAGTCAATAATACTGTTACTTATAAAGCTTTGGTCAATAAAAGGCCTTTCATTATAATACATTTTTTTCCTCTATGAAGATTTTTTAAATTTTACATTTGTCATGCAATTTATTGTATTAATTGTTATTTAAAAACTGATTAAAATAGACTCACTTTATGCATCATCTTTGTACAAATGGTGGAGACCTCCTTAGATGGAACCTTCTCTGCTAAGTCATAGTGTAGACCTTGATCTCTGACCACTTTTGGAGAGTAACCAAATCAAGACAGGAAAATCTAATCTTGCCAAAGACCACATAGGAAGTTCTTGGCAAAGTCAGATGAGAAAACAGAGTTCATGAACTCCAAGCATGGACATTTTTAACCACTGCCTTCATTCCTTGTTTTGGGAACCCCTTTCCAAAAAAAAGCAGAAAATTCTGGAATTTTGCTTGTTTTTTTTTCCACGATCAATCGAATAGAGTGGTGGAAAGAGATCTGCACTGAGTCAGACACTTAGACTGTTTAAAAAACAAAACAAAACAAAAAAACCTTTGCATAATGGAACATTTAAATGAATCCTTTGACCCATCAGTTTTGAGAATCTCAAACTCATAGTCTATCTTAGTTCAACTAAATCCCACTGAATTCCTTCCTCCCAAATAGTTTTGAAGCCAATCCAAGACATATAATTTTGACCATGAACATTTCAGTATGTATCTCTAAAAGAAGTGTCTTCAAAACAAATAGCAAAGATACTGTTATCATACCTAAAATATTTGATAATAATAATTTAATGCTGTCAGATACACAGTGTTCAAAATTCCAACTATCTCAAAATACAGAACTTTTTAACAGTTTGTTTGAATCAAGATCCAAATAAAGTCCACTCATTGTGATTCACTCCATATTTCTTAGGTCTTTAAATTTTTTCTAGGCTTTCAAACTTCCGTCTTTTTTTAGCTTTGTAACTTATTTATTGAAGAAAGAAACCAGTTCATTTTTCCTGTAGACAGAGATTGGCTTTTGCTGACTACAACCCTGTGGTATTGTTTGCTATGTTCTTCAATGTTCTGTTTTTAAATCGGTAGTTGAATCTAACAGGTTTGAAAAGATTCAGATTTGGTTAGCTTTGGTAAGGGTATTTAATAAATGGAGTACATTTCCATCAGGAGGCACTAATGTCTGCTTATCTATTGTTTTACCATGATAGCAGATGTTGGTTTTCAATGTGTAGATTCATTAAGGATTGCATAGTGATGATATTATAATTCTATTCGTCCTTCATTTATTAGCCAGAATACTAAGAAAATTTCCCTCATTTCCTATATAGCTCATATATATAGCTCGCACTATATAGTTCATAAAGCAAAAGCAGTATAAATTCTTAGATCTTTTTACTATATGTTTTCAAAATAGTGAATTGGGGGGCGCCTGGGTGGCGCAGTCGGTTAAGCATCCGACTTCAGCCAGGTCACGATCTCACGGTCCGTGGGTTCGAGCCCCGCGTCAGGCTCTGGGCTGATGGCTCAGAGCCTGGAGCCTGTTTCCAATTCTGTGTCTCCCTCTCTCTCTGCCCCTCCCCCGTTCATGCTCTGTCTCTCTCTGTCCCAAAAATAAATAAAAGTTGAAAAAAAAATTAAAAAAAAAAATAGTGAATTGGGTTACTAGTGTCTGACCCACAATGATATCTAACTAGTTGTTATTTTTTAGTATCAGTTTGAACTCATGGGAGTTCATAGTAGGGTACAACTATAATAGAACATGATTTTGTATTATAGTAAAAGTAAGTAAGTAAGTCTAAGGGCATGTGGAGGTGAGAGTATCTAACTACTTTCTTGGGTATGACAAAGGCCTCAGAGGGGAAACAGTGCTCGAGTTGAGTGCTTAAGGATGAAGGCCGATGGGCTAAGAAAATCAAGAATCGGGGCGCCTGGGTGGCGCAGTCGGTTAAGCGTCCGACTTCAGCCAGGTCACGATCTCGGGGTCCATGAGTTGGAGCCCCGCGTCAGGCTCTGGGCTGATGGCTCGGAGCCTGGAGCCTGTTTCCGATTCTGTGTCTCCCTCTCTCTCTGCCCCTCCCCCGTTCATGCTCTGTCTCTCTCTGTCCCAAAAATAAATAAAAAACGTTGAAAAAAAAATTTATAAAAAAAAAAAAAAGAAAATCAAGAATCTCTTGTCCTATGACTAACAGCTGAGGCCACCTCTACTAATAGTTCCAACCTTTTTATCTTGTACAACTGACAGAGCGGTGGGAAATGGATGAACTTCACTAAGTCAGGATATAAAAGGGATAAGCAGGAGGAGTCGTGTGGTAGGATGGGAACGGTAAGGATGTAGTGAGGAATTCAGTTTTTATATGTTGAGTGTGTGGTGCTTTGGGGATATCCAGGTAGAAATGTTTGGCAGACACCTGGAAATAATGGTCTAAATCTCAGGTAAACCTTGCCTGTGTGGACAGGTCAATTTAAGTTTCCCCAGCCTGTTAACACTAAAGTCCTACAAGTGGGGTGAGATCCTTCAAGGAGGGTAGAATAAGAAGAGAAGGGACAGATGAATCTACTATCATATTTAAGGGATCTGCAGAGGAAGAGAAATCTATAATGGATACCAAGAAGGAGCAGAGAAGTAGGAAATAGTATAAAAGCCAAAGGAGGGGAGAGTTTCAGAATACACAGAGAGGTCTAGGAAAATACCTCTACTGTAGCCACTAGCGATCTCATCAAAGGCTGTTTCAGTGGGTTGCTGAGGACAGGAGCTATATTTCAGTGGACACAAACTGAATCGGAGATGCTTAAATACGGACAGAAGCAAAATTATTTCTTTTCCAAAAAGTTTGGTAGGGTCTGGCAGCATGAAAACTCAGTATTATAGATTGTGTCCCATATGTAACATAAAATCAACCAATCAATAAATATTTGTGAGCTTATAATATGTAAGCCATCGTGCCATAGACCTTGCTATAAAAGATACAATTGTGCTGGGGCGCCTGGGTGGCTCAGTCGGTTAAGCGGCTGACTTCCGCTCAGGTCATGATCTCGCGGTCCGTGAGTTCGAGCCCCGCATCGGGCTCTGTGCTGACAGCTCAGAGCCTGGAGCCTGTTTCCGATTCTGTGTCTCCCTCTCTCTGACCCTCCCCCGTTCATGCTCTGTCTCTCTCTGTCTCAAAAATAAACGTTAAAAAAAAAATTAAAAAAAAAAAAAAGAATGGTTTAAAAAAAAAAAGATACAATTGCGAAGGAGAAAGTATGCAAATTTATAAATGCATATTCAAATAGAAAGCTCTTGGGGCACCTGGGTGGCTCAGTCGGTTTAGCATCTGACTCAGGCTCAGGTCATGATCTCACGATTTGTGAGTCTGAGCCCCGCGACGGGCTCTGCTGACAGGTCAGAACCTGGAGCCTGTATCTCCCTCTCCCTCTGCCCCTCCACTGCTCACACTGTCTCTCTCTCAAAAATAAATAAACATCAAAAAAAAAAAAAAAAGAAAAGAAAGGTCTTCAGAAACGCTAAGAAATCAAATTAAATAGGCATTTTAAAAATATGTTGGCCTTTATTATCTCTGAAATTGTATAAAGAATGCATACACATGATTCTAAAAAAAAAAGGAAAATGTATGCTGTTAAAAATAAGTCTGATGCATAAAACAAAACCAATTCTCTGAATCCATATATTTTGATTAGGAGTATAGCATAAGATTCTTGTATTTATTCATTAAAAGGTCAGGTTCAGTTTCTCTGAATATATAAAGGATAATCACATTATCTTACCTGTCACAGGTATAATGGATGCATATAGATTCAGTACAGTGTCTGTGAAGAATTACAATAAACAAATTCCTTATTAGCAGTCCAGTAAAGTCAGCGGTGGCTACTAAAAGGCAACATTCAGTGTGTAGGCCCCCTCCTCAGCCTTTTCTTCCCTACCCACTGACTTGCGACGAAGACTTTTCATATTTAATGAGAGTACCCTCATAGTTCTATAAGTGGTTTTTCACCGCCCTGCTTTTGATCAGCTTTCTAATCACAGCCTACTTCAGATTTAAGCGGAGAGTACAACTGACCGTGAAAGAGAACTTTGGGTCACATGAGCGCTCTCTCTCAGCAGCATCCTGAAATATGAGGAGTCTTTTCTTTTGCTGCCTGGTATGGCAGCACTTTGAAATCCAGGAACCAGGTCTCAACACAGGCAAATTTTGGGGCAACACAGAGCCCCCAAAATATACATCAACATAAAAGGAATCACAGTTGGATGGCACCACCTCTTTCTCTAAGAAGGAAATGTTTCCATTTACCTTTAATTCTATCAACCACAGTAGGTATACAGATAAAGGTCAAGGATGACAAACAAGCAGAAAGACCTTCCATGACACTGGATATATTTGTCTTTTCCTTTCCTTCCCAAGACTCAGTCCTGGCCTTCACTTTGTAGGGCAGACGTAACGGACACTGCACCATGCTTGAGTGCATGGCTCCCACTGAAAGGATTCTCCGTGTGTTCTGCAGGTAGTTCACACCTGGAGGAAGGTTGGGGAAAACTTTTCCCTGTTCCCCATTCCCTAGAGAAGAGAGAGCTCACAGATGATCCTGAGATTAGGCTCTACAGTTTTGCAGTCTGACCAGAGTGGGCCTTTTTGGTCAGCAGAATGGGCCCAGAATAAACCTTTCAAGTATCTTGGTGCAATGAACTGCTGCTTCATCTGCGTCATACATAATCACCTTCTTTCCTCTAGCGCCTGAGACCAGATGGCTGAGTAAATAAATAAATTACAACCAGGTCTGTTCCAATGTTATGGCTGGGGAGTTTGAGATAATTCCTTTAATCAGCCATCCAACGAGTTGAGTCTTCTTTGTGTCCCGACCTAGACGTGGGTATCTTTCACCATGACTTTCAGAGTCCTTCGGCGATAAGAGATTTTTCAGTAACAGTGAATACAAATTCAAGTTTTATTACTGAATTTTCTGGAGAGGAGTTAGTGAAAACCTCTGGGTCCCATTTCACAGTGGAAAGAGCTGTTGGCCTTTAAGAACCATTGAAGAATTTGAGAGCAAAATACAAAATTATATCATTGTTGTAGTTTTAAAACAGAGATTTCAAAAATAAGCCAACTTGTTAGAATTCACAAGGGAACTTCAAAAGTCAAATTCCCAGCCCACAACTTTTTTTTTTCCAGATACCCAGATGCTCATCTTGCTTTCACATTAAAAAAAATATCAAGTACTGGGGTGCCTGGGTGGCTCAGTTGTTTAAGCGTCCGACTTTGGCTTAGGTCATGATCCCACAGTCCCTGAGGTCGAGCCCCACATCAGGCAGCACAGAGCCTGGAGCCTGCTTCAGATTCTGTGTCTCCTCTCTCTGCCCCTCCCTGTTCACACTGTCTCTCTCTCTCAAAAATAAAATTAAAAAAAAATTTAAAAGTCAGGTGCTTAGATACAGAACAGTTCTACTCCTATCAAAGATTCAAAGATGACATAGCCATAAAACAAACTATAATGGCTGACTTGGGATTGCTGATGAAAAATAAGCCTATGAGCCCAAATCATAGTATTAGAATAAGGAAATATTGTTTTTGTATTAACAACTGATGGTCCATTAAACCCCTGTATTACTGAATTATGAGCTCTTGAGAAAGCGGTTGAGCAACAATCAGAAACCTTAGTGCAATTCACAGTGATTTATTCTAGATCAGTAGTAAACTCCAGCTCCACACTAAAATCACAGGAGTGGTCTCCCTCTCTCTCTGCCCCTCCACCACTCGCACTTTGTCTCTCTCTGTCTCTCAAAAGTGAATAAGCAATAAAAAAAATGTAAAATCATAGGAGAGGGGGCATTTCACAAATATTGACACCAAGAGCCCATCCCAGAGATTCTGATACAATTGGTCTATGGTGTCCCTAAGATCATATTTTTTCAAAACTACTCCTACCCTCCCCCATCCTTAGCCAGGTGTTTCTAATGTGCAGATTAAAAACTCCTGGTCATCTAGCTTTTTATGATGCTGAACCTTTAAAAAAATTTTTTTAATGTTTACTTATTTTTGAGAGAGAGAGAGCAAGCACATGTGTGCATATGTACACGCATGCTTATGGGGCAAAGAGAGAGGGAGACAGAATCCGAAGCAGGTTCCGCATTATCAGTGCAAAGCCAAACATGGGGCTCAAACTCACAAACTGTGAGATCATGACCTGAGCCAAAGAAAGAAAGAAAGAAAATGAGCAGAGGAACTAAACAGACATTTTTCCAAATAAGACATACAAATGGCCAACAAGTACATGAAAACATGCTCAATATTACCAATCATCGGAGAAATGCAAATCAAAACCAAAATGAGATATCACCTCACACATGATAGAATGGCTATCATCAAAAAAAGAAGGGATAAGTGTTGGTGAGGATGTGGAGAAAAGGGAAATTTTGTGCACTGTCGGTGGGGACATAAATTGGTGCAGCCACTGTGGGAAACAGTATGGAGATTCTTCAAAAAATTAAAAATATGCTAGAACCATATCATCTAGCAATCCCACTTCTGGATATATATTTAAAAGAAGATGAAATTGGGGCACCTGGGTGGCTCAGTCGGTTGAGTGTCTGACTTCAGCTCAGGTCGTGATCTCACAGTTAGTGAGTTTGAGCCCTACATTGGGCTTGCTGTTGTCAGCACATAGCCCATTTGGATCCTCTGTCCCCCTCTCTGTTTGCCCCTCTCCCACTCATGATCTCTCTCTCGCTCTCTCTCCCTCCCTCTCTCTCTCTCAAAAATAAATAAGCATTAAGAAAAATAATAATAAAAAATAAAAGAAGAGGAAATCACTATCTCAAAGAGATATCTGCATTCCCATGTTCATTGCAGCATAATTGACAACAGCAAGACATGAAAACAACCTAAGTATCCAGTAATGGATGAATGGAAAAAGAAAACGTGGTATATATATAAAGTAGAACATTATTCAGCCATAAAAAAGAAGGAAATCTTGCCATTAAGTATAACAGGAATGGACCTTGAGGACATTATGTAAAATGAAAGAAGTCACAGGAAGACAAATACTGTATGATGTCACTTATATGTGGAATCAAAAAACAGCAACCTCAGAAACAGTAGAATGAATGGTGGTTGCCAGGGTCTGAGGGCTTGGGAAATGGGGAGAAGTAGGTCAAAGGCTTCAGCCTTTCAGCTATAAGATGAATAATTTCCTGGCATCTCAGTACAGCGTGGTGACTGTAGTTTTCAATACCGTATGAGAGTAGACCTTTAATATTCTCACCATGACGGCAACAACAAAACGATAATTATGTGAGGTAAAGAATGTGTTAACTCACCTCATCGTGGTACAGATTTCCTAGTGTATACATGTATCAACTCATCACATGGTACGCTTTAAACTTATGTCAATTATATCTCGATAAAGTTGGAAAATGAACAAGCAATGAAGTTCTTCACATTTGTTCTTCATTAGCCCCTTCTCTACATCAGCTCTTCCTCATACATTTCAAATGGCCGCATGCTATAATAGGGTACTAAATCAGATAATGTATGTGAATCATGTAGAGCAATGCCTAGAATATAGTATGCACTCAACAATGTCATCTTAGTTGCATTACATAGTGTTGCTCAAGGAGGCGGATGGAAGATTTTTGTTTTTGGGGGGTAAGTAAATTGTGTTTCCAACCTAAATAGTCTGTACTATGCGGACCATTCTTCCATGGCGTCCAAACCTCTTCATGGCGCATAATCAGTAACACTGGGAATCAACCAGTTAGCTTATATGTGTGCTAAGTTGCAAAGGAAGAGGATACCATCTTTATGCTCAAAAAAATCTACAACTTAGTGAAGAGGGAGAGAAAGAAGCTGAGTTCTGCCAGCCAAGGGAAGTATCTGGCTGGCCAACTCGCTGAGCTTCTGTTTGGTGTTAGTGTCCCTCATGTCACCTCCTGTATTCTCAGACGTGAGCTACAGTAGCATTTGGTGAATTAGGAGAAAAAGTATCTGTGGGTTTACTTAACACATCCGTTCCATTTATATTGTATTTTGGGGGAAAGAGAATTAATTTAACCAAGAAAAGAAACATTTTGATGTCCTGACCCATCAAATAAACTGACTTTCTGCCAAATGAATGTGATCACAGGCCAAGGGTGAGCTTTCCAATCAGGAAACCAGCAAAGGACAAGATGACACCGGCTGATTTTATAGGCTTTGTGTTTGATTAATAGCACCATCGGAGATTTAAAAAGAAAAGAGATTGTACTAAAATGATGTCATCTACTTACGGAAAAACTACATTTCAACACGCCTATAGTAATACCAAGGTTACAGCTGACAGAACATATTCCAGGCTTAAGAAAGAAAATTTATCATCTTTATTCTGTAATTATGTTACTTTTGCAACCAAAGGTTGAAGCTATTCTATTTCATGTTTGTGAAATGTTTCTACAAATGGTTATAATTGCCTATAATTTCATTTGAGGCAAATAAAGCTTTCAAATAAAAAAGTGACTTTACTATATTCATTAATTTAGCAAACATTTATTGTAAGCCTATTTTGAGTTAGGCACGGTGCTATGGAAAAGAAGACAGCGTCTCTACCCTTACAGGTATTATAAACCGGGAAGGGGTTGGGGAAAAAAGGGTCAGTAAACGAGTCAAAAACCTAACAAAACCACAGAGATCATTAATGAAGTACAATGAAGAAAGTAAACATGGACTGTAAAAGAAGACAGTGACTTGAAAGTCAGGGGAAGAGTTATTTTAAAAAAAAATTTTTTTTTATTTAATGTTTATTTATTTTTGAGAGACAGAGCACGAGTGGGGGAGGGGCAGAGAGAGAGATGGAGACACAGAATCCAAAACAGGCTCCAGACTCTGAGTGGTCAGCACAGAGCCTGACATGGGGCTAGAACTCGGGAAGAGCAAGATCATAACCTCAGCCAAAGACGGATGCCCAACCAGCTGAGCCACCTAGGCCGGTGGGAGTTATTTATGCAGAAAGAACTACATGTACAAAGGTCCTAATGTAGAAGAAAGCTCTAGTAACTGACAGAAGGGCAGATGACTAGCATGAAGAAGCAAGAGAGACTGTGGCACGTGGCTTGAGGAATCGTAGGGGAATATAATTTTTAGAGCCCTTGTGCCACGGTAAGGGGTTTGAATTTTTATCCTGATGTCACACATGAGAGGTATTTAAGCAGATGACACATTCTGATATATGTTAAGTGTGTGCGTGTATGTGTGTGTGTGTATTTGATTTTATCTTTCACTAAGAAAAATTCAAATTTCCCACAAAAAGTGTGAAATATCAGAGAGATATCAACATTGGTATGACTCAAATGTAACTAAGATTTTCTTTGATGCTTGATTGAATCCTTAACGATTTGTGGGATTCCAGAGTGAGGCAGATGCTACACGAGGGAAGGAGAGCAGAGGTATAGCAGGAGGCTGCCAACTGAATAATCGAGGAAAAAGGCATCTGGACATAAGACTTTTCAGGACTGGTCTGAAGTCTAGACTGAGGTGACATCCTGAAATTTGGTCCCATATTGGAAAGCCACTCCATGGCTCTACGCCTTTTAAAGTCACTTACTCATCAGGATCTTTTGGTATTGACAGGGAAGGATGCAGAGCCATAGAGACATATCACCTCGAGATTAGAAAGAAACCTAAAGCACTGGTTTTCAAACACAAGGTCACCCTGGGATCTTGTTAGAAAGTAGTTTGATGCAGGGGCGCCTGGGTGGCTCAGTCAGTTAAGCCTCCGACTTCGGCTCAGGTCATGATCTCCCGGTCTTTGAGTTCGAGCCCCGCCCCAGGTGGCTCTTCGTGCTGACAGCTCAGAGCCTGGAGCCCGCTTCGGAGTCTGTGTCTCCTCCTCTCTCTGCCCCTCCCATGTTCATGCTCTGTCTCTCAATAATAAATAAACGTTAAGAAGAAAAAAATATAAAAAAATAAAAAAATTAGAAAGTACTTTGATGGAAGTGGGGCATGAAATTCTGCACTACAAACAAGCGCCCAGGTGGACCAGTGCACTCCGAAAAGAAAAGCAGGCTATTGTGTTCAGCCTCTGATGAAACCTCCCAATTGCAGGATTATCCACAAAGGAAACATTTTGGGGGGACAGTTCTGATCATTGGAAATCCCTTATCTGAACTAAGCCAGCATCTGTCTCTCTATGATTGAAATCATTGATCCTAGATCTGTCCTTTGAGGAGACACCTTTGCAACTTTCTTTTTTGACACTGTCAGGACTGGTTGTTGCTTAGTGAACAAGAAAAAAATAATTTAAAGTGAAGGGTCATGTTCTAAAAAAGATTCATTGAACATTTTTTTTAACTTGAAACATATGAATGTACGTACACACATACATTCGTTCACTAAACTATGTGGATGCAAGGCTGGGAATATAAATCCTTTGAAGATCGCTATTAGCTTATGTTGTCTGTCAGCATCCACCACACCTACAATAACACATCAAGCACATGTGGAAATAGTGGTAGAAAGAAAAGAATGTGCATTGGGGGGGGCGGATAAAAACGTGGCTTGGACCAATATGCAATGATATGGCTCATTCCTAGCAAAGGCATTGGGTTAGATGAGGCAGAGCAAAAGCTACAGAGAGAATAAAAAGAAACCTGTGAGCAGTGCTGTGCAGTCATGTCGTGGAGATCTCTCTTCACTTACACGAAGTCTAGGTGATTTATTAACTGCATCAAGTGAAGAAAGCACTTGTGGTGTTTTCAGACTGTCTTACTCATATCCTAAGTACTAATCAAAACATAAAAGTAATTCCGGGGGCGGCTGGGTGGCTCAGCCAGTTAAGCTCCGACTTCAGCTCAGGTCATAATCTCACAGTTGATGAGTTCAAGCCCCACGTGGGGCTCTGTGCTGACAGCTCAGAGCCTGGAGCCTGCTTCAGAGTATGTGTCTCCCTCTCTCTCTGTCCCTCCCCTGCTCGTGCTCTGTCTCTCTCTCTCTCTCTCTCTCTCTCTCTCTCTCCAAAATAAATAAACATTCAAAAAAATTAAAAACAAACAAACAACTAAATAAATAATTCCAAAGCTCCTAAAAAGCAGGCCAGTATCAAATACATGTATGTTCGTTTTCCTTTCATTTAATAAGACATTTCAAGATTTACCAATTAATGGCATGCTGACACTTCTTCGATTTCCATTTTGAGAACCGATTTCTAGCTCTGTCCAACAAATTGATTTTGACTTGTTGTATAAGTTTCATTACATTTTCTAATAAACTAATTTGTTTTGCCAATGTCTCCAATGTCTCTTTTCCTTGAATTTTTGGATCATGTTTTCCTTCTATAATTCTTCAAAGAGGTCATCTATCTGTTAATGCTCAGTTTAAAATTTAAAGATGGAGAAGAGTCTGTATTTGTTCTTAAAATACAATGATATATTTTATTTAATAGGTAGCACCTATCCCGAAATACTCAACTTCACATTAAGAATTGAACAATGTCTTATATTTGTTTGGTACAGTGTGGTTTCACATTGATTATCTTGCTTAAGTCTCAAAGCAACTCTGGGAGGTCAGTGGTATTGCTTCTGTTCTGAAAAAACAAAACGAAGCTCAGAGGTGGTCAGTGTCTTATAATGTATACAGGCCACCCAGTGAGTAAGTGTGTAGGGTTGGAAGGATCCTAGCCTTCTGATTCTTTGGTCCTTATTTTAAATCTTACGGGGCTCCTGGGTGGCTCAGTTGGTTAAGCATCGGACTTTGGCTCAGGTCATGGTCTCACAGTTCGTGGGTTCCAGCCCGGCATCAGGCTCTGTGCTGACAGCTCAGAGCCTGGAGCCTGCTTCGGATTCTGTGTCTCCCTCTCTCTCTGCCCCTCCCCTGCTCAGGCTCTGTCTCTCTCTCTCTGTCTGTCTCTTTCAAAAATAAATAAACATAAAAAAAAGTTTAAATCTTACAATTGTATCAACTAAGGCCAAAGAGCAATAAATGGGACTTGTGCCATTTCATTCCGTGCCTCTGTGATGCTCAAACGTATTGACAGGTTCAAATCATGTTACTGTTTATCTGAGCTACTATTTATCTCATCCTCCTTCCAAAATGTGTTAGAGTTCCAAGATTAAAGTGAAATCAAATTATTGGGGAAGTCCTTTTTTTATTAGTTAGTTTGTTTTAGAATTTTATAATACATCTGCCAGTAGTTCTAGATAATATTCACAGCATTTTGAAACTAGAATTGAAAATCCCTATCTAATGTTGATTTAGCCGTGGGGATTGGCATCACTGAAGCATGGCATCATTACTGGTTTATGGTAATCATCTCTTTATTTTGTTATAGCAGAATATACACTAAAATTTAAAAGGCCATTTAAAAAGTAAACTATATTACACATTTTTACCTAGGTTAGGGGATAAATACAGATAGACCACAAACAAGGAAGAAAAAAAGAAGTATTTTCAGCAACCCTGAATCATACTCTGATTTGTATCAGTCTTTGATAATGACTTTAATGACCTTTCTTAACACTCAAGGTAGGAAATTCAAAATTCAAAGGGAAAAACGTCAGAACAATCCTCTGATTCATTCAGTGTAAATTTGGTTTAAATTTATTCTACCTGAGAGAAGTCTCATTAACATGGCCACAAGAAATGATTCTATTTCCATACTTTTTCTGTTTATGAAGAACGCTTCTCATATTTTTAGTTATAAGAAAAATACAATCTCTAAGTGTGTACGTAATGCCTGAAGAGATCATTCAACCATCAAAATCCTTTCTCAAACTCCAAATAAAGAGTAAAATATGAAAGGCCTAAGAAATTAATATTTTACCAGAAGCTTTTAGGTTTCTCTCTTAGTTACTTTACATGCTATTTTCTCTGTAAGGTGGTTTTTTTTCCATGACTCTGATGACTTTCTTTCTGGTCAAAATGACCTTCTGGTCCTATACTCCTCCAAACAATAAACATAACATGTATGCCTCTAAATATTTTTTACAAGAATACACCCTTTATGTTTGACTAAAGATCTACATCTATCATCATTTTCATTTGGCTTCTTTGTCATACATACTCAGAACTCAACTTTCTTTTTTACTTATAATGCTACAGATTGTTTTCCAGTTTCCACTCTTACCCCTCACTGCACCAATGATTTCTATCACTTGGGGGAGGGGGAGGGGTTGCTAGGAGTGACTTGTTTAAAAGGTTGATGTTGAAAATCATATCTATATGCATGTATTCTCAACATACACTGTTAACTGTAGGGGAACAGTAAAGTATAATAGCTAATGTGATGTGTAAACTATAATTAAATCTGCTTCACTAGGACCATAGTGGTCCTAACTAAACAGAATGTGTCCACCATGCCCATTTCCAAGTCTAAATGAAAGTGCAAGAAAAAAGATGATGTACATATTGGTGGCCCTTTGTTTAGGGCTCTTTGGCTAAGTGGGAAGAAGGTGGACTCTCTCTGATACATGTCAGGAGCTCAGTGATGTGGTGCTATCTGCTGGCTTCCTAGGACACCTACCACACAGCTTGTGGATTCGAAAAAGGAAAGGAGAGAACTTCAAAAGTGGAAATGAAGTTCTTCTACTTCATTCAGGTAGAGGCGACTTAGTTTAGGGTTGTGGTGGTGACGGTGGTGATAATGGTGGTAGGGATGGAAAAGTGGGGCCGAGTTTGGGATAGATTTTGGAGAATTCATGAAAGGTACTGATGAATTAGATCTAGGGGGTGAGGAAAAGGAGGAACCAAGGATATTCTTTTTGTTTGTTTGTTTTTAATGTTTATTTTCGAGAGACAGAAAGAGAGAGAGAGCACACGCATGAGTGGGGGAGGGACAGAGAAAGACAGGGACAGAGGATCTGAAGCAGGCTCCACACTGATGGCAGAGAGCCTCATGAGGGGCTCAACCCCACAAACTGAGATCACGACCTGATGCTTAACTGACTGAGGGACCCAGTTGCCTCAAGAATCAAAGATATTCTTTAGGTTATATGCCCGAGCTGCGGGGTGAGTGGTGGTAGTGAGTAACATGTATGAAATTGAGAGGAACAGGTTTTGAGTATTAAATGGGGTGAAAAGTAAGAGTTCTGTTTTGGACATGACATACTTTAGATACCAGTTAGTCATCCAACTAGAGATGAGAGCTGGAATTTGGGTCTGGGAAGTCAGATATTTTGAGCATATAGCCCTCTAGCATTGACTCCAATCCTTTGATATAAAATGTTTCCTGGGTGGTCAGTTGGTTAAGCGTCAGGCACTTGGTTTTGGCTCAGGTCATTATCTCACCGTTCATGAGATCAAGCCCCACCTCCAGTATAGCATGATGGCTCTGGCAGAGTCGAGATATCAAGTAGGAGAGAGGAGTTTCTCACACACGAGTGCTTGAAGTATGGACACTACAGCTGAGATTTCCCATTGCTGGCTGTGCCAACATGCCTTTAAATCACACAACCACTTTAACACTTGGCTTGCAATTTTGAAGGTTAATTGGCCTCGTGTCAGAAGGTGGAGAGCACCCAGATGGACCACTCGACCCTCTCTGATTGAGGTTCTGAGTTCTGTGTAAATATTCTTGAAGGGTTTGGATTTTCCATATTGAATCTCTCTCAGCTATCATGGCATTTCCCTTTCTCTGGAGGCAGACAAGAAAAGATGTCAGACCTCTCTCACTGTACACATTAAATTCCTGCTTGTTCATTTATAGTTTTTAGCAGGCTCTATGCCCACGTGGGGCTCAGACTCACAACCCCTAGATCAAGAGCCACATGCTCTTCCTACTGAGCCAGCCAGGCGCCCTATGATGCATGATCATCTAAATGACTGGAATTCACACATCAGCTAACTCCTCCTCCTCCAAGATGGTCTACAATGATCTTCACCTCCTTGTATTTACATCTTTGTGTAGTCTCCTGTTACATTTATTTATTTTATTTTATTTTTTTAATTTTTTTTTTAACGTTTATTTATTTTTGAGACAGAGAGAGACAGAGCATGAACGGGGGAGGGTCAGAGAGAGGGAGACACAGAATCCGAAACAGGCTCCAGGCTCCGAGCTGTCAGCACAGAGCCCGATGCGGGGCTCGAACTCACGGACTGGGAGATCGTGACCTAAGCCAAAGTCAGCCGCTCAACCAACTGAGCCACCCAGGCGCCCCTCCCGTTACATTTAATTAGGACTGAGCACTGCTCTGAGTTACCAATAGGCAAAGATGGGTAATTTCTAAGCCTGGGTCATGATGGCATTGCAGCTTCCACTTTGTTCTCTTGTACTGCTCACTCTGGGAGAAGCCAGTTGCCATATTCTAAGGACACTCAAGAGTGTCCTTAGTTAGCCCTGGAGAGTTCATGTGGAAAGGAACTGAGGTCTCCCCCCAACAGCCAGAACCACTTTGCCAGGCATGTGAGTGAGCCCCCTTGGAAGTGAGTCCCCCAGCTTCACAAGGCTTCAGCTGACATCTGATTACAACCTCTTGAAAGACCCCAAGTCAGAACCATCTATCCAAGCTGCTCTAGAATTTCTGACCCAGGGAAACTGAAAGATAATATTTATTATTATTATTATTATTATTATTATTATTATTATTTTAAGTTTTGGGGTGACTCATTGTTTGGTAATAGATAACATCCATTTTGTCTTTAAAAAGATAGCATTGTTGTTGTTATGAACAACTGTATGAATAGAACTTTCTATTTTGTCATGTTAAAAACATGGAAAATAAATTCACCCGTGAGTTTTCCGGAAGAGAAACAGTAATACAATCAACTCACAGACTTTCTTGAATTCCAAACTCCACATTAAGGAACGAATAAAGCAGAACTGTGATCACTTGTGGATACAAATTAAGCCCTATAACTGAAATTTAAATGGTGGTGTTTCAGGAACTCAGCCTACATGACAAAGCATAAAAATATTTTGGATCTTTTGTTTTTATGTCACAAACAGTTCCAAAGTTCAGAGGAAGGAACTCTGGTGTTTCCTTTATACAAAGCAAACTGAGCTGTGCTATTTGATTTATCTGAGAATGGGAAGTTATGCGATTTTGAATTCTGGGTATCAGTCAGAATTATTCACAGCAAATACCTCCTAGGATGTAACTTCTAATCAGAATTTGCCAGAAAGCACTTCTGTTTTTGTTTTTGTTTTCTGGAAACTTGTACACCTTTAACAAAAATCTGAACTAGTAGAATTTGTTAAATTGTAAGTTCATTTTCTGTGCAAATCACCCCCAAAACTTAAAACGCTACACTCTCTGCTGCACTAGCCTGACCCTGCTGTTTCTGACAGGTGGAAGTCCCTTCTTACCTCCAACATAGTGTCTAAATGGCTAAACACTGACAACCCTGTACCATTTTAATAGATTCCAAGTTCATTTTGCATCCATTATCTCATTTGAATCTTAAAACTACCCCGTGGGTGGGCAGCTCATCCCATTTAACAGATCCCATTTAACAGATAAGAAAACTGAGGCCCAGGGAGGTTATTCACCAGCCTTATCTCCTTGAACAATTTATGAAGTTACTTTAATCTCTGAGAAATGAGTGGGTTAGACTGTTTTCCAGAAATGTCTTCCAGTTCTAAAATTCCTTTATTCCACGTGATTTGGCAAGATCAAGTCAGTGTGTGAGATACAGAAAGCACAGATGTGGAATGAGAAGATATGGATCTTTGTTCTACAATTCGCCAGCCTTCAACACTTAGAGGAATCATTGAAACTTTCTGAATCTCAGTAGCCTTGTCCATAAAAGGGAGCTAACAAGATATACCTAATAGAATTATTTTGCAGGGCAAATGAAATAAAATATGTAAATCACTTATTGGCTCTGGAAACTTGATCTAGTTACTCTCCCTATGTCCCAGTTTCCCAGGCATAAAATACGGAGAACAGGCAGGAAGCAAGTTCACTTTTGGTAAAATACAGTGGATGCTGTGATGCGCCCCCCAGTTTGCCTTCAGGACAGCAGCTGCCTGGGGTTTTTCGGCTAACAGTGCTCATCTAAGTCTCTCTAGAGAATTGCTTGCTGCCGAAGGCAGCTGCCTCATCCAAGGTCATGTCCCCTTCCCAGGAAGCAGCTCAGATCCAATGACTGTCAATTCAGGGCTATAAAGGATGCAATTTGGGGAAAATATGAAAAGGACTATCCCAACTCCAGAGCTCCTTGTGAGGTCGGCCAAGCCCCCAGTTACACGGCATCCACAGTCCAACCTCTCTCTGGGCCCAGCGCGGTTTCCTCTCACTCCCTCGCAGAGGCTGTTTCTGAGAGCACTCGCCCCCAGAAAATTCTTGCGTGTAAATTTCCATCTTAGAGTCTGTTTTCTGGGAACCCAACCATCCTGTAGTAACATGACGATAGTGAGATAGCAGATAAGAAAGTGCTTTGAAAACTGTAAATTTATCAGCCACAGTGGATACCACTTACCGTAGCATAATGAGGATTATCTAGAAAATATTGATGTGTTTTTTCATCCCTCTCATAAACTGTGTTCCTCTGCAGCCTTCCTATCACTGTGGCCCCAGAGAAGAGAAAGGGCAAATGTCACCTTGCACACGAGTAGGATATGACGGAAGGGTGGTACCTTCCTGCCAAGAAGGGAAAGCTTAGGGCAAGTTTGAGTTTAGGGAGAGGAGAGGAGAGATAAAAGGAAAGATTAGGGAAAGGAAATGGAGGTATCCACAAATTATCCCTCTTAGGGTACAGTCTGTGTAGGGAGACGAGAGAAACATCCAGATAGGTTCAAGTGAGACGGAGAACCTTACGGCTACTGGCTTTCTCCTCTGGGAATAGGCAGAGGGAAGGTGCAAGATGGGAGGGGCTCCATTAACATTGTGTGGCCTAGAAGCGATGGCCTCTCACTGGTATGAAGAGCTAGTTCCCCATGCTGTGCATGTAGCTGGTGGAAAACAGGTGACGCACGTCCTTCCCCCGCCCCAGCCAGGGAGAGGACAGGACACTGAGAATAGGGGCAGGCTGGCAGGAGCCCAGGGTTGGAAAGACGAGAAAGGGACTTTGCAGACTACCAAACACCAAGTCCTGCTGAAAACATGACAAGCTGACTTCAGGCAGAAGTCTCGATGAGATAATGCCAGTCTGGAGGATGGTTTAAAGACTGCGCAGTAGTCAGGGAGGTAGGAAAAAAAACAAAAACAAAAAACCATCACTGCCTGTTGCATTACAGAAATAAGTGTTTTCCTTTAATAAAATAATTATTAAAAACAGGGGCACCTGGGTGGCCCAGTCAGTTAAGCGTCCCTTGATTTCAGCTCAGGTCATGATCTCATGATTAGCCCTGCATCAGGCTCTGTGTGGAGCATGGAACCCACTTGTATTCTCCCTTTCTCTCTCTCTCTCTCTCTCTCTCTCTCTTTCTCTCTCTCTCTCTCTCTCTTTCTGCCCCTCTCCCCTGCTCACAAACTCTCTTTCTCTCTAAAAAGAAATAATAATGATAATCATAATAGTTATCATTGTTATTAAAAACATAGATTTATAAGTAGGAATAAAGTGACATGTTTTGGTTTGTGGTCTGCTGATGTTCTATGTTTTGGAGATGTTTATTTAACATCCTATTCACTTTTTAACAGCATCAATGCTGTGGACTTTTCTATTTTCTAGTATCTAATGTATTCTTTATTTGTTGCTCTGATAGCTTTCATTTTCTGGAAACTATCAAATTTTGCCATCTGTTGTATCCCATGGAAAGTTTAGTAGAACCCACCGTGATACAGAAGTTATGACTTGTTGCCATTTGCATCGTAAGCTCCAGTTTTGTTTATGTGCAAATATGGTTTGACCTTACATTGGGCTGAAAGTTGATAGAATTTCACATAGCCTTAGTGAATACTGACTTAGACTCATTATGTACACCAGAACCTTGGTTTTTATAAGACCATGTGATTTGATTTTTACAACTAAAAAAACCTTAGTTTCTTAAGTATAAATTAAGCTGGTAGTTTATGTGAATCAGATTATGTTTTGTTTAAAAACTTTTTTGAAAACTTAGATTTCAAAAATAATCCCTTATGTGCAGTTTGAATCATTTAAATATAATTGGAACATTAGTTGAGAATGTGATGCTTTGCTTTCTATGATTTGTATCCTCTAATTCAAAGCCTAAGAGAATAATGTAATGCATAAAATGAAACATGGCCAACATGCAGATTTTTCTTTTTTAATTGTATTAAGTAAAATAATTTGAGTGCTTATCTAATGAGCCCTAAGTGATTCTCTAACAAATCAACAGACAAGAGATGTCTTTGATTTATAAATGTGTTAATATTGGGGCTCCTGGGTGGCTCAGCTGGTTAAGCATCATACTTAGGCCAGGTCGTGATCTCACAGCTGGTGAGTTCAAGCCCTGCATCAGGCTCTGCTGATAGCTCAGAGCCTGGAGCCTGCTTCAGATTCTGTGTCTCCCTCTCTCTCTGCCCCTGCCCCACTCATGCTCTGTCTCTCTCTGTCTCTCAAAGATAAATAAACATTAAAAAAAAATCAACTTTCACTGCTATTGTTTTCAAAATTTAGTTTCGACCATTTGATTTTTTTTTTTTTTTAAACACACAACAATTTTATCAACTACCGCGAAGGGTCCATATGTGATCGATAGAGAGAAAATAGTAATTTGTGATGCTAAAATGTCAATGTATTGATAATAAAAAAGTAAAAATATTATACTGGTATTTATAGAATCATAAAACAATTTCTTGCCAAACCTTTAATGTAGGGCAAATTTTGTATCTAGTTTTAGTCCATGATGTGGGAAACAGCTAATTATAATTGCCTTCAATTATCTCTCCCAATAGAACAGAAGTTAATAGTTGCATTTATGATTTTTAGATTGTTACCTATTAAGTTTATTATTAAGCTATTTTATTTAAGACAAAGCAGAGATATACATTGAGAAGGGGTTATGTCTAAGAGGGTTTTCTAATGTACTATATTTCTGAAATGTAACAGGTAACGAAATAAAACAAAGACATGAAAAATTGTAGTAAAGTGCATGTTATCAAATTCGATCATTTAGGTGGTCTTGACAGGTACTTTTGGTTGAATATAAACTTGAATGCAGTAATTCTTGAAGTATAATTTTTTTTTTAAGATTTTATTTTTTTAAAGTAATCTCCATACCCAACTTGGGGTTCAAACTCACAACCCTGAGATCAAGAGTTGCATGCTATCCTGACTAAGCAAGCCAGGCACCTCTTGAAGTATAATTTTTATTTAATAAATGCACCTGAGAAATAAAAGAATGCATACATATGCACAGACAAAATATGTCCAGAAAGTATTCCAAATGTTAATGAGCGTTTTGTCCTCTAGGCAAGTGATTTTTATTTCCTTTTTGATATTTCTGTATTTTCCAATTTTTTAATAACAAGTGTATTAATTTTTGATTCAGAAAATATACCAGTTAAGTGCTAACAAAGAGTTTGAGAGGAATGACTGAGTCCACTGATAAAAATTATCTTTAATAAGGGGCGCCTGGGTGGCTCAGTCGGTTAAGCAACCGACTTCAGCTCAGGTCATGATCTCAGGGTCCATGAGTTCGAGCCCCGCGTCGGGCCCTGTGCTGACAGCTCAGAGCCTGGAGCCTGTTTCAGATTCTGTGTCTCCCTCTCTCTGACCCTCCCCAATTCATGCTCTGTCTCTCTCTGTCTCAAAAATAAATAAACGTTAAAAAACATTTTTTTAAAATAAAAAAAAAATTAAAAAAAATTATCTTTAATAAGAAGAAAACAGCCCAGGGGAGACCATGGAGCCTGAAGTGCTATGGTATAAATCTGGAATCTTATTATAGAGTTTAAGGAGAGCTAGTCAAAGATTGGAGTCTTGCAAAGATCATCTGGGTACAGTGTGAAGAATGGATTAGAAGGAAGCGAATGAGAGGTACAAAATCCACTTAGTAGGCAGATAGAAGGATCTAAAGGAAAAAGTATAAAGTGTTTTATTTGTTTATTTATTTATTTATTTACTACTTACTTACTTACTTATTTTTTTAAGTTTATTTATTTTGAGAGAGAGAGAAAGAGCCTGAGCCAGGGAGAGAGAGAGAATCCCAAGCAGACTCCATGCTGATAGCAAAGATCTCGACATGGGGCTTGAACTCATGAACCGTGAAATCATGACCTGAGCTGAAACCAAGAGTCAGATGCTTAACCAACTGAGCCACTCAGGCACCCCCTGAAGTCTTTTTTTTTTTTTTTTTTATAATGAGACACAAACCTGTGTACTTTCTCAGATCTCCTGACCGCCTCATTCCTCTCTGGGTCTGAACTTCCCCTGTGTCAAGCTCCTGCTCTACTTTTGAAATTTGATGACGTACCACAAGTTGGGCATGGGATCTGCCTTCCTGGGAGCCACCAAGTGGTCAAATGATACAACCCAGAAGAAGAAGTTCGAAGGTGTTCAGCTTTCTGGGGGTAAACTTTCACCAATGACAAATAGAGCCAGGAGAGAGGTCAGCAGATAGCCTTCCCCTCTCTTGTAGACCAGTGCAAGAGGTGGTTTCTCCTTGTAACCCTTCCAGAGAAGTCTCACAATTCACTGAGTGATTGTTGTGTCACTGCACAACAGTAACCAGGGTGGAAACACAGTGCATCTCACAGGGTCACATCTTCCCTTGCCTCATTCCCTTTCCCCCTTACTCTTGCTGTTCTGAGCTGGAGCCTCCTAAATAGAGTGCCTCACACTCTGCTGGGCTTAGGTTGCCTTTACAAACACAGTGATGGGGGAGCAAGTGGAGCAGAGGACAAAAATACAAGAGATATCTGAAGGTAGTATAGACACCAGTTTGGTGTCTGATCTTGTATGTGGAGAGCAAGGGACAAAGTGCATTTGAGATGACTCCTAGGTTTCCAGTTTGGACAACCAAGTGGCCAGCACTGGTACAATTCCTAGCACATACTAAACCCTTAGTCAATATTTACTGGATGAATAAATGCATGAATGATGCTACCATAACTAAGGCAAAGACTACAGGAGATATATTTATCAACGTATGGTGTGTAGAATAATCTCAAAGAGATTTTACCAAACCAAGGGAGTGTTTCCAATTCTTTCTAATGCAGATATGTAAGAAGGAGTGAGTGACCAGGACCCTGGGAGGAGGAGTGAAATGTTGATCCCAGAAGAGTGCTGACAGACTGTCCACAGTTCAAAGAGACTTTATTCTTGTTGAATCTAGCACTGAACCTAATCTGTTCCAGACAATACAGCAGAGTTAAAACTATGTCAATTGTCCACTATTCACAGAGCTGACAGGTACAAATAATATAGTGTTAACTCCTGAACCACTCATTTATAAGCTATTTTCATTTTCATGAAAACCATAGAAAAACAGAGCTAAAGAGACTTCCAGAGATTATCTGGCCCAATGCCCCTGTTTCAGGGATGATTTGGCACACAGGTTTAGAAAAAGCACTGATACTTATTTTCCTGCAGGACTAACATTCAACTACCAAATAACAATATTATGTTATAGAAAAGCTGGCCAAGAAAAGCTTAAAGAACTGAAGAGTAAGGAACACTTTTGTTCAACTGTAACAGGGGTTACCTCCTGAAGGTACAATTTCTTTTTTGTGAAGTTAGGGATATTTTGGCCTAAATGGAATTTATGGGCAAGTATAAATGCTAGAGTAGAAAATGGGTGCAAAACAAATATTGTGCTTGGTGCTAAAACTAAAATTACTAGCCTAAAAACATAATGAAAACTCCAGTGCCAGTCACAGTAAAGCAGTATCTTACACTAAATTCCTTGAGAAGTGGAAAATCAAGTAAAGTCAAACATTTAAATAGGTTCTCTTAAAAAATATTCATACATTGCTTACTATGTTCCAGGCACTGTCCTAAGAACTTTACAAATATTATTTATTTAATCATTATAATAATCTTATTGGCCCCTTTCGCAGATGAGGAAACTGAGGCACTGAAAAGGTAAGTAAGTTGCCCCAGGCCACACACCAATGTGGTGGGTTGAGGATTCAAACTCATTGCCCACCTGCTTTGCATGGGCCACGCTGTTCAGACAATGAGCATGTTGAAACACCCAGCACAGAGCACTGATTTTACTAAGAAAAGCAGGAGGAACAGAGAGGAACTGAGAAGAGAGCAGATTTGTGTCTCCCATCCCATGTTTATTTCAGTACATACACTTGCTGAGTAAAATGGTAAACTAATTACCCACACTATTTACATTGTTTTCTTTCTCCATTTCTCTCTCCCCCTCCCCCATTGAGTGAGTGTACTTTGATCCCCATATTTATATGCACCTACAATGAAACTCCGTTCTAAGAGTCAAGATCCATCTTGGAGCAGGAGCCAATCAGAAAGAAGCCCATGAGACGCATGAGACGCGGGATGCATGGCATTCTCTTGAGTTTACACTAACTTAGGGATACCTTGTTTTCCTACTGCTGTTCCAAGTGGAGACTTTATATTCATCCATTTGGCAATTATTTTCTAGGTGCCCTTTATAAGACAGGCACTGGTTTAGACCGGAGATGCTTTGTTGAACAAGATCGACCATTCTATTTTTTGTTGTTCACGCCCAGCACAGAGCTTTAACTTATGTCCCTGAGATCAAGACCGAGCTGAGGTCAAGAGTCAGACGCTCAACTGATTGAGCCACCCAGGGACACCTCAAAGCATACATTCTAGAGAGGAGACAAATAATAATCAAGTAACAGGTAGACATATAAGAGATTTGATAAGAAATATGAAAGGAACAGCTCTTTCTGCCCATGGGTCCTGTCCCTGTGCTTTAATAAAATCACCTTTTTTACACAAAAAAGAAAGAAAGAAAGAAAGAAAGAAAGAAAGAAAGAAAGAAAGAAAGAAAGAAAGAAAATAAACCAGGGTGATCGGTGAGAGAGTAGCTATGGCTATGTTGCATCTATATTAATGGGATGCTCAGGGGTCTGCTCTTAGGTGACACTGGCCCAGATACCTGAATGAATTAAGGGGAAGCCCTGTGAAAATCTGAGTTGAAAACAGGGACCCTGAAGTAGGAGTCTGCTTGACATTTTTTGAGGAACAGTGACAAAGCTGGAATGACTAGAGAGGAATGAACAAGGAAGAAAGTGACAGAGGATGAGGTGAGAGAATCAGACAAGAGTCAAATCCCACAGGCTGTCATTGGGAGCGTGGGTTTTATTCCAAACGTGACGGGAGGCAGAGGATTTTGAACAGGAGAGTGAGCACATTTCATTTTTATTTTAAAAGTGTTGCTGCTGCTGCTTCACAGAGAATGAAATGTAGGGTAAGGGAGAAGACGCGGGGATAACAATTAGGAAGCTATTGCAGTAGGTTTGCCAAGAAACAGTGATGCTAGTATCGGAAGTGGTAAGAAGGGGTGGGGTTTGCCATGCATCCACATCCATATCCATAGGCATAAATTAGAGTGCCTGATGGGAATGGCTGATAGCATGTGGAGTGTGAGAGAGTGAGGAGTGTGGCGTGTGAGAGAGAAGAATCTAGGGTGACGGGAAGCGGGGGGGTGGGGGGAGCTGCATTATTATTTGGAAATATCTCAGGGAAGACGATGACGGAAAATGGTATGGGAGATATTCTGAAGTAAAATGAGATTAGGGCTGTGGACACAAGGGCCACTGTCCTCCTTTCTTGGGGGACTTTCTTGTTAACATGACAGGAGGCCCACAAAAGGGCACACTTTTCTCATCCGGTCAGAATCACGGACACCTTCTGTTATAGCCCATTCTGCTGGAAAGTCAGAGCAGTCATGGCCAGAGGAGGAAAATTCTACTTTTTTTTTTTTTTTGCAGGTGGTGGAAAAAGTTAGTAGAGGAGGGATCTGTGTATATAGAATCTATGCTACTATAAACACGTAAGTATGTACCTCCTAGATTTAAAATAGACACACCAGTGTATACAACATAAATACATCCACTGTGTGCGTAAACATATGTTAGCATTTACCTGGTTATAGGTACTTTACCTTGCTCAAGTCAGTACTGATCTGAGTTCCTTCATCACCGTCCCTCATCACCAAATGACGATCATTCTCAAGCCCAAAGCGTCTCCAAATCCCTTCGTTCCCTCCTGTGGGCCCTGGCATACACAGGAAGTATCACCTGGACACCTCTAGAAACTAAAGAATGTTAGTGCAGGAAGGAAAAGGAAATCCAACCCCTTTACTTTACAGTGGAGGAAACAGAAGAATTTAAGATTCAGATAAATTCCAACAGCTGCCCTGTGTTCACAACAGCCTTTACTTTTTCAGACTTACGCCTTGTGTGCCATCTAAAATATTTCTAAACAAACAAACAAGAAAGAAAAGTACATTAAAAAATAAATACAATAAAATATTTCTAAGTACCCACATTTTCATTTGATATGGGCGCTGCCCTGATAAGATTCCTCTGGGAGAAGGAGATGTGTAGGCAAGCAAAAGGCAAAGAAAGATGGTTTTCGCGCATGTTATCATCACCCTAGTGAAATCTTCTCAAAGAAGAGTGCTCTTCTCTGGGAAGTGGTTTTAATGGGGACACCCAGAAGTCAAATTCATGTTATAAAAAAGTCACATTCATGTACCATTGCCATTTCACCTAATTTCCTCTACTTAGACTGAAAGCTCTACCAGGGCAAGGATTTAGAGCCATGACGTCAGGGCTGCAGGTTCAGCAGGTATAAAGACTCATATTAAAGGGGTGAGCTCTGGAGCCTACCTCTTCCAACTGCCATTGTCGCAACTTTTATCTTAGTGATACACAGAGCCTGCTCTCACTGACCGTGATAATAACAGTACTCAATTCTTCCTGTGCATTGGGCTTTGTGTTACACGTTTGATTTGCACTATCTCACTAATCCTAATCCTTAAACCACCCCTGTGCTGTTACAGGCAGTTACATTTTATAATGGTGAGACTGAGGCACCAGGCACCAAGAGGTAGAGTACTCCGCCCCAGGTCACAGACTTAAGCAGTGGAAGAGCTATTCTTTGGACACTGTTCCCTGACCACTTCATGGACTATGTGTTCTTTTGATTGTTCTCAGTGAAGCCCGGCAATCCTTGGGGAGAGGTAAACAAGCTCGTCCAGTTTCAGCTGGTGACTAGGGTGGGACCAGAGCCCTTTCATGCACTTTGCCCCTAATGGGGGAGATTTGCCATAAATTGAGGGCTGTGAATAGAATTATTTAATGTTGGTGGAGAATATGTGATGACTGGGCTGTCAGATGAAGAAGAACCAACATCCTTTAGCATTTTCCTGACGGTTGTGGCTTTATTTTAGGATGTTTTTCTAAATTGTCACAAAACATTTGCGCAATGACCTGGGGCGTTGTGACACCCTTAGATGAAAATCTAAGGACAACTTGGATGAAGGACAGTTTGCAAGCAAGAACACCGCCCGCCCTCACCTTGGTTAAATAAATCAAATGGAAACGATTTGTTCAGATCGGAGGATCTTCCAAAGTGCCCTGACTCCTTGGCAAACACTGTTGCTTAGCTGGACGTCAAAAGTCCAGCTAGAAACACAAAACGTTGGAGGGGCGCGCCGGCCTGCGCCAAGCAGCCTCCTCCGGCAAGCTAGGGTTTTCGAGAAAGTCCGGAGGGCTTGTGTGGCTCCTCCCTCTCCGGGTTAGGAACTGGGTGAAAGAGCTTTAGAGGAGCACGGCTCGCCGGCTCCCCACGTCTGGGAGGACGCCTCGGGCGGTCCCGGGAAGGCGCATGGAGGCGGGGGCGAGTTGCGGCGCGGGAGGAAACGGCTGCGTCTCCGCGCCAGAGCGGCGGGCCCACAGGGGGGAACCCCGCCCTCGGTGCCCGCCCGATCAGCGCGCCCCTCCCCTCCCCTCCCCCCCACCACCTCCCCTTCAGTTGTAAAATCCCACGAAGTGGGGCCGACTCGGGAGCCGGGCGGGCTCTTGGCTCAACCCCAACACCCCCAGCTCCCCAGACGCCCCAGCGCCGTCCTCGGCACGTCTCTAGCCTTCACCCACCATCCCAACACCCCTCCCCCTATCCCTCAGTGTGGCTCCAGCACTCCAACAGCCTCCGAACCCGGCTCCAGCATCCTCCCCACCTCTCAAACAGCCCCAGCTACCCCTTCGGCTCAACCCGCGCGCCCCGGGGGCGGCTCCCGAGGCTGGACTCCAGCCGTTTGGCCTGCAGGGAGGAGCTGCAGCCGCGGAAGCCCCGCCCTTCGAGTTCTTGGACTCCCCCTGCCCCTTGAACATCTGGGTGCGGGGGTTAGTGTTCCAGATGTGGCTCTTGGGCGGCCAGATGTGCGCGCTCCTCCGCCCGGTGCCTGGCGGCCGGCGAGCCTGCCTGGACGTGTGGGAGGGGCTGGGAGTTTTCCCTCCGAGCTGACTTAAAAGCCGGCGGAACCTCAGCCCCCTGGGCTTTCAGCCTTGGCCTCCAAGCGCTCCCCGACGCACGCCAAACGGAAAAAATGTCCAACCCATCCCCGCTGCCCAGCAGCCCTCGGAACTTCTCAAACCAGCGGGGAAAATAGAACAGCTTTACAGGATTCCCCAAAGAAAAACCCTTGTGTTTAGACCAAGCAGGCCTAGCGCTGGCCCTGGGACTCCAGGTGCGCAGCCAGCAAACAGCAGGTGTGGGAGAGAAGTTGCAATCGAGTTGCATCTGGGGCTTGCCCTAAAGCGCTCTTTGACCGGTTATGGATTTCATTTTTGAAGTTGGAGGTCGTCTTCCACCTGGTACAAGCAGTTCAGGACGGGAGGAAAGCCAAGTGAACCCTGTGACTCAAACCCCTTGGAATGTGCCTGGAATAATAATGGGAACTTGAAAGGGTTTTATGGCCGAGGTAGCTGGTGGAGACGAGGCTCCTGCTCCTGCAGTTGGCGGGCGGCCGAGGGGGGCAGTATTGCCTTTTGCAGTGCGGCTGCATCTGCTAACAGGACAAAAATAGTCAGAGCATCTGGTTTAAGTCAACCAAAAAGCACTTCTATCAGCTTAACCCACCGTCTTATGGAACCGACAGGGCAGGACAGGCCAAATGTATTCCCGGTGCTCCCAGTAATGGCTAAACGCAATCATATTTTACCACGGGTATTTCTAAGTGTCCTAATGCACAGTTGTCGTTATTTTAATGTTGCAACTTAGACTTCCTTTTCTGAGGTTGTGTGTGGGCATCTGCTCAAGTATTTACATTTGCGAGAAACGTTCTGAATATGTTGCCTTTTATTTCTCTCTCTTTCAATTTATGTTGTTGAACCATGAGGCCCTAGAATAGCGAAAAGAAAAAGTATCTGAGGCCAACATATGGGTTGTTTACACTACTAAATATATAGCCGTATTTCCCTCCCTTAACGCCCTACTCAGAATTCCAAAGGCAAGTTGGAACAAAAGGAAAATGTGTCTGAGTGTAAAGAGAGAATTTGTGCCAAGAATTACAGTCACAGGGTAAATAACCTTGTTTTCTCCTTCATCAGTGGCCGCTACCAAATCTCAATCTTGGAAGGTGGCCAACAGTCTGTCTGGTGGAGGGTGCTGCTAATTAGAGAGAGCCCATAAACCTCTCTGTCAAAGAGGGCATATGACCTTCCCTTCAAGTCTAAACAATAAAGCTGGCGAACTGCAGACTGCACTCCACACTGGCTGCCCTGAGGATTCCCTAAATAGGAACAGGATGAAGGCCAGGCTTAAGAGGTTACCATAGCTCTGCTCTCACACTTTGAGGAATTGGTCACTCCACTTCCCAGTATAACTTGTTTCAATTACCCTCTACAATCTATTTAGAGGAGAGCAGCTTGCAGAAGAGAGCTCATTGTCTAATCTAAATGAGGAAGCAATTATTACTTGCCACTGTCTCATGTACTTTGAGACTGTCCGGTCAAATACCAACCACATCTCATGCAACTGTGCTTTGCACTTTGGAAGATGTATCCTTTTAATGACAATTACTTCCCCTTGCTTTTCTGAAACTCCCCCTTTCCTAGTAAGGTTACAATATTAAGGGCTTTTCCCCCTCTTCATGCTTCAGTGTCTTTTCTAATTTTAGAATGTAAGTTATGGTAAGGTAAAGACCACAACCTCTCCTCTACATTGGCTAATGTTAAATATTTTAAAAACTATTTTTTGGTTTTTTGTTTGTTTGTTTTTTAGGCATCTTCTCAGACTATAGCAAAACAGAGTACCCCAAGTCTTTCCTTCTTTGTCTCATTTACTTCCCTGGGAGCCCCCTGCAAGTTTGCATTTTATACAACATGTTGCAAACTATAAATAATACAGCACCATTTTCTTCCAACATATGGAAACTGTCCCCTGCTATATATACTCACTGTACTTGCTTTGGACTTAAAAGACTGAAAGGAGTTCATCTCCTATGTAAAGAGGCATTTGGCCTTTTTTGTATGTTTTATTGGTTAAAACCCAGTAGGGAACAATGCACAAAAATTCTTGTGAACGGAGCACATAAAAGGGTTTACAAGGTGTGGTTTGAAGAGAGGAAGCCACACAGCAAGTGCTGGTGGAGAGAGGAAGGAAGGAAAGCACTTCCCGGGAGGATACTCCTCCCGTTGAAGCTACCACCTCTCTTCAGATCTCTTCCTGTTTGTCTCCGCCAATAATTAATAGTAAATTATCTTTCTTTTTTTGTCTCCATTTGCAAAGCATCCTTTCTCTCCTTACTGAAGCTACTCCTAAGAGTGAAATCTATTCTTAACATCAAATGACTCAAAAACTTCACTCCATTCAGTTTTCTAAGAAATAATCTGAAAATATTGCTTTAACACAGATACGCTAAGAATCTTCTCTAGGTGAGCTGTTAAATATTCTGTGATCGCCAAGATAACCAAGTGTAATGGAGTTAACAAGAGTCTGAAGCCACAAGTGTTGTGCCTGGGTCCTAGGCTGGTCAATATTGAGTCCTGGTTTCTCTATCTACAAAACAGGGATGACACCTCTTCCCAAAATGTGAAAACAAACTGATACGCAAATGTTAGGTTATCACAGGTGAATACGAGAGACATTATAAGCCTTACAAGGTCCTGTTCTTCCTCTTCCAAACCAACCATGTGCTGCAACAATCCTTTTCTTTGTAAGATAAATAAAACCCAGGACTTGTAATTTTTACATATAACTTTATATTTCAAGGTAAATATTTTCTTTTGGAACTTAATTAAGAATACCGTGATGGTTAAGTTTATGTGTCAGCTAAGTAGGCCACAGTATTCAGACGTTTGGTCAGTGGTTTGTCTAGATGTTACTATGAAGGTATTTTTCAGATGAGATTAATATTTAGTTTATCAGTAGACTTTGAACAAAGAATATTACACTTCATAATGCGGGTGGCCCTCATCCACTTAGTCGAAGGCCTGAAGAAGAATTTACCTACGGTAGACCTTGGGACTGGAGCTGTAACATCAACTCTTCCTTGGGTCTCCAGTAAGCCCTCTGCCCTGCAGATTTGGCACTTGACGACCTCCACACTTGCATGAGCCAACTCCTTAAAATAAGTCAGTCTCTCTTCCTTCCTCCCTCTTTTTCTCTACACGTGTGTACGTGCACACCTGTGCGCGCGCGCACACACACACACACACACACACACACACACACACACACACACCTATTGGTTCCATTTTTCCGGAGAACTCTAATACAGATACCTAGTATTGATTCCTGCCACTACCACGATCTGTCGTAGCAGTCAACTTTAGAGTAACTAGGCCTAATGTTTTGAAGGGGGAAAAAACCTCCACCTATTATCCCATATTCTTTCTCAACACTTTGAGATAGCCTCATGGCAAAACACATTATAATTCAGCCAGATATTCTAACCTGACTTCATCAACTCTCACTCACTTCTTCCAAATTTAGCATTAAACAATGCTTGGAGGAGAAAAACTTCTTTCCCAAGGCTGATGTGCAAGATCATCTGCCCCTGCTGAAATTCTGCCTTCGATAAAAGGTATACCCTGAGTATTGCAGGTGAGAGATGATGGCTTAAACTAGGTTAGTAGGAGGGGAGGGGAGTTTAACAAATTCAGGATACAGGCACACCTTGTTTTATTGTGCTTTGCTTTACTGAACTGCATATATGTTACATTTTTTTACAAATTAAAGGTGGTGGTAACCCTGCATTGAGCAAGTCTATTAGCACCATTTTTCCAACCTCATTTGCTCACTTTGTTGGGTTTTTGTGTCACCTTTTGGTAATTCTTGCATTATTTCAAACTCTTCCACTTTTACATTTGTTATGGAGATCTGTGATGAGTGATTAATGATTAGCATTTTAAAGCAATATTTTAAAAATAAAGTATGTACGTTGTATTTTTAGACATAATGCTATTGCACATTTAATGGACTGCAGTAAAATGTAAACCTAACTTCTATATACATAGGGAAACCAAAACATTTACTTTGCCTTGCTTTATTGTGATACATGCTTGACTGCAGTGGTCTAGAAACAAACTGGCAATTTCTCCACGAGTAAGCCTGTATATTTTGGACAGAATCAAAATACTAATGTACTGGATATAAGAGGTAAGGAAAAGAAGGGAATCAAGGATTAAAAACAAAACAAATTGGGGCACCTGGGTGGCTGAGTCGGTTAAGCATCCAACTCTTGGTTTCGGCTCAGGTCATGATCTCAGGATTCCTGAGTTTGAGCCCCACATTGTGCTCCGTGCTGACAGCACGGAGCCTGGTTAGGATCCTCCCTCTCCCTCTCTCTGCCTCTTCCCCACTAGGTGCACTTTCTCCCTCCCTCTCTCACACACAAAATAAATAAATAAATAATAAAATTTCATTTTAAAGCATTATCTTATAAAAAGCAAAACCAGACCATGAGGAGAGTGTTTCAAGGCTAGAATATTGATGGGTAGGTAAAAGGGAGGAATGTTTTCCAGGGAACAATCAATCAATCTCTGACATGATTTTCATTGCATAAATCTTTCTCAAGAAGAATGAACCATTTAAAGGGAGAATAAAATGGGAAAAATGCCACAGTTCACCTATTCATTGTGTTCTTTTGAATTTTTATTTGAATTTCTAACTCCTTTGGATCACCACGAGGATGTACGTCCTAATAAAGATGAAAACATAACTCCATTTGGAAATGCTTTAACACATTATATATCAAAATGAAGTAACACAAAGAAACTTTTTTAAACATGGGATTTCTCTCTAAAGCTTAAATGTGAGGCAGACAGATGTCTGACTTTAAAACAGATGGAACCTCAGAACATTTCCAGGATACATAAAACTGAACTGTGTTATATTTTATGTCTGAGGCAGCTAACCAATACAAATTGGTAGCTAGGGTTTCTGTACTTTTTTAAAAATCTTCCCATTCCAACATCCAATTTAACAATTCAATGTTTCTTTTGTAATCCTGTGACCATTCCGGAATGTATATGATTTTTTATAATTTGTTCTGTGATTTGGAATCTTTACTGTGTGCATATGTCATCTATTATATACATACATAAATATATATATATATTATATATACACACACACAAAATATTACATACATACTCAATAATAAATATTATAAACTTATGGAACCCAACATAGGTATTCTGATACACACACACAAATACAAGTTGTCACTAATAAAATGAGTTTATTTTATATTAGTTTTCAAAAAACACATCTGTAAAATTACCCCCAGACTAGGCCTAAAGATAGCCTTTACAAAGAGTTTAAAAAATTATAAAACTGCTTTCTCTTAACTATTAAAGTACACAGATTTAAGAGGTGTTAGAGGTGAAAATGTTAATTCATGGTCAATTTTTAAAAAGTTAATGTACAATAAATCTGTAGGACACTACCAGTAGACGAAATCTTAAGCATTTAGAGGAAAAAGCCATATTTTTCTTTCACAAAGTTTTACTCAGTAAAACTTAATAAACTTAAGTAAATGTAAATGCTGTTTACTAAGAAATATACACTGCCTACCACAGTAACAATGATCGCCTCAAAATCACCAAATTGCTTTGTCAATGAATCAGCCTATACAGGACAACATTTAGGAAACTGCTTGTCAATACATATTAACTCCTTAATCTTCCCAATACGAGAAAATCAAAATAAAAATTTAGTCCATTCCAATTAAACACACAAATTACTAATATTTCATAGAAGGTAACATTGGGTTATTTTTAACAACACAAAAGTTCAAGTATTACAGAAGCTCAAACTGTGTTATTTAAAAAAAAGACATGAAATAAAATGTATTTATCTAACCAGTGTTTTACAGAAATTTGGAGTATTTACATATTTTATAACACTGTAGAAATCTTTGGTGGTGACATATGGATTAGTTCCCTGAAAATATTTTAATAATTTTGTTCCATCAATCTGTATAGTCAAGTACTTATAATAGCAAATGCTGACACTTACCACTTTCTAGCCAAATCCACGTACATATATGGAATAGTGACTCGTGTGGAGGGAATCTCGTGCAGGACCTAGGCGGGTTTACATAATTAATTACTTAGCAATAAGACATACTTCTGGCTCTTTTTTATCCCAGAAAAAGCATGGTAAACTGAAGAATAGATCAACTGTCACTTCCAAAACCTCTGGAAATAGTTAATATTAGTGCACAAGTTGAAGAAATATATAATAAAACACCGGCTACAATTTCTGCATAAACTTCAACAGTCACCAAAATAGCGCCCTTAAATAGGCTTGCGCAGCGTCTGATGCCCATTCACCAAATGGTGGTGGTGGGAAAGCAAGGCACTGTGGTCCAGAGATAAAGTTCCTTCTTTTAAAAGCAGTGGATTCAAAAGCAGAGAAACAAAAAATGGCCTGCTCCACTTTAAAAGAGGTTAAGATTTGTGAGCTTATCATAGAAAGTTCAAAGGAAAGGGCATGCTAAAACACACACAAGAGAAAAGCAGCAAAATCTCAGAAATGTAAGAAAAGGAGAGAAAGGAAGTAATAGAACAGCAAAATGACATCCACTGCCTGTAAGGATGTAACAGGAGAAATAGATCAGAGGGAACACTGTGTGGAGAGAGAGATTTAAAAAGGACATTCATTACCTCTTTGTGACTGGTCTTGTCTTTGTTTGTAGGAGTGTAAAGGGATAAATAATCCCTCCGATTTAGAGCAGTATTTATGAGTTTACTATAATTACAGAACAGGTTTAATACTTTAGTCTTAGGAAACATAAAGTGGCACAGAGCAGCCCCCAGAGGTAATGTTTTTATATAAAGTCACTTACATGACTTTGTCAGGCAACTCGAGATGACGCTGCCTTTGGGTAGGAAAGAGAAACGTGGTGTAGCATTTACATTGGTAAGTCTAGGACTAGGCAATGTATATAAAAACTCTCTTCCAAGAGTTTATAATCAGGATTTCTAGGAATTTTGAACACAAATGAGTCTTTTTAGAAAACTAAAAGGCTAAAAATTAGTCACGGTAAAGTAATGAAGACACTCATAGAATTAAACTTTCAGAGAAACAAAGTTGAGGGAATTTTGTCTTGGTGTCATATATCAAGAATGTGAGAGAGTCTAGATAATGTTTTAAGAGAATGTATCAAGAGAAATGTATGAATTAAACTAAGGTAGTCCTAAGTAAACATTCTATCCTCTGCCAACAATCTGAGGAGGTCCTGAATATACATTGCCAGCTGGTTTCACTTCTTAAAAGGTAGAAAGGTCAAAGATCTCACAAATCTCACTCATTGTTTTCTCTTTTGGACAAACAGAACAGTCAAGTAAATTATCTGAATGGTTACAACTGTACCAATTTGATGAGTGATCACTAAAACCACCACCATTAACAGAGTTAATGCATAGTTATCAATGCAACCTAACATTTAGTAACTCACAATCTCTTGGATTAAAATATATTTTTCTAATATCTATTCTAATAGTTTCTAGTATGTAAGATTAACATCTGTGTTTTGCATTGGCACCTATATTCAGGAAATGATTTCAGCCAGAAAGATGAGTGATTCAAATGTAGTCAATACAGATTTATAAGTCAGCAGCACATAGGAGGTCAGCCTTGTGAATGAACTGACTGCTGGATAATTTCGTGACTCTGTTTCACAAAAGCTACTACTTTTTTTTTTTTTTTAAAGTTACTGCTTCTAAATGCTGAAAATGTCACCAGTGTTAACAAAAACATGCTAAGTGTGACTACCAATGTAGGGTTAAATATGGAAAACTAGTTGATGTGTAAAACAGCTTCTTATCTATAGAGGAGAGAATTAAAAATAGTTAAAGTTGGACAATTAGGTATATTTTCATATTATTAGAACCTAACAAATTTAACAAATGAAACCCACAGGAAAAGAGATGATGAAATTCGAGGCATAAATGTGACATGTCAGGATATGACAAATAACAATAAAGTGTCAGTAAAGCTTAACATAAATGTACAGTCGTAAATAAGTAAACAATTTTCAAGTGTGCAAAACTAGTCAGGAATAAAAGTGCTATGTGGAGACCTGGCTTTCAAATATTTGTTTCGAAAACGTTCAGCTGATGGTGGAAAAACCGACAAGTATGTTAAAAGTAAAAATTTGAAGAATATATAAAACACATTATATCTTACATTATGCCCTTGTCCTATCACTGCTGATCAGAGGCCTATCTAATTACTATCCTCATGTGATAGATATAACATAAACGGAGGTAAACACAATACAATACCACAAAGGCTGATGTATCTTAAACTGTAAAAAGACTCTTTTCAAGTATACTGTGGGTTTGTGTTTCATCTTAATGTCCCAGGCACTCAATGTTGTTGAGGAATTTGAAAACAGATAACACAATTTTCTACTATTTCTGAGATATATATGTATATCTATATATGTATACATATATAGATATACATATATATATATAAATAAGCTTTGCATTAATTACCTGGAGTAGTCAGGACATGGAAGTAATGGTTAAAGAAATAAAAGCTACTTAGATTGATGAAAATAAACCCTATCACCGCCACAGTTTAAAGTATTATTTTAATGTGTAAATCCTGGATAATGTTAGAAGAAAAGCTGATGGATTAGCATAACTTGTCTTGGGATCTTGAGGTGCAGATGACTAAAAATACACCTGTGGTCTCTTCTTCACTTTATATTTTAGTGACCCATATCGCACCTGAAGAGAGAAATGTGTCATTATTACAAATTAGATGATTACTTTTCAACTTAGAACTTAATAGCTCATGATCATAGTAATATTTTTTAAAGCTTTTCTAATATAAAGAATCAATTATCCTATAAGTGTGTATTCAAAAGACATGACTACTTATGTAACATTATAAAAACATTAACTGTTCTTATTTGTGCTTCGCCTGGTAGGTCAATGAACATTGCTCACAATGATCTGACCATTCACTGGAATCCTGCTTTCCAGACACAAAGACAGTATATTATTATAGATAAACTTCTAGTTAGTCCTCATACAGGGTTGGTTCAAAGAAAACTATGTAGTTATTTTTGTCAGTTGCTTTCTTTGCTTAGGCGTAGGGCTGGCACTGGGTGCTCATGACAACCATATGATTTGCTATATAAGAATACCATCTTCTGCTTACAGGGGAAGACTAGGAATTTATCATTTTGCAAACTTCCAGAGATCCTAATATATTCGATCTGAATAAAGAATTTTTTTAATTAAAAAAAATTTTTTAAATGCTTTTTATTTATTTATGTTGAGAGAGAGAGAGAGAGAGAGAGAGAGAGCAGGGGCAGGGGAGGGGCAGAGAGACAGGGAGACAGAGACTCCAACCAGGCTCTGCACTGTCAGCACAGAGCCCGAGGCGGGGCTTAAACTACACCCAACGGTGAGATCATGACCTGAGCCAAAATCAAGAGTCTGATGCTCAACTGACTGAGCGACCCAGGCACCCCTTGAATAAATAATTTTTTTTAAAGTTTATTTATTTACTTTGAGGGAGAGATAGAGAGAGCAAGCAGGGGGAGGGGCAGAGGGAGAGAGAGAGAGAGAATCCCAAGCAGGCTCCACACTGCCAGAGCAGAGCCTGACGTGGGGCTTGAACTCACAAACTGTGAGCTCATGACCTGAGCTGAAACCAAGAGTTAGGTGCTTAACTGACTGAGCCACCCAGGTTCTTCCTGAAGAAAAAATTTTAAATGTAACTGCTGATCTACCACTGGGTTCCTTCCTTTATGGATCGCTAATATCCTGGATGATAATGCCTTCAACACCAATCATTAGGAAAACAACTCTGTATGGGACTAACCTCTTTGCGGCCTTTCACGGTTTTCACGGATTTCATGCTTTGTGATCTTCGAAGTCCTTTGTGCGTTAACATCTCATCATCTGAATACGGCCCTTCGGCTTCTTCATCGGTTTTCTCATCTCCATCTTTCAGCGGAATTCCATAACCTAAACAGGTCAAAACCAGCATGTTTCGGGGAAAGGACACCGCTCCATCCGAGCACACTTCGATGCATGGTCTGCATTTGCCTGCTTACTCCTTCCTCTCCCTTTCTCCTCTGGAATGTGCTCCCCGCCCTTTATCATCAATCATTGCCCCGTGCACTATTCTAGATGAGGCTCATAACTCACTTCTTCCCCTGACTATTCCTATTTTCACCATGCATTTTTCAGAATGATTTTAAATAATTGATTTTTGAGGAGGTAACACTTTGTCCAAAATGCAGAGAACATAAGCAGATCTCCTCCCTGCCCTTTCTCCTTTTCCTGAACTCTAAACAATCTAAGCAATTTTGTGTTTCATTTAGTCATTTGTGCCTTTGACTTTAGTTAGAAATTAAGGGTTTCCTCCCACTGTGTGTCAAAACTTTTGTCAAGATTGGGAAAGGGAGGGTGAACGTAAGGAGTCAGATAAGACCCAAAGGGGCTAGAACTTTGTGAGAGGTTGTGGGGGGCGGGGCAGGCCATGGAGATGTTAAAGCAACACTGTTGCAGCTGCTGAGATGAAAGCCAGCCAGGCAGGCCTCAGCAATTACAAACACCACAGGCTACCATGACAGATGTTAGTCAAAGAAAACAGCCGCATCAGGAAGGTCAGCAAGAGGTCCTGCGGGTGTGCTAACAGGCGGCTGTGTGTTGCGACAAAAGACGGGTCATTGGCCAATATGCAAACTTGCAGGTAGTCAGGCTGGTTATTGTCAGGAAGTCTGACAGCATCCTGATGCCCAAGATTCAGAGACAGGAACACTCCCATTCCTGAAGCAGTGGTTATCAAGCTTAGTAGAGTTTATTAGTAAAGGCACATACTAAGAGTCAGAACTTACTAATACAAAGACTGCTAGGCCTAGGGTGGGGCTGAGAATCTATATTTCTATCAAGTTCCTAGGTGATGCTTATCCTAGGGTCCAGGGCTCGAAACATTTGAGAACCATTGCCTGGATGGAGCAAGAGAGGGGCCCAAGTCTATGGCAAGAAGAGTGCTAGGCAAGTTATCAAGACAAGGGTGAGGTTACAGGCCCCATTAAGTTTCAAATTCTCCTTTAATAAAGATAAGGAGCATAAATACCTACATCTTCAGGTGAGAAAAAAGTAGTTTTTCCAGGTTCAGGTGGGGGCAGTGGATGGACTTCTTGCATGTGAAGAAAAAGATACTGAACAAACGTTTATTAATCTGCTCTCCCAGGCCATGAGTAACTTGAGACTCACTGAGCAAACCATGAAGAGTTGTTAATAAGCTTTTTTGTCTCATAATAAGAGACATACCTTTAGATGTAAATTATGCAAGCACAATTTTATGCTGCCAGACTACTAGGCTAAAAATTAGGGAGGATTTGGGGATAGAATCGGTCATGATTTAGGCCAAGATCCATTGTCCCCCCACTCCTCCCCCGTCAGTCCAAAGAATTGTGTTCCAGGTAGAACAGACTCCCTTGCCAGGAGCGAGGGCAGGGGGCACACGACTGCTTAGAAGAGCTGCAAGCAGGCCAGTGTGGCCAGGGGAGGGGAACGGTCAGTGGTCCTGAGAAGATGCTTCTGATGGGATGGGATTGGAACCTTATTCAAAAGATGATTATATACACACCTTGTTCTTTCCTTGTTTCCCAATTTCAGGTAACATATCTTATTAGCTTTCTAATTATGGTTTCAGAGAAAGTTAATGGATTGATTCATTATTTCACAATATTCAAAAAATTCTGTGTTTGGCAGCGTGCTATATTATGGGGATACAGTGATGAAAAAGACACAACTGTCATCTTTTACCCTAAGAAACTTAGTCCAACAAGGGAAGGGAACAGACTTTAACAGGCATGACAGCACTAGATGCTGTAAATTGAAGATAAGGATGGGGTGGGTGCTATGGGAGCCTACAGTAAGATAATTAACTCAGCCTGGGGGTGGGGGAAAGTGGGCTGTGAGAGAGGACTTCTTGTAGGAGGTGGTGGCTAACTTCTGGAAGGCTCATGATTCAATACAGTCAGCACATGATGGAGTGGGAGAACAAGGCAGGGGAGCGAATACACCACATGCTACTGAGTTTGGACTTCACCAGAGAGCAACGTGGGGGGGGGGGGCCACTGAGGCATTTTAAGCGGAAGGGTGATATGATTACACTTGGGTTCTTTCAGAGATTCCTTTTGCACTTTGGGGAATGAAGTGGATGACACAGGACACAGGGAAGTTACTGCAGTATGGTAGGTCAGAGATGACGGGGTCCAAGGAGCAAAGACAGAGACAGGAGCCAGATTTGGGATCCACAAGGAGATGAAATTGACAAGTTTAACTTAGCAATTGATTAAACCAAACTATGCGTCAAAGAGCGAGGAGTCAAGTCAAATATCTTCGCTAAAATATGCATTTTTCTATTCCACTTAAAACCTGGAAACAAGTATGTATGAACATTCTGCTGTGAGTGCTGGAAATAGTGTTAATCAAAGTTGTCCAAGGATTTAAAAGTGTTCAGAGTAGGAGGGAGACCTGAGACTATGAGGGAAGCCCAAATCTGGGTGTCCTATCACAGCAGGCACTCAGTGAGATGGCTGAGTGGTTTACAGGTCTGCCAAGCCCAGGGAAAGCGAAACTAGTGGGGTACTGCGGGGCCATACAAAGGTGATGCTAAGTTTACATTAGTGATCTACACTGGACGGAGTCGTTCCACACACATTCCTGAGGAGCAGTGACTGGGGACCCAAGGCTGAGGAGCCTGTATTGCCCGGGGCCCTGTAGATGTCTGGCCAGCTTCAGCCCAAAGCTCTGTTACCATTTTAGGAAACCAGCAGATGCTTTTGCAAACTGACCTGGTATTCACAGCTCACACATGTTACAGTTGGTATATTTTAAGTTTTCCCATCTTATATTAATATAGGTGTAGAATCACAGAAAGTTTGACCTGGAAGGCACCCTGAATCTCTTAGAGGACTTCACTGCCTATTAGCTGTGAGAGCCAAAGTACATCTTGCCTCTCTCCAGGCCTTTCTTTTCTTTTTTAAATGTTATTTTTTATTTTTTTGAGAAAGATAGAGGGGGAGAGGGAGACAGAGAGAGAGAGAGAGCAAGAAGGGGAGGGGCAGAGACAGAGGGAGAGAGAGAATCCAGAGCAGGTTCCGTGTTGCCAGCACAGAGCCCGATGTGGGGCTTGAACCCACAAGCCGTGAAACCATGACGTGAGATGAAGTTGGACGCTTAACTGACTGAGCTACCAAGGCTCACCAGGCCTTTGTTTTCTTCAATGGTAAGGTAGTGAGACAGATGAAAGATGATGGATAAGTTTCCATGTGAATGTGAACTCTGACCCCGTTGAGCTGTTGGGAGCATTATGTTGAGGGGGACTGTGAACTAGTGTCGTAAAGTGCCACAGTCCTTCAGCAATGTCTGGCACCATGGGCACGGGAGCAGGGAGCAGGCATGTCACCCATCTGCCATCTTTGACGAAAGCATCTCTAAGGTCGCTACCTACTCAAATTATTTGAATTCAGAGTTCCAGCCCCAACTGTCTCCCTAAGTGTAGCCTTTTTATAAATTAAAAAGAGAAAGAATAAGAATTAGCTTAGGAACCTTGGATACCTCATTTATGTCATTGACTATGTCAAGGGCTATCTTGACAGGTAATTTAATCTCCTTATGTCTCAGTTTCATCATCTGAAAAATAAGTATAAAATATTTAAGCTGTATAGTCATCTTAAGGATTAAGTAAATATGTAAAGCACCTAAAACAAAGAATATGTGCTTTATTTCTTTATGAGCTGGTACTAAAACTGAATATTGAGCCAATTTTAAATAATATGGGAGAAGCAGTTTCTTTGCAGAAAAAACATTCCCACTTATCACAACGTGGTGTTCTTTCAAGGGATGTGAACATCATGTTCAAGGAGTCCATTTTCTTACAGGAATGCATCTGGAGGGAGCTCTTTTTGCCATGGTGACAACATGAAGATTTGAATAGCTTCATCAAAGCAGAATTTTTCTTGCCCAGCCAACCTCAAACCAGTCAGAGCAGGCCATGAGGAGTTTTCAAAGTGGACCCACTTTTCCAAATAATTTGAGTTTGCTTGTGTGAACAAGCAGATCATCTGGGGTAAATGTATTAATCACATGAACCAGTAAAGAGACTTTGCAATGTGAATGTGATTACCACACTGAAAAACTTATTTTTTTCTTGAGGAATTTTGGAAGTAAATGAAATAAAAAATAATTCATGACCTAAAAATTGAGTACCTGAGTTGTTTTTCAAAAGAAAGAGTACTGTTCTTTCTGATTTAGGAAATAGGTTGATTTAAAAAAAAAAAAAAGATCACTGAAGTCCCATACTCGAACTGAACACTGTTAACATTTTAGCAATACCCTTCCAGACTCTTCCCTATGTATACACATTTGAAAAATAACTTACATATATTAATTCATTTCATCTATTTATTGTGTCTCTACAGTGTTGGATTATAACACACTGATTGTTTTGTTATTGTTTATTTCCCCACAATCTGGATATGTTTTTATGTCAATAAGTAGAGAATGACATAATCAATTTTCGTGGCTAATAAACCATGCTTTTGCTTAACCATTTCTTTTAGGCGTTTAGTTTGTTCCAATATTATGTTACTATAAACAACGAGATAATTGTTCTTGTACCTACATCTTTGGACACTTGTCTGATTATTTCTATATGACATAGTCTTAGAAGTTTCTTGCTGAGTTAGAGGGAATACATTTTGATAATTATTGCCAGATTGTCATCAAAAGGATTATTCCACTTTAAACTCTCATACAAAGTGTATGAGAGTGTTTGTTTCTCAACATGCTTGCTGTGGTGATTTTCAAACATGTCCACAAATTCTGACACTTTTCTCCTCTTCTATTAAATCTTTTTTCCTTTTTTCTTTTTAAGGTAATCTCTCCACCCAATGCAGGGCTCGAGCTCACGACCCTGAGATCAAGAGTTGCACGCTCCACCAACTAAGCCAGCCAGGCGCCCCTCCTCCTCTCGTAGGTACCAGTCTCAACAAACTGCCATGAGGCGGAAGTGAGGCTGCATGACTTCTGCCACTTGGGTTGAAACACCCTCTCTGCGAGCTTTTAGCTGCCAGATAAGAAGCCCCCCACACTCTCAGAGACCATGTAGAGAGATGTTGAGAAGGAGAGGCCAGAGAAGCCCCAACTGTTTCAGCCATCACCTGTTTGACTCTTCACAGCTGAAACAGCACACATGTGAAGGAAGAAGCCTTTGAGATTCTGACTCGAGCCCCAGGTGCTGTTTGTAGCTGCCTAAGACCTTGAGCAAGATCTCCCTCCCTGAGCCCAGTCTCCCCCAGGTTCATGAGCAAAAAAATGACTGTGACTTTTTCAGGTCACTGTTTATAGTTCGTTACACAGAAACAGATAACTAGAATAATTACCAACACAGAGAGCACTGCTAATTAAAAAAATATTTTTGCCAATCTGGTGAGGAAAAATTACTGTCATTACTATTTTAATTTACTCTTTCTTTGTGTGTGAGGCTGAATGTCTTTTTCATGCTGTATTCTTTAGTAGAATTAACAATAATTGGCTTGAAAGAATTTGTATTGTTAAAATCTGAACCCTTTGCCTGTATCACATGAGAATATTTCTTCTAGTTTGTTTTGTATGGTATTTTTCCCTTATATGTTATATATATATTTTTTATATAGAAAAACCTCTCAAGTTTTTCCCTTATGTCTTCTAGTTTTGATGTCATGCTTAAGAATTCTGGTTTAAATATATACTCAGGAATTTCCTACTATATTATAGCTTAGTATCTTATATTTAAGTCTTAATCTTTTAAGTATTTTGATGAAAGGTTTGAGATAGAGGAATAACTTCATCTTCTACCCCATCTTCTAAGTCTAGCAATTATCCTAACACCTCCCCCACCTGCCTGAAAGGCTGTCATTCTCATCTGATAAATTTCCATGTATATCTTGGACTTATGTTTATATAGGCTGTCTATTATTATCTTCTCTTCAACTCTTCCTGTCCTGGAACCTTATCACTTTTTAAAAAAGAAATTTTTTTAATGTTCATTGATTTTTTTTTTTTTTAATGTTTTTACTTATTTTTGAGACAGAGAGAGACAGAGCATGAGCAGGGGAGGCGCAGAGAGAGAGGGAGACACAGAATCTGAAGCAGGCTCCAGGCTCTGAGCTGTCAGCACAGAGCCCGACGCGGGGCTAGAACCCACGAACTGTGAGATCATGACCTGAGCTGAAGTTGGGTGCTCAACCAACTGAGCCACCCAGGCGCCCCGTTTGTTCATTGATTTTTGAGAGAGATAGACAGAGCATGAGCGGGGAGGGGCAGAGAGAGACAGAGACAGAATGTGAAGCAGGCTCCAGGCTCTGAGCTGTCAGCACAGAGTCCGATTTGGGGCTCAAACTCTCACGAGCTGTGAGATCATGACCTGAACTGAAGTCAGATGCTTAATCGACTGAGCCACCCAGAAGCCCCTAAAAAAATATTATTTTTTTAATGTTTATTTTTGATAGAGAGAGAGAGAGAGAGAGAGAGAGAGAGAGAGAGAGAGACAGGGCATCAGCAGGGGAGGTGCAGAGAGAGAGGGAGACACAGAATCCAAAGCAGGCTCCAGGCTTGGAGCTGTCAGCACAGAGCCTGATGCGGGGCTTGAACCTACGAACCGTGAGATCATGACCTGAGCCGAAGTCAGACGCTTAACCAATTGAACCACCCAGGCGCCCCCTAAAAAAATATTTTTAAGACAGATTGTTTTTGTTAAATTTTTTCCTTAGGGAAGAGGGCTCAAAGTATGTACCATTCTGTAGGAAACTTAGAACTTGTGCAAAGTAATGCATATTAAAATTTTAATTTAATAACTGAATAAGTTCCTTTCTTGTACTGCTACTATTTACTTCATATTTCTCTAATCTTGTTGTTTTAATTTCATGACTTAAAATCTAACAGAAGACCTAAATAGCATCTTACTACCTTAAAATATTTTAGCCCCATTATTTTAAGTTTAATAGATGAATATCACAAAAACAGCTACGCATTTTCATATTTGTAATCTTGTTTTCATTTAACTATTAGAATATCACTCTTAACCAATTCTAAAGTATAATTATGAATAAACTGCTGATAAAGTTGTCAGATAACTGTTCCAAATCAAGCAAAATATATGCAGCAGACTCCATAATCAAAATCAGTATATCTAATTTTTAAATGTATATTAAGAAAATGCCTATATTATAAACTACTTTTACACTGTTAATGTATTAAGGATGATGGTTCAAAGTTCACTGGTTCTCATTCTTAAAAATATTACTACCTCAATCAATGGCTAATGCTTAATTACTACCTTTTAGGTAACAGCCACCAACTTGGTAAAGTTATTCATTCTACAGAGAACTCAGAAAAAGTTCACTATTTTTTGTCTGTAAGAAGGGACGGTTGTTTTATTTCTCAAATTGGTTTCAATGTAAAGGGTGATTTTTAACCTCCCTCAAAAGAAAACTACCTAAACACACACACACACACACACACACACACACACCAAAAAGCCTTGTACCTTAAGGAGTTAATAATACATTAATAAGAAATGTCACAATGATCTTAATTTTCATCTGAGCCTTGAACTACGATTTTCTTATATGTGACAAAGTAACTAAGGAGGTATGTTTTTATTTATGTGTATATTTCTAAGATCAGAATGCTTTATCAAAGTTTTAGAACATATCAACTATGCCATGCTCATAATTTATATTAGAAATACCTACAAGTTAGTTCTTGAACTAGACTATGGAATTTCAACATATTTTCCATTGTAGTAATCCTATTTACAAACTGAGTCACCCTTTGTCACCCACTTAAAACTTTTTATCTTGTGAGTCAATATCCTTATTTGTTCATAGCATTTACAGTAAAGAGTGTTTAACTATAACACTCAGATGTCACCACATGACTTGAGTAGAAAGAACACTGATCACAAGTCAGAACTGGTGCTGGTGGCAGGGAGGTGGTAATAATCACACCCAAGGTTTCTAAAAATTCATGGCAACACAAGAGGCTACTGTTACTTTCTTAGTTGGATTATCTCTGGAGTCAACAAAAGGCAAGCACCAACTTTATTCAGAGAAAATTTAGAGAACGAGAACTACAGTTAAGCGTAAATTTGCAACATAAGCTTAAAAGTAAATTTCCCTCTGCTCAAATTCAGATAGTTACCATGTATTATTTTAGTACCTACCTGGACTCAAAATTCTAATCGTGAAAGGAAAATATATTAAAACAAACAAACACACCTGCTGATTCACCGGAGACTGATTTACTTTTCTTTTTTGCTTCTTGTAGAGATTGGTATGATCTTTGTCCCACAGGCTCATCCCCTTGGATAGCTGTTAGATCGTGCATACTAAAACTTCGTAAACGTTCTGTTATTGCTCCTTGGCTCTATTTAACAGAGAAGTGAGAGATTCGAGGAAAAAAGTACACTTTAAAATACTTAGTATGCTTACATTTAAATTCCTCCCAACACTTTATCATGAAGCTTTATTGATTTTATTATGAAACTTTCAGAAAAGTTGAAAGAATTGCAGAGTGAACACCCATATATTGTTTACATTTTCCTGTATTTTATCACATATCTACTATCAATCTATCCATAAATCCATTAAAAAAAATTTTTTTTAATGTTTATTTTTGAGAGAGACAGAAACAGAGTGTGAGTGGTGGAGGGCAGAGAGAGAGGGAGACACAGGATCCCAAACAGGCTCCAGGCTCTGAGCTGTCAGCACAGAGCCCGACGTGGGGCTCAAACTCATGGACCGTGAGATCATGATCAGGGCCGAAGTCGGATGCTTAACTGACTGAGCCACCCAGGAGCCCCTCAATCCATTTTTTTAAGTTTATTTATTTTGAGAGAGACAGAGACAGAGCGAGTAGGGGAATGGCAGAGAGAGAGAGAGAGAGAGAGAGAGAGAGAGAGAGAGAGAGAGAGAGAATCCCAAGCAGGATCCGAGCTGCTAGCACAGAGCCTGACGTGGGGCTTGAACTCACAAAACCATGAAATTGTGAACTGAGCGGAAACCAAGAGTCAGAAGCTTAACCAACTGAGCCACCCAGGTGCCTCCATCAATTCATTTTGAAAATGCATTTCAAAGTAAGTTGTAGACATCAGTACATTGCACTCCCAAACATTTCAGTTTTGTAATTTATTTTAAATGTAAAAAAATGTATGATGAGCTTACCCTCAGAGTAGACAGCATCCATTATTTTGCTCTCTCCTAAGACTGGCACTTTGGGGTTTATGATTTAGAATAACTTTTTAAAGTAAAAGACATGCTGTTTTAAAGATAAGCTAAGTCAGCAGTGGTAATGGCTCTACTTAGAACAAAGTAAAAAAAATTAAAAGTCAAAGAATCTTGGATGCAAAATGATATTTAGTTAATGAATTCACTATCTGGCAAGGTGTATGTACTACTATGCAATTTGACTTCAAATCATTTTAAAGCCTTAACAATATGATAGACAATGGGCACATGTGGGCACTTAATTTAAATTAACTAAAATTAAATAAACTTAAAATGTAGTTTCTTACTTGCACATTTCAAATGCTCACTAGCCACATGTGACTAGAGGCTACTGTACTGGATAGAGCAGATACAGAACATTTCCATCACTGCAGACAGTTCAGTGATTTTCATCACTGCATGGCTCTGAAAGAGACCCTTCTGAACTTTACAGACCTAATTACATTTCTTTCCCAAATATAAAGAGAAAAAATAATTTCTAAATTTACCCACTTTGAAAATTTGCATAGCATGCAGATGACTCATTTATAGCTGCTTTAAAAATATTCTTTTAAAGGTTTTTTTACTCCTATTATTTCTTCTCACACATGCGAATTTATGATGGCCTCTAGTTATGATGTTACTGTAGAAACTCATCCATAATGGTCCATCTCTAAATTTCCAGATTTCAAAGGCTGAGGCACTATAAACATTTGGACGTTACTGTATTTTACACTGAAAAAAGATCTTCATTCAACTACTCTACTTCATATCATATTCATATTATGTCAGAACCAAAGGCCATTCCTATACCCCACTTGGACTTTGTTCTACTATATTTTTTACATTGTGAAAAGAAATGATTAAATTAAAGAGTCTGCATCCTCAATAAAAATAACTGGGTCCCATATATCTTTCCATTCTTGTCATGCCATATGTCCATCAACTGACAAATAGATAAAGAAGATGTGGTATATATGTACAATGGAATATTACTCAGCAATCAGAAAGAACAAAATCTTGCCATTCACAACAATGTGGAGGGAATCAGTGTATTATGTTAAGTGAAACAAGTCAGTCAGAGAAAGAAAAATACTGTATGATTTCCCTCTTATGTGGAATTTAAGAAACACAACAGATGATGAACATAGGGGAAAGGAAAAAAAAAAACAGAGAAGGAGGCAAACCATAAAACACACTCTTAACAACAGAGAACAAACTGAGGGTTGCCGGAGGGAGGTGGGCAGGGGATGGGCTATATGGGGGATGGGCATTAAGGAGAACACTTGCTGTGTTGACCACTGGGTGTCATATGTAAGTGATGAATCACTAAATTCTACTCTTGAAACTAATATTACACTGTATGTTAACTAAAATTTAAATAAAAACTTGAAATATAATAAATAAATAAGTAAATACTCTTGTTATGGTTTAATCCATTGTACTTTCTTCCTCTTTATCAGATGTCCCTTTAAAGACACGTGAAAGAAGACATCAGAGACACACTAAAAGGAAATGACCAGTGCACATCTGAAACAGACCCTTTTGTTTGCTCACAACTGTCATTTTCTCTACCCCACCTTTGTATTTCTGTGCCCCCTCACAGCAATTCTTGGCTTTCTACCTACTGCCAAACAGATGGTAACTGGTATGCACATCTAGGACACCCTCTATCTGACTCAGGTGCTTTCCAAGACTGGCTGTAACCATCCAAACCCTCTCCCTCAAGAAAGAACATCTCAGAATGCAAGTAAGTCAAACTGCCACTGAATCAATCTAACATATCATCTACAAACTTTGGTATCTTTAACGAGTATAATCAATAAATTAGTTAGAGCATGTCTCACAAATGAACTCACACATTATTGTTAGTTCTATTGCTGTGCTGTGTATATCTTGTCTTCAGAGGAGGAATTTCAGAAACTAATTTTAGGCTTCTTGCATTCTCCTAGCATACTGGTATGGTACCGATGGTGAGCATGTAATAAGTAAACTAAATATTCTTTTTATGCCTCTTCTTTTTCATTGCTCTTGATTTCTAGAGAGTTCTCCATAGACAGCAGTGGGTTTTAATGTACCCACTGGCCTTGATAAGAGAGGTTCGGCAGTGAACTCCAGGTGTGGTCGTGGGTATTCACACTGGTCGACTACACCATCCACCAGGGGTTTGCTGCGGGTTTAGATTAAAGGTGAGCAATGACCGACCCTGAGGTATCTGGATGAGCTATTTACAGCCTGAATTTTAATGGAGTTGTTAAGTAACCAAATCTGTAGCCCCAGGTATTATCAATGTCCTCAAGACTTAAAAGGAAGGCCAAGTACTGTAGGGAAAAGCAAAAGGGGGCTGTACACACTTTCTGAGGACTCCCAACAGTTCAAAAGTCATTATCACCTCAAAAAACTGGGTTTTCCACTATATATGTTCTCAGGGGCTCAGAATAGAACTAATGTGTGAAGAGAGAATGCTGTATTGTGAACTTCAGAAACATGACATAAATTATAAATATCCAATGTGATCACTTTAAAGAAGTGTAATTTTAAAATATTCACATTTAGAGGCAGGCCTATTCCCTCCAATTTTAATATCTTCAGCACAAAAAAGTCTACTAACAAAGAAATTATGTTCATAATAAAATGTTAAGTGGAAATCCCTCCCCCTGACCTCTGAATTCTAAATCACATCCATAATATAGTTACAAGTATGTAGTTGTACAAGTACAACTATAAGTTACAAGTAGTATGGTTTAATGAGGCAGCAAAAATACGCAAAAATAGAAACTGTATGATGTTTAGGCAGATGGGATGGGCGATTTTATTCTTTTTCTCAACAATTTCTTTAATATTAAAAAATTAGTCATAAATAGATGGTATAGTGAAGTTTTTATTTGTTTGTTGTCTTAGATTTGAATACTATTTATTATAAACTGGATGAGATCCTGGTTTCTTTTAATTTCCTCCAATGCCTGGCTACAACTCTCCAAATGAATGAACATTTTCTAGTTTCATGGTAAAGTTTTAATTGTATTGTGTGCACTGTAAGAATTTCTGATCTATTTCCTGCTCATCTTCCCTATATCCACTCCCTTACTCCCATCATTAAGAGAAACACTGTTTTCTATTTTGAGGAACAAGTAGGTTTTATAGTTGCTTGTCAATAACAATGCTAAAAGTACTGAGGTTTTGTTTAAATTAATAATGCTTTATTTTCTTCTATTTGGTGTACACTGTATTAAGCAAGAAGTATAAGAAAAATGAAGAAACGTTCTAGTTTGCGGAGCAAAAGATGTGTGGAAACAGTAGTCTTAGTCATTAGTCAATAAGGAGGAAGGGAGTTACCATCCACAAAGGAAGTCAATATCTCAGATTTTAGGTCCTATTCTCTACAGAATTGCATGTACACTGCTTGTGTTAAAATTGATCCTAAAAATCGAAGAGAAAGGAACAGAAAGATTATGATGAGAACACAAAAATCAAAATAATTAAGAACACTTTTGCAGAATAGTTTACATTAAAAATGATCATCACCAGCAGCAGTGTTCCTAAACCCTTTGGGTGACTCAAAGTTCTCAGGGTTTGAATTTGAATGGGCCCAGAACATCCGTTTAAAACGAGAATGCGGGGCACCTGGGGGGGCTGAGTCCGTTGGTTGCCTGACTCTCATGGTTTCAGCTCAGGTCAAGATCTCCCTGTTCCTGAATTTGAGTCCTGCATGGGGCTCTGTGCTGACAGTGAGGAGCCTACTAAGGATCCTCTCTCTCTCCCTCTCTCTCTCTGCCCCACCCACGCATGCACACTCTCTCTCTCTCTCTCTCTCTCTCTCTCTCTCTCTCTTTCTTACTCTCAAAATAAATTAATTAATTAAAATGAGAACACTTATAAGGGGCTGACTGGGTTGGGGTCCTGGGTTCAGATCTAACACATTCATCCTCTGGGAAATATTCTTCAGCTGAGAAGTGGTAAAAGGGGACCCTGTATGTATGACTAATTCCAACTTTGCTACTCCCAAACAATTCTTTGTTTTTTTTATTATTTATTTACTTTTTTTTTTTAATTCTGCTTTTGTTTAAATACTTCATTTCCTGGTTAAACACTGTTAAAATTATTATATTTTGTGTTAAATAAGAATTTACTGAGCTTATTAGGTTTTATATAAAAACTTCAACTTACTCTCTTATTTTTTTAAGAATTTAAAAACAATCTTTGTAATCTTACAAGCAAGCTTTTACAGAATAATTTTTACTATACTGTTCAATAATGAATAAGCTCTATTTCTTGTTGATCTCTGACATACTACATTAAAATGCAGAGAAGGTTATTTCCAAGTTTTTAGCGAAATATCCTTTTCTTCTAAGGACATTCGAGAATTAATCTGATTAAGCCTAGAATGGAATTGATTGCATTCCTGTTAAGTGAATAATAAATTTTAGTGGTTTTAAGATTAAAGCAATAAAGGGCCACCTGGGTGGCTCAGTCAGTTAAGCATCCAGCTTCGGCTGGGGTCATGATCTCACAGTTCGTGGGTTCAAGCCTGGCGTTGGGCTCTGTGCTGACAGCTCAAAGCCTGGAGCGTGCTTTGGATTCTGGGTCTCCCCCTCTCTCTGCTCCTCCCCCACTTGTGGTCCCTCTCTCTCAAAAATAAACATTAAAGATTATATATGTATATCTCTATATATTTATCAAAGAACATCTGTAACAGACAAAAACATAAAAAAGGAAGTATATTATTTGTAGCCCCCACCAAACTATCTATACATATTTATATGTCCTTTCCATTTTTTCTGACTCATTGTACCTTTAGAGCAGGCTTTCTCAGTCTCAGCACTGCTGCTGTTTTGGGGCTGGATAATTTGGGGCTGGATCACAGGATATTAAGCAGCATTCCTGACTTCTACCCTCTAGACACAAGTTGTGACAACCCCAGTTGTGACAACCCCAAATGTCTCCAGACATTGCCAAATGTTCCTTTGGGGGCAAAATCTTCTCCCAGTGAGACAACCAACTACTGTTTTGGAACTAGAAGAGGTTTCAGAAGTCAGGTATCACCTCTTTGTTTTATAGGTAAGAAAATTAAAACTTAGATCAGTGCAGATGATCTGCCCCAAATCTCATGACTAATTAGGGCAGAACCAGGGCTAGAAAATGCAGATAACCAGACTATTCGTGAATTAAATATTCATTATAACATTCTGCTTCCCTAGATTGTAGGGAAAATAGTTTGACCCTTCTTTCCATTGTCTGGACAAATGCTCTCTTTTTAAATGGATGATACTAAGCCTGTGAATATCCTCAAATCCTTTCACAAACAGAAAGTCATTAAGGCAGACAGCACGATGTCAGGATTTGGACCTAATCATCATCATCATTTAAAGTTTATTAGCTTTTAGCAATTTTACCTGGAAGGCTCTAATTTCTGTGATAATTGATTTTTTAAAATAATATTTGCTAAAGAGTTTGCCAAGAAAAGGCTGCCAGAGAAAAGTCAGAGATGGTTAATATGACGTTATAATGGTACTTTTCTTCATCGGCCCTTTATCTGGTAGTAATGTTGCTCATCTGTACAAAAGCCACCTGCATTTCTCATGTGAAAGCTATGGAATGCTGAACATCCTCAGCAAAATCCTTGAAGGTCCTTCATATGTCTCTGCTTTGCTCAGCCAAAATAAACTTGTACACTGACCTTGTGAACAGATGCCTGGTAATGAGGTCACAGAACTGAGTAACATTTTCAGAAAATTGCTTTACGGTGTAATAAATGTTCTGATTAGATTCCTATTTTCATCTTTAACATGCTCAGGTGGTTCAACTTGGGAATCCTAGTCAGGGAGTATTACCGATCTTTAAAGGTCATACCAAGAGTCCAATCATTTTTAGCCTGAAAGATATTTTTAACAAACTATATGTTGTAAAAATCATAAATTAATTCTCAAGCTTTACTACTGGCTTTCTTGGAGTTTCTCCTTAAACTTGACCTATTTTCTATTTCAGTTTCAATTTACTCTTTAGTATGAAGTGTCTGGTTCAGTGATTTCTTCCATCATAGGGCCTTTCTTTGACATCTCCAGAGATGAAACTGATTTCACTTACACGAAAATAGGCACAGTACAAACTGAGGCAAATAGTGTTAACATTGTGCTATGTTTGGCATATTTAATGACTATTCCTAATGAATAAAATCCAGGCTGAAGCCAACATTCACAGTGTTCATGCTGAGAATGGTGAGGGCTACCTGACATATAGTGATCTTGATAACAAAAGGACCACCACATCACAGACAAGGAGGGAAAGTTCCAAAACGAATTCAAATTATGGGACATGCATTTGATTTGCAGTGGTGACTTAGATGAATGGTTCGTATGTTATTTCCTGCCTTTGAATGGAGAGGTGGTTTTATGATGCTAAATATATAAACACAAACCATGAATCACAAAGAAGAAAGCAGAGAAATATAGGTATAGGATTGCTTTTATAGCCTTTCTAAAGGAAAGTATTTCTGTGAGTTAATGCTTATTTTAATAATGGAGGGCAAGGGGAAAGCTTTTAGCAACCAAAGATGAGATAAAATTTTCAGTTAATGAAAACAGACATTCAGGGAGACAGCAGGCAGTGAGAGTAGTGACCGTATCTATCTTGTTCTCGGCTGCATCCCCAGCACCGACCATACAGTAGGCATTAAACCAGCAGATGTTGAATAAATGTGCAGGATGCTAAACACTGATGGCAGCAAAGAATAAAATAAAAACAAATGAGGAAGGGATGGGGATAAGACAACATAACGGGGATTAAGCAAGGAGGCTTGTGGAGAAAGATGTGTAGGGAGAAGAGAGAATCTTAAGCAGGTTCCGTGCCCAGTATGGGGCCCCACAACGTGTGAGATTATTACCTGAGCCAAAATCAAAAGTAGGACCTTAACTGACTGTGCCACCCAGGTGGCTCTCATGGGGATTTTTCTGATCCCCCACATAGAGGGTTTGGAAGCAATAAACATAAGTGAAAGTAAAACACATATCCCATGAAATAGTCACAATATGTATGTAGGAAGGTGTTTCACAGAGTAGCAGGACTAGAAACTACATTTAAGTGTTGAATTGAGTAGGAAAAATGCAATTTGTATGCTTCTACATTTCCCAAAACAATGTTCTAAAATGTCCATATTTTCTAAGCAATTTTTCAAGTGGAAATTTAATGTTTAGGTTTTTGCCATAGAATCATGTTGAGTGATGCTTTTAAAAATGTTAAACTGAGAAAGCATCTTCGTGGCGGGGTGGGGGGGGGGGTAATAATAATACATGTACCATTTGACCCTTGAACAATGTGGGGGTTATGGGCATCAACTACCGGGCAGTGAAAAATCTGCCTACAAGTTTTGACTCCTTTGAATGGAAGCCTCACTAGTACCAGCCGATTAACATGTATTTTGTATGTTACATGTATTATGTACAGTGCTCTTACAATAAAGTGAACTAGGGAAAAGAAAGTGCTACTGAGAAAATCTTAAGGAAGAAAAAATACATGTAGAGGACTGTATTGAATTTATTGAAAAAAAACTGGCATGTAAGTGGACCCAGGCAGTTGAAACCCTTATTGTTCAGGGATCAACTATATACTTCATTTGTAAAGTCAAATAAAAGTACATTTTATAACAAAGGAAAGCAACAGGCTTTCTTGTTTTGTCCCTGGTCCCCTTCTCCTCTGTATCCTCTTGAAGGCACCACTTTAATTTTTTTTTTTCCAACGTTTATTTATTTATTTGGGACAGAGAGAGACAGAGCATGAACGGGGGAGGGGCAGAGAGAGAGGGAGACACAGAATCGGAAACAGGCTCCAGGCTCTGAGCCATCAACCCAGAGCCTGACGCGGGGCTCGAACTCACGGACCGCGAGATCGTGACCTGGCTGAAGTCGGACGCTTAACCGACTGCGCCACCCAGGCGCCCCATTGAAGGCACCACTTTAAACCCTCTACTTTCCAGGGCACATGGGTGGCTCAGTCGGTTGAGTGTCTGACTTCGGCTCAGGTCATGATCTCAGGGTTTGTGAGTTTGAGACCCGTATCGGGCTCTGTGCTGACGTCTCAGAGCCTGGAGCCCTCTTCAGATTCTGTGTCTTCTCCCCTCTCTGCCCCTCCCATGCTCATGCTCAGTTTCTGCCTCTTTTTTTTTGAATGTTTATTTATTTTTGAGAGACACAGAGACAGAACGTGAGTGGGTTAGGGGCAAAGAGAGAGGGAGACACAGAATCCGAAGCAGGCTCCAGGCTCCAAGCTGTTAGCACAGAGCTCAACGTGGGGCTCGAACTCACCAGCTGTGAGATCATGACCTAAGCCGAAGTCGGATGCTCACCAACTGAGCCACCCAGGCGTCCCTCTCTGTCTCTTAATAATAAATAAATGTAAAAAAAAAAAAAAAAAAATCAAACCCTTTACTTTCCTAGCTGACAGGTGAGGATTTTCTTTCTCTTCCACTTCCTTTTCTCCTTCCTCCACCTTCCTGAGAGAGCAAAATCACAGTTGTTCAATCTACAGTCTGTGTTCTCATGATTCTGATATAAATGCTGCTTGTTGCTGGGCCTAGTCATGCTCCATTATTACACTTCCTTTCTTATATAACTTTTGTTATTTTCCAGAGTCAACAATTATCCCGTTTTTAAAATACTCCTTTGATTAGTCATGCTATGCCTCCCTCTTCACATTGCCTCCAGTATATTTTTCGTGGTGTTCAGTGTCTTCTGACTGGCTGTAGCATGTGCTGACTAATTTAAGTATCATCCCTGCATAGGGTTAAACCTATCAGATACTCTCATCCTCATACATTCCCCTGAGATACCTCTCCTGGCACCCTGCACCCATCACATCCAATTTCGGCCAATTGCACTTGACTTGCTATGTAGATGTACATTCTGGGAAGTACTGTCCCCTCCCTTCAGTGCTAGATACCCTATCTCCTGATACCATGGTTTCCTTCTTCATGGATTATTCCCTAATTGTGGCAGAGCATATCTACCCTGACAAAGAATGAATAGGAGGTAAATTTTGTGACTTTGCATGCTTTAAAAAAAAATTAGATTGATTCTAAGCTCACACATGACTGAGAGCTTGACTGTTTCAGAATGTGAGGGTGAAAATTATGGTATCACGGATGGTATTATTCTTTGGTCTTCAAGCTTCCATTGTCACTATTCAGAAATTTAATGCCTTTCCGATTTTTGGTCATTTGGATATGACATACTTTTTATCTTTGGAATCTTTAAACACTTTTTCCTTGTCTCTAGTGTCTCTGGACTATTCCAATGACCTTGCTTACAGTCAGTCTTTTTTTCATTCATTGTGCTGGGTACTTTGTGGGCTCTTTCTATTTTTTTTTTTTTTTTTTTTAAAGTAAGGTTCATACCCAGTGCAGAGTCCAGGGCATAGCTTGAACTCCCAAGGTGAGATCAAGACCAGAGATGAGATCAAGAGTCGGATGCTTAACTGTCTGAGCCACCCAGAGGCCCCGTGGGTTCTTTCAATCTAGAAATCATGTCCTTCAGTTCTGGGAAATATTATTGTATTATTTCTTCAATAACTGCATCTGTGGTCTTATGGTAGAATTTCTAGTTGTTGAATATTATGTCTCTTGGATGCTCTTTTTTAGGACACATGGAAATCAGGAATGTATTCTCATTAAGCAAGAAAAAAAAGCAAATGAACTTCTTTTACAATGGATAACAGTCCAATAAGATTAAAATTTTTAGTATATCTATACTAATAAAAGAAAAAGCCTTTAAAAGCCAGGTAACAGGTAAACTATTCTTCACTAAAGTGCTGATAGTTAATAATCATTAATGATACAGTTGTCTTACATGTCTAGGGCTGCATAGTTAAGTTTACACTTAATTCTGAATGTAACACTTCTGGGGATATAATCTGAATATAATATAGATTTTTAATGTTTATTTTTGAGAGAGACAGAGAGAGAGGGAGAGGGAGGGGGGAGAGGGGGGAAGAGAGAGAGAGAGAGACAGAGAGAGAGAGAGAGAGAGAACAAGTGGGGAGGGGCAGAGAGAGAGGGAGACACAGAATCTGAAGCAGTCTCCAGGCTCTGAGCTGTCAGCACAGAGCCTGACGTGGGGCTCAAACTCACAAACTGTGAGATCATGACCTGAGCCGAAGTCGGATGCTCAACCGACTGAGCCACCCAGGTGCCCTGAATATAATTTTGGTTTTTAATTTTGTTGATCATATTAATTGTACTTGAGCCAAAGTTCACTCTGAAAAATTAAGGATCATTCTGGAAACCCCACCGACATTTTATATCCCATCACCATTGCTATTATGCAGAATCACCACTTAGAATATTTATTTCCATAGCATTGTTATTTTAGTTCAAGATAACCAAGTTGAAAAAGTCTAACTCAGAAGCTGGAATACTATTTAATCTCAATTTAACTTCATAGCAACAAACTCAAATTTTCACTTGAAAGAGAGAGACACACACATGATATTAATGTTTATTGGACTCCTACTATGTTTTGGCAAGCACTGTGCTTTTTCATATGCTCTGGCAGACAGGTATATTACCCCTCCTTTATACATGAAGCAACCAGTGAACACCGAGGTTAAGTAAATCACCAATAGTTATTTAAAAAGTCACACTCAGCATTTTTGGGATCTGAAGCCTGTTTTCTTTCCATATACTACACACCAAAATCAATTACGCTATGGTATTCAAAATAAACCACACTAATTACTACATGCAAAGAAATCCAAAAGCCATAATGCAAGTTTTCACAGAAGGCATACATTTGATAACTTCACTTGCAAAAAAACACAACACATGACATTAGTAACTGGCTAAGTAAAATCTCAAGTTTTAAGAACAGAATTTTTTCATGCCTTATTTTGAATAATCAGTTACCTCAGATTGGTTGAAGTAGGGGTGCAGGAGTAAGCCAGAAATCCTACCAAGACATTGCCATCGGGAGAGAGAGAGAGAGAGAGAGCGAGAGAGAAAGAGAGAGAGAGAGAGAAAGAGAGAGGGAGAGAGACCAGAGACAGGGAAAGAAAGAATGGTCATCTTTACTATAGGTGATTTACTCAACCTTATTTTAAGGCTATAAAGTAGGAAAATTATGACAAAATGACATCTTCAGGTATGGTTTTATGTATTAACTAGCTCTCATTTTGTGATCAGTTAAGACTTTCAGAATATTGAGCAGTTATAAAACACATGCATTAAACTGTTTTTTATAATCATTTACATTTACATTACAAAAATAAGCAAAGCAAAATTCTGCCAAAAGTTTATAATGATCTAGAATAAAAAGCCACCCTACTTTGTCCATTGACTTAATGTGACATTGAATAAAAAACATAAATAAACAATTACCTTCACCGCTGCAGTGACAGCAGCAGTGGCTGCGAAAGCTAAACCTTGCCGCCCGAAGTTTACCACGGTCTCATAGCCCCGCTCCTTTGCTTGTACAATATAGTCATCAATCTCCTGGGGGAAAAACAAACAAACTCATGGGTATAAATTTTATTTAACAATAGTGTCAACAAGCCAAAAACAAGGACTTTTCCCCGAAGATATAATAGTTTTACTTGTTTAATAGCACAAAACATGTGATGATGTCCATTTCTAACAAATGGTTTATGGATTTATAGATCTTACCCTTTCCTTTGAAGAAAGAAGTGGATGAAGGAATTTTCTATATATTAAACTTGCTCCTTTGGTATAGGGAGAGAGCAGCCATATGACAAAAGCAATCTTAAGCTCATAGTACAGGGGGAACCTAACAAGAAAAAATTTGAAAAAACCACTGGTGAAAATAAACTACAATGAGGAAATCAATCTCTCTCTCTCTCTCTCTCTCTCTCTCTCACACACACACACACACACACACACACACACACACACACATACACACACACCCTTTCTTTTAAGAAAGTTCAGTCATTGTGTTAAGTTTTCACATGTAAAAGTGAGTGATTAAGGAAATAACTATGTTTGAATTGACGAATTAATTTCATTAACTATAAATCAGTTAACCTAAGAGTGACCTGATCCCTGCTGAGATTCCGAAACTTCTACTACAACTGTATAAGCAACCATAGGCAAGCTGCCCGCTGACTGTAGCAGTCCAGAAAGAACATTAACAGCATTTGACCACGGCAGTAAGGTATACCAGCCACCATTCTGCAGAGCCCAATGGGGGCGTCAGTACCGGACATCTCTCCAAACGCCAGGAGGAAGCTTTGTAATACTCCAAGGGCACAAAGTTACCCCATGAACACATGTCCTTCTCTTTCTCAACACTCCCCCCAAAACTCCCCTTCCAGTCTCATTTGGCCGGAAAACGGCACTTGGCAGACAATCATTCACTTGTAAGGGGAATGGAATTACCATTGTGGTAGACTGGGAATTAGTGTCAGCTACCCATGCCCCTTTCCATGTGACTTTGCAGTGTTTTCCCTACGGGCTGAGTGCACTTCCTCGAGGAATGACTGCGGGGTTAGCCATGTGACTTACTCTGGTCAACATAATGTGAGTGTGACATATCACATGCACGCAGAAGCTTTAAATGCCCTTTGACTTCCTCACCCCAACACCCCCAACCTCTTGCTTTAAATTTTTGCTTTCTGCCATGAAACAGCTGCTCCTTCAGCCTTGGGCCTGAAACGAGAAGACACTTAAAACTGAACTGAGCCCCGCAAAGCTGCAGCCAACCTTTTGCCCTTACATAAGTTGAGCAAGAAATAAATGTTTGTTTTTCTAACCCATCATGACTTTAGGGTTGTTTGCTGCCACAGCAAAAGTGAATAATATACCCCAGAGGGCTAGCATCCCATGGGACACAGATTATTAAGATACATGGTTTAACTGAACAAATCTGGGCTCTTCTGATGAGGCAGAGGGGTCCAGGGCAGTAAGGAAAAGCTGATGTGTAGTCAACAAAGGGTCTTTACCATGGCGCAGTTACAGAGGAGTTTCTGGGCTTTCGCTATTCACAGTAAACTTTTTGTACACCACTCGCTTCTTAATAATATATATATAGGTGACATTTGCAATCAGAAAAATATGAGAAGTCTTGAAAAAGAGAACTTGGAAACTTAAGAGACCTAGCATGGTTTGAAATCTGTGTTCTGCCATTTAAAACCACACAAAAAACCTTCCCCCAAAACTCTCCACAAACACTTAACAGGTAAATGAATGAGCTATGGGACAGAGGAAGAATAACTCACATTTCAAGTCAGAAGAGAAAGATGGCTGCAGACACAGAGAGGTTCATAAATAAGGGCAAGTTGTTAAGAACGGTAAAGTCTGGTGACTTCTTTATTTTTTTCCTAGCAATCCAATATGACCTAATGTGCTGTGAGAATACGATGAGAATAGCAAAGCCAGAAAGACAGTTTAAAGGAGAGAACAGCAAGTGTCTGAAACAGATACAGGAGGGCAGGGAAGCAGCAAGTAAAGGGAATGGGGAGGGTCAAACTGGTACCTACATGAGAGCAGCTGAATGATGTTCTGGGGGTGCTGCATTTGTAGCCCAGGAAAGGAAACAAAGAAGGGCTAATTTAGGCTGAAGGTTTGTGCAGTGAGGGCAGTTTAGGATACTGGCAAGGTATGAAGTTTAAAGATTTTGAAAGGAGGACTTCTCCAGTGATGGTAAGGTTTAGATGGAAACGCACCAGTGAAATATGGCACAGGAGATTCAAATTGTTCCCTTTGGTATCGCTTCTTGGTAAAATGTTAAATCCTTGAGGGTACAAACATGCTTTAATTTTGTCTCAGCTATTTGGAACAGAGCAGCCAAGGAGCTGGTGGTGAGTGGGCGTCCACGTGGATGCTGACGTCATCCAGTTTGAATGTTTGTAGTTGAGAGTTTTAAGGATGGGGAGGGAGTTTAGAACCAGATGCTGTGGGCTTCAAAGAGGGAGTCATTTAGGAAGTGATAAAAATAGCCTCAAGTCATCCTGTGGAAAAAGGGTGATGACAACTAAGTTTTTGTATTCCAAGATATTGGGACCTGTGTGGGAGGAGGGCAGGGAGCAACCCAAGGGGAGACATGAGCTGCTTTAATTGGAGGGGGGACTGTAAGGAAAGTAATGTTCTTATGGGGAAACCAGATAAAGAAAGTGAAACACTGGATAAGTAAGTACCTTGATCAAATTCACTGGGTTACCAGCCAAGGGCAGGATAAGAACTCAGGACACCTGATGAGGTGTCTATAGTCTGGCCCTTTCTCAGTGCTAGAACTTACCAAGCAACTGTTTGATCTGTTATTGTTTCAATCACAGTATAGAGAGCAAAAACAATCCAGTACATCATCCATCGGACCTGGAAATAATAAAAATACTTATGAAATAACAGATGAAAATTATTTGCAACTCTGAATAATTACATATATGTTTCCACATCTATAGTTGGACCAAGCGCGGAAGTTGATGGTTTAATTCTCAATAGGTTTATGTCTGAATTCCTTGTATCACAACATCAACAATCTTGGGATACAAGACAAGAATCAAAGAATAACAAATTGCCAATCCTGACACAATATAATGGAGGAATCTGAATGAAAGAATCAGCACAATAGGATAGAATTTTCTTAACTGGAGGAAAGTTCTTTGAAAGATCTTACTCTTGTCAACGTGCTTCTTTATGGATGACGATTAGCCATTTACTTGTTATATAAATAACAGCATAATAAGATATGACCACATTTAATCTTGACTTGTCTTTTAAATTTTACATTCCTTAACTCTCAATATATAGAAACTGTTCAGAAACCAAAGAACGATCCTGGATTTATTACATCCATAATGTTAGTCACCCAGTTTGAAAATCAGGTACTGTATTCTCTCTCTCTTTTTTAATGCTTAACCATTTATTTTTTAAAGGTTTATTTATTTATTGTAAGAGAGTGAGAAACAGACTGTGAGCAGGGGAAGGGCAGAGAGAGAGAGGGAGTGCAGAGCCCGACGCGGGGCTCAAACCCACGAACCGTGAGATTTTGACCTGAGCCAAAATCAAGAGTTGGATGCTTAATCAACTGAGCCGCCCAGGCACCCCAAGTTAGTGTATTCTTTTCCCCCATATGTAAGCCTATAACTTCTCACATATCATTTTCCATCTTCTACCAACACCACAATGGCAGCTGCAATAGGCTGAACGTTTGTGTCCTCCTCCCCCTCAAATCCATATGTTGAAATCCTAACCCCAAATGTGTATTGGGAGGTGGCGCCTTCAGGAGCTGATGAGGTCATGTTGGTGGAGCTCTCATAAATGGAGTTACTGTTCTTCTAACAGGGCCTCCAAAGAGATCTCTCATGCCTTCCACCATGTGGGAACACAGTGAGAAAATGGCCACCTATGAACCAAGAAGTGGGTCTCACCAGAAATCAGACCTGCCTTGATCGTGGACTTCCTAACCTCCAGAACAGTGAGAAATATATTTCTGTTGTTTATAAACCACCTAGTCTATGGTATTTTTGTTCCAGAAATCTGGATGGACTGAGATAGTAGTTCAAGACGTTTTTACCTCTTTCCTGGAATAGAGCATCCTAACTGGTCCCTGAGACTCGTGTCTCTTTATACCAATCCTTTTCATTGAATGCTAACAGATTAATTTTCTTGAATTCATTTCCCCGACTATACTTTTCCACCTACTTGAGTACACAAATTCTCTTATCACTCAAGTAGGTTGGATTTTCATTAAGGATTAAAATCTCTGCTCTCCTGCTCAATATTATAATAATAGCTAATATGTAAAACCATGCCAACTATGGCCTTGGGACTACACTAACTATATCACATATATTAAGTAATTTACTCTCCACAGCAATATTACAAGGTAGGAAACATAATTATTTCCACTATAGATAAGGAAACAGTGACAGAGAGGGGTGAAATGACTTGCTCAAGGTCATTTAGCCGGAATTTGAATCCAGGCTCTCTGACCCTGGATTTGGTGCTATTAATCAATTATACTATGTAGAGAAAGAATTTGTGAGGATTAGCTAAATGTGAAATCCAAGAATAACCACTGCTTCCCTTGTTCTCTTCTAAATGAGAGGACAAAAAAATTTAGGTCTCTATAAATAGCTAGAAAATTGACCTACTATTTAGTTTTAATATAGAAGCTTGTTTGGGTATTCCATAGACAATAGAAATGAATTACAATTCAAGTGGCTTTTATGGTTTTCTATTTACATGGACAAATCAATTAAAAATAGCCACGAATAACTTTTGAAGCAATGTATTATGAAATAGAAATCATACCAATTTACTCTAATGTATAGACTCCTGAAAGCTTAAAAAAATTGCCCAAAGCAAATAGGGCATCTTATCTATGTCTGAAAAACAAAGCAATGGATTTACAATTATCATCTCAAATTAAAAAACAAAACAAAACAGCCCAAATGTACTCTTTAGTTGTTCACTTTTCATGGGTTCTCTAAAATCTCTCACTGCCAACAATTCCAAGCTTTTGTCCAAATATGGGGATTTTCATCCTATGTATACTTTCTCCTGCCCCTCCCTTTTTTGAGTTAAGTGATACTCTGACAAGCTCTGATTCACCTGCCCCTCCAGAGCCAAACACTAACTCAGCACTTGGACCTCTCAACTGTATTCAGAGGGTTAGCTTGTACCCTGATTGACTATATGCCTCTCCCCAAAAAGAAAAGAAAGAAAAGGCTGCAAACAGAAGAACGAGGTTTTATACAGCTAGAAAGAATCTAAGGAGTTTTAATTTTTTAAAACTATACAACTCTTTACTGAAAAAAACCGAGCCAATTACAAAAGAAATGGCTCCCGAGGGGCCCCACCGGTCCACCCACGGTGCGACTCTGGAGGAGACTGCATGGGCCAGAGTTTGAGACAAGACGGTAAACTCCTCTTACTTTCCTGAGGGGCCTAAATAATCAAGCCGCATCTGGCCGGTGAGCTAAGAAATGGCAGGAGTAGGAACAAGTCTATCAAGGGGGCGGCTTCTCAGTGCGCAGCGGCCTTCGGACCAGATCTTTTCGGTCCCCCGTCCCCCTCCTTGTACTCAACACGGGGATTTCAGGGTAAACTGTTCCCTTCTTGCCCAGGAAAGAGGAGGCTTAAATTGACTCTCTTCTAGAAAGCTTAGGAAACTTTCAGCAAGGTAAAATTATTTAAGTCGGTGCTTGTTACTTTTTGTTATTTCACTATTTCCCGCGCTGTTACCGTTGTGAGTTCCCAAATGGATAACAACTCCCCAAGTAGTCATAATTTACTGGTTAATAGAGGAGAAGAGAGAGGAAAAGGGGACTGCACGGAGAGTGACTGGTGATACCTCCAAATGACTAGTTCTCTAACGAATGAGAACCGCTAAACGTCCCAGATTTCAAGCGCACACTCGCTTCAGTCAAGTGCTTACTCAGTTTCCAAATGAAGTTATTAAATTAATTTTAAATCCACAAGGTAAAAGTGCTTTAAAGAATGTAATGTTTATCTCTTTAAAAACCCCACTTTATATTTAGTAATGTCAAGAATAAAAAAAGGAGAAAAAGAAGGTCATGCCTTTTAAAAATAGATTTTTTTTTTCTTTTAGAGAGAGTGTGAGCAGGGGAAAGGGGCAGAAGGAGAGAGAATCTTAAACAGGCTTCATGCTCAGCACAGAGCCTGATAGGGGGCTTGATTTCACGACTCTGGAATAATGACCTGAGCTGAATCAGGAGTTGGAAGCTCAACTGACTGAGCCACCCAGGAGTCCCTAGCCATGTCTTTTTAGTTAAAACACAACAAAGTATCCAGTCAAGAGGGTATTCCTGGACATTTTCCTGGATTAACAACAATTTTATATAAGCAAAACCCCATGGTATATTAATTTGTCCTTAATGAACAAACTCTTTGATAATCTGCTCTTAAACTTAAGGTTATTTTTTGGTTGTCCTTACCAGAAATATGGATCTTAAATTATAATAGCAGGCAATAATTAAATGAATGTAATAAGTGTGTATTATTCGTGTGAGCAACCAGAAAGAAAGTTAACCTTGAAAAGACATTGCTTATTTTTCTATTAATGGATTTGGTTGGGACTTTATACCAAATGATTACTCAGCACAGCTTTTATTAAAATTACACCTCAAGGCCATGAAGCTTACTGTTTAAGGTTTTGCTCCAAGGAAATAGCAAGGAAGAAGTCAAGGTCAAAAAAAAAAAAAGTCACAAAACTATAAAAGTATAATTAAGCATGTGAAGAATAAAGATAAAATATTCTTTAGATCAACAGAAAACATCAATAACAAAATGCAAAACTAAAACCAAAAATTGGCAGGAAAACGATCACACTGATAATCTTTTTTTTTTTTTTAAGTTTATTTATTTTGTGTGTGTGTGAGAGAGAGAGAGATAGAGAGAACACAGGGGTGGGGCAGCAAGAGAAGGTGAGAGAGAGAATGCCAAGCAGGCTCCGCACTGCCAGCGCAGAGCCTGACACGGGGCTCGAATGCATGAACCATGAGATCATGACCTGAGCCAAAATCAAGAGTCAGATGTTTAACTGACTGAGCCCCCGAGAAGCCCCTCACACTGGTAATCTTATGAATGTATATAACCAAATATAGTCACTATTAAAATGTTATGCAAATGTAAGTTAGTAACTTAACTGTTAAGTTAAATTAAGTTAATAAGTCACACACCTTTTAAGTTCCTGGGGAAAAAAAGTTATTGGCATCATCTTTATTTGGTAAAAATTTATGTTCTTGGGAAAAGTGGGAACAAATAGTACAGTATCTTTCTAGTTCAGAAACAATTGGTAAAATCAGCAAACCATTGTCCAAATATCTCCATGAGGATGAGTAATAAGAAAGCTGTATACCCAACTTTTTCTTAAAAGTCTCTTTGGTCCCAGAGAACTGAATTATCCAACAAGGTGAAGATTATACCTATAAGCACTAAGATGGATATACACACACCATACTTTTGATAAATCTTTCATATCAAACATAGTTTAGACAATTCTTAAGGACTCAGGTGGCATCATTACCTATAACACTGATACAACTGTAGTAAACCCTACTTAATGTTATGAGAATAGAAACATGAGTATGATAGTTCCTGTCCTCACGGATTTAGCATTTTACTAGGGAAAAGAAAAACAAGTAAAAAACTGTGATTAAAAACAATGTTCTGGGGTGCCTGGGTGGCTCAGTTGGTTAAGTCAGTTAAGCTCTGCCTCGCTTTGGCTCAGGTCATGATGTCACGGGTCGTGAGACTGAGCCCTGAGTTGGTCTCTGTGCTGATGGCTTGGAGCCTGCTTGGGATTTGCTCTCTCCCTCTCTCTCTGCCCCTCCCCCACTCATTCCCTCTCCCTCTCTCTCTCTCTCTCTCTCTCTCTCTCTCTCTCTGTCTCTCACTCAAAATGGACAAATAAACTTAAAAAAAAAAAAAGTTCTGCTGTTTTTACTACATTAGATGCCCTAGCTTCCAGTATGAGTCAAGAGTGTAAGAATCTGAGGAAATCTTACTAAAGGGACTATTTATAAAGTTGTGGGCAAGGTTCAGGAAACCCAATGAAAGGATACTGAAGCACCCTGGAGTTAGCAACAGTAGGAACTGGAATCACCCCTGGATGTGAAGGAGGGAGGACAGGGGAAAGCTTCCTGGAATCCAGAGAGGGCAACTGTAGGGGAGAGTGGTAGCCTCAGGTAGACAGTCACAGCCAACCCTTGGTGGCAGGGAGGAAGGGAGGATGCTGAGAGAACAGTACTCTGACCTCATGCTCATCCTGCCTTCTGATCTTCTGCAGAAGCCTTTCAGGGGCCAAACTAAACGGAAGCCAGATATGATGCAGTCTGTATGGATCAGCCTCCTGGGCCATAAGCAAGGTGTAGAAACGTGGAATGTGGAGAGGAAAGTCCACTGGCGGGGCGAATGGAAGGTGCCAGCACTGCTTAGCCTGTCATCTCTTTGATCTACCCAGAATGGATTTCTCTCTGCTTCCACAGATACCTCCCCGCCCAGATGACCATCATCTCCTGTCTGCATTATTCTGATAGCAACCTAACTGATCACTCTGCCTTTTTGGGGTCTATTCTGCATACAGCAGTCAGAGTCTCTCCTTAAAACAGAAAGAAGGGGCGCCTGGGTGGCTCAGTTGGTTAAGCATCTGGTTCTTGATTTCAGCTCAGGTCATGATCTCATGGTTCATGAGTTCCAGCCCTGGGTCAGGCTCTGTGCTGACAGTGCAGAACCTACTTGGGCTTCTCTTTCTCTCTCTCTCTCCACCCCTCCCCGTGTTCTCTCTCTCAAAATAAATAAGTAAACTAAAAAAAAACAAAAACACAACCAAAATCATGTCATTCCTTTGCTCAAGCCCCTCTTAACGGCTCCCATCAGAATTCTCACCCTAGTCTAGAAAACCCTGTGGATCTGACACCAGCTACATCTCCAGCCTCATCTGCTATTCCTTCCTGCCCTGTTCTGCTCCAGTCATATTGGCCCTTTTACTGTCCCTTGTATGTGCAGATATGTTCCTTGTATGCGCAGATATGCTCAGGGCCTTATTACATGTTTTGTTGTTGTTTTGTTTTGTTTTGTTTTGTTTGGCCTGAAATGCTCTCCTTCCAGTTATCCACGTGGATTGCTTTCTCACTTGCTTCAGATCTCTGCTCAAATATTTACCTGTGAGGTCTTTTAAAATATCCATGTCCTCTTAGCCCCCTTATATCCTGACTCCGTTTTGTCTTTAGAACATTCCACAGATCACTGACACACCTAACAGATAGATGTTTACTTTCTGCCTTTCCCTACCAGAATGCAAACTCCAGGAGGACAAAGACCTTTATTTTGTTCACTGCTGAATTCCCTGTGCCTGGCACAGATCGAGCTCAGGAGTACATGTTGACGAGTTGTTGAGTGAACGTGGGCTGCACACAGTGTGTGCACACAGCTCAGTGTGCTCCTTTTCAGTAAGGATTGCAAAAGGCTGGACACTAGATGGGAGGTGCAGACAGGGCAGGTAACATAAACTAGTCTTTAAAGAGATCTGGTTTAAAAAGGAAAAAGAGGGGCAATAAAAAAAAAAACACACAGCATGAAGCAAAAGAAAGCATGTTTACACTCTCAACGATTGAAAACTTTACCAGCAAGATAAGATTCTCTTCAGAGAAAGCAGGAATATTTAGTGGAACAAGATCCCACAGGAGATAGAAAAGAATTACACTGGGAAGGAGAGTGAGCTTGAGACAGAGGTAGAGATGTGTCCTCCACTGGGATGGAAGGAAAGAGTGGCTTGTCGGGGAGAGGACCACAGCCAGGGCCCCGTATCTAGGGGGCAGGTCACCAACCTTTCAGGCTGGTGTGAGTGGCAAGGAGGGTGGATCTGGGGACAATGGTAAAGATTTAGACAAGCTGTTGATCTGGATGGGAAAGAGGGCAGCCTAGGGTACAGATGCTGCAGATCACGTGATGGAGGATGCCCTCAGCTGCTCTGGAGGTTAGATCTAGGAGGCCGCCAGCGGTCTAGGTCTAGGACAGTGCAACCAGAGGGAGACGGAGGTGACAGCTTGCTGTCATAGCAGAAATGTGACTGGGAAGCGGCCCTTTGCAGAGAGGTGGGGCCAATTCTCTCCAACTGAATGTGAAACGAGGCTTTTGAGAAGTGGGGGTATCTCCCCCCTAGGCTCTTCCCCTTTCCTGTGGGCTGGAAGGGCAGAGAGCAGGGCAACCTTGGAGGCTGTGTGTTGAAGACAGGCAGAGCCCCCCTCCCCCCAGTTCTTGAACGACAGCACAAGATTTGTTGCCAAAATGAGCACCTAAGGTGGACTGTTATGTGAGAGAGAAATAAACTTCTATATTCCTTCAGCTGTTGCATTTTTGTTACATATTACAATTATAGCAGCTGAGCCTACCCTCACATGAAAGGCTGAACTCTAATCTCTGTGGAGACTGAGAAAGCAGGGCCAGAGTAGCATGAGGTTCGCATCGGTCACAGCGCCGTCGGCTGCCATGTGCGGCACGGTTAATGCCCTGTGGTGGTGATGGGTGATACGTCCACAGTGCCCTGAAAACAGAGAAGAGGACTGCCATGCTAAGAAATTCTGGTTGGGACACCTTCAGGGGACTCTCAGAAGGATCTGGAGGATAGGAAGGTTTGATGTTCTCATGTAACAGATTGGAGCAGGGCCAAAGAAATACTACTTGAAATTATTTTTGTGATCCCTTGCCAAATGTGGCTCTGTCTGTGTGAATTTGGTCATTATCACCTGCACTGTCAGTACGGATGGCTTCAGCGGCAATCCCTTTCTACTTCCAGTAGACCAGTAAGTCAGACACAGAAGCTTGTTAGAGATCTGCACAAAGATTGAAGTGGATATATTCTGAGCGGGAGGCCAAGATATCCAAAGAATTAAGCACATAAACGTCAGTGGGAATACTACATGAGAAAGGTTGTTCGATGGTCTGTTTTGCAAACTTTGTTTTGTTTCTCAAGAATATAACTGATGCCTACTATGGTACCTGGAACAAAAAAGATGCTCAAAAATATTTAGTATAAGAATTAGCAAACTGGGCTAACTATACGCAAGACTGTAACTTCCATTTTTCCTAACTATTTGGTAATCAACTTCTTTTGAAAGCGGTCACAATGAAATGGCAGTCATATTTAAATCTTGGAACCCTTTATGCACTATATTTTTCACGACTAGAGAAATGTGAATATTTCAATTGAAAATACAATATTTATAAGTAAAAGATTCCTCAAATGGAATCTTAAAATCATTTAAGTATCAAAATGAATTTATATTCCAAGAAAATACACTCTTATAATTAGGCAAGTTCTTTTGGAGATTACGGAATCATCTGTGATGTAAAAACCATAGTATCTAAAATTACATTCTGGTTTATATAGTGGATGGATCAGATTATCTTTTTTAACAAGCCAGCACTTGCTTTATTATTACTCAAAATCCATAAGGCTTATACAAAGCTTTAGCATTTCAGAAACCCAGACAGTCACGTGATGGCGTTCTTCGCTTTACTCTCTCAAAGGCATTAGAGGATATTTTAAGCCTGAGTGAACACTGTAAAATGAATATACCCATAGGCTAAATTTACTATCAAAAGACCATGCTCCATTTAATAGGTATGCATTTATCTACCCTTGATGCCAAAAGAAAAGTAGGCCTCATTTCATAATCTTTTAACATTTTTAAAGGAAACCAGTTTTTATGATTTACATTCTTAGACAATGAAATTGATTTAAATGCCCAAATAAAGCAAACAAAAAGTCAACAGCAACTGTAAAACAATCCTCATCATTTCCATCACAGAAACTGAGAGTGATGGGCAGGCTCCAAATATATAGTGGGACATAATGTTCTGGGGGAAGGGATCTTGCTGTAGATTTATGAGTCAAGGCAATAGCAGTAAATGGCATATTAATTAAAAAATATTTTTTCTTAAAAATTTTTTTAATGTTTATTTTTGAGAGAGAGAGGGCACAAATGGGGGAGACGCAAAGACAGAGAGGGAGACACAGAATCCAGAAGCAGACTCCAGGCTCTAAACTGTCAACACAGAGCCTGAGCTGGGGCCCAAACTCACAAACCATGAGATCATGACCTGAGCCAAAGTTGGACACCCGACCGACTGAGCCACCTAGGTGCCCCCAAAATATTTTTCTTAAATTGTATCTTTGTATAAATTATTCTTTCTATGCTAGGACCTGTGTGATATTATAACAACAATGATGTTAACAGTAATGTATGTTAAATGATACAACTACTAAATTACACTAGCATGATAGAAAGAAAAATTATGTGATATATTAATGAGAAATATTACTCAGGGCCTTTTATAAACAAAGCCCTCTGACATGAAATAGGCATAAACTCTGATGTCAAGGTGTTCCCGCTGCCAAGAAGCTTTCATGGGAGGGATTAGTAAAAGAAGATAAGGAATAGTTGATTACCAGCACAATGTTTGATCTACCATATAACTACTACTATTTCATGTTATATTATATATTATATATTGGCTTTGTGTGAATGAAATTTCTTCAGTTCTAAAGGAAAGCCTTCCCTAACTCTGCTGCCTCTAAAGGTCATATACAATTTTGTGCACCATACTTTTTCTTTGTAGCATATCTGAGCAACGGTTTCTATAACATCTGCCCCTGTCTTCTGACTGTAACAACCAACAGGGACAGAAAGCATCCTGTTCCTCATCATGTTCCCAGTACCCATGGTGAAGCAAGTACGGAGGAAGACTTTTACTTAAAAGTTTCTTAATTCTAAGGTCTGAATTGATGCAAGACTCAAACAAGTAACTCTGGACTGCAAACAGCAGTTTCTAACATCTAAAATAGTCTATTTTGTCAAAGTTGTTCTCAAACTTATCAGAGATTAAACAATTTTCCAACATTTCTTAACTTCAGATTCTTTGATTAATAAAGCAATTAATGCTGGTCTTTATGAAAAAATGAAAAATTATATATGCCTAATGATTTCAATTACAACCACACTAAGTAAATCCAGATCATCAAATGCTAAAATATGCTTCCCTGGGGGGGAAAAAAAATCTTTGCTGAGTCTGAAAAGAAATAAACACTGCTGAATTTCAGACCACCCAAAGAGAACTTTATTTTCTGACCATTATTATTCACTCAAGTCAATTCACCCAAAACATTCATTCTATACCACATTTCAGAGACAACAGAGAGACCTTCCAATATAGAATTCTTTAGAAACAGTGTAGAGTTGAAAAGATTTCTCCCCTTTCATTAACATTATGCAATAATTTGGTTATTTCATAATGATTTCCCCCATTAAAAACAAAAAGGAACAAAATGTGAGAAATCAATAGAAAAACTCCCTCTTTTATCCAACCCAGATGGCTCAGTTATGGGATTTTTCCCACAGCTGTGCCAAGTTAGAAGCATGCTTGAAAATAAACTAGTTGAAGTTTGATCCCAAGTGCATAGAGACCATGGCTGAAAAGAGTTCTTTTTAAAAAGATGGGGCATGTGCTCGGGGTGAATAAATTAGGCTAGAATTGATTTGAGCTTCCTCAACTCTGAGCTACTTCTCCCTCCCTGCCCCATTTAAGACTATCTTAACTTTGTACAGCTTGTCCAAACTCAGATGTTTGGGGGTTATACTTTCAGATGCTGAGGTTGCTGCAACATAGTTTACCTGCAGATTCCAGGCATCACTGCCAAAGAGCTCACAGATTATTCTTCAAGTATGAAGGACTGTAACTAGAAAGGGAAAGCTCTGTCAACGACACTGCTTTGGTCCTCCCCAGTGAGTTTTAAAAAAATTTAATATTTATTTATTTTTGAGACAGAGAGGGGGAGAGAGAGACAGACAGAGACAGACAGACAGACAGACAATGAGCGGGACAGGGGCAGAGAGAGAGGGAGACACAGAATCCGAAGCAGCCTGTAGGCTCTGAGCTGACAGCACAGTGCCCGTCACGGGGCTCAAACTCATGAACCATGAGATCATGACCTGAGCTGAAGTCGGATGCTTAATCGGCTGAGCCACCCAGGAGCCCCCTCCCCAGTGATTTTGAATCACAGAAGCCCAGTGTATCTCATCCCTGACCTCAGCAGTTTGAGGAACATGAAAGAAAGCAAAAGTGCAAAAATGTTTAAAAACTAACTGATAATTAATTTAAAAGGAGTGTTGGAAAGAAGACATAAAAAGCAGGATCTGCTTATGGGAACTGTTCCTGGGAGCAGACTTTAGGAAGAAATGACCTCTCGGTCCAAAATAACTCTCCACCCACACTGGCTGAGAATTCAGAATTTGCTTTGTTATGCTGTTTAAAGTATTATTGATTTATTTGGAATAATAAATATTTTTGAGAAAGACAGTTCCCTTCTACCAGAACCACACAGAATTTCTCAGGATTTTAGCATGGGAAAGAGCATATCCAGATAGGAGTGACATGTGCTCATTTTAACACTAAATTGTCACTCTACCTTCTTCTTTCCCTTAGTGTTCCCAAAGTCTTGGCCTATCATGTTTCCTACTTGAGGTATTCCCAAGGTATTCCATTTCTTAGGCACCTCGGTACCCCCATTCCATCTACCTTCACATAGACAATTCCATTGTACTATTTCTATGAGTGAACAAACCGAGCTACTAAATGGTATGCTCCTTTGTCCAGGTGACAGACAGGTTGATGACTGAGCTAGAAAATGAAGATTTTCATTCTTTAGGTAAAATATGCTCTTTTATATACAACTTGTAGCTTTATAGTCTAGGCTCAACAGCATATTTTGTTTATTTTTAAAGTTTATTTATTTTTTGAGAGAGAGAGAGCGTGAGCAGGGGAGGGTCAGACAGAAAGGGAGAGAGAGGGTTCCAAGCAGGCTCCACGCTGTCAGCACAGAGCTGGATGTGGGGCTTGAACTCACAAACTGTGAGATCATGCCCTGAGCCGAAATCAAGAGTCAGACACTCAAACAACTGAGCCACTCAGGTGCCCCACTGACAGTATACTTTAAATGTACAATAATCATTCAAAGAGTGAGAACCAGCCTTTATACCACATGGGATAACACAGTGTTCTTGAGAAACAAAGACTGGTAGGAAAAAAAAAAAAACCAGGAAGAATAAATCTGTCATGACTGAAAATGAACCTACGATATCAAATTACTTTCCTTCAAAAACATGTGCAATCAACCTTACCTAGAGAACCGAAGTTCACATTTGGATGAATGTAGAGAGACAAGTGACAGGTCACAGGATACTTGGGATAAGAAAGGGCTGGCTCAGTGCCAGAATGCAAGACAGCATGAAGGACCTAGGTAAACACAGTGGGAGGAATGAAGAGGCTGAAGTAAGGTACAGAAATTTCACTGATGTAGAAAATTTTGTTTATGGCCAGCCCTACAACACGGAAACTAGGAGAAAGTCTAATTCAATATCCTTACCCCGATAATTGTATTGTATGGTTAATTTTGTTAAAATATTATTTTTCTATAGTATGTTCCAAGTTGTTAATCAATCCATGTACATACAGATGTTTCTAAAACAAACTATTTGCTATTTAGTGTCCATATGCATATATAAACTTATAGTAAAAAAGTACAACGTGGTAACTATTCACTTTTCACAATAAGATACCTCTTAGTTATTTTCACCTTGGTTGTAGATAAAAATTCCTTGGGAATTAAAAAAAAAATTATTTAGATTCTAGGCCTCATCATTACCATGCCCAGAGAGAGGGCAGACAGTAATTTAAAAGACAAGAGGGTTTTGGGGTGCCTGGATGGTTCAGTTGGTTGAGCGGCCGACTCTTGATTTCGGTTCGGGTCAAGATCCCAGGGTTGTGGGACTGACCCCTGCATCAGGCTCCGTGCTGAGTGTAGAGCCTGCTTCAGATTCTCTCTCTCTGCCTGCTTAAGATTCTCTCTCTCTCTCTCTCTCTCTCTCTCTCAGTCTCTCTCTCTCTCTCTCCCTGCTCCCCCACCCCCTGACAGCCCCTCTCTCCTGCTTGTACTCTCTAAAAAAAAAAAAACACTTTACATTAAAAAAAAAAAAAAGACAAAAGTGTTTTTGATATGTAATCAGAGATGAGAATGTGCCCAAAGTCTTGCTATTTGAACTGTGGTATATACACAAGTCGTATTGGCATCACCTGGAAGCCTGATAGAAATGCAGAATTTTAAGCCCAGGGCAGACCTATTAGATCATAATCTGCGTTCCAACAAGATCCCAGGGGGATTCCTATGTGCCTTAAAGTCGGAGAAGAGCTGTAGCAGGAGAATCCTCTGACAACATCACCTAGGGGAAGGTGGGTGTCATTCATGAAGAGAATGTAAGAAGAGTCTTGGGTTTGGAGAAAAGACAATGAACTCAGTTTTGTGTGATAATTTATTCAATGTGGACAGTTAAAATGTACTCCTATTTTCATAACACTGTTTAGGTACACTATCATTTAAAGAAAAAGCTCAAAAAATGAAGAAGCTGAACCATTAGCCCACCTCTCAGAGGCACTGTTTATAACTTAGAGTAAATTCTCCTGGCAGAGCAGCCTACAGGCTCTTCTACACTGAAGAGGTTCCGTGAGGAATGTCCCTGTTTTCTACCCATCACCAGAACCCAGAGTTATCTGGACACTGACCACTTGGTGCAGACTCCTCCCTCTCCCAAGAAGGAAGTGTCCTTAGATTCTCTTTCTTAGAGTAAATCTAAATCTGCCTCCTACAGGGAAAAGGTAAGAATGTTGACTTAGTAGGCTGAAATTACATTCAAACATCATATCAATGGCAGAAACTTCTCTTGGTGGCTCCAATAATTGATTTTTGACAATCATCGTAAGAAAAGATATACCATACTAAAACAGAAGTGTTAAAACTTCATTTAAAAGATGCCTTCTGGGGGCGCCTGGATGGCGCAGTCGGTTAAGCGTCCGACTTCAGCCAGGTCACGATCTCGCAGTCCGTGAGTTCGAGCCCCGCGTCAGGCTCTGAGCTGATGGCTAGGAGCCTGGAGCCTGTTTCCGATTCTGTGTCTCCCTCTCTCTCTGCCCCTCCCCCGTTCATGCTCTGTCTCTCTCTGTCCCAAAAATAAATAAAAAAAATAAAAAATAAAAAAAAATAAAAGATGCCTTCTGACAACAACAGATGTTGGCAAGGATACGGAGACAGAGGATCTCTTTTGCATTGTTGGTGGGAATGCAAGCTGGTGCAGCCACTCTGGAAAACAGTATGGAGGTTCCTCAAAAAACCAAAAATAGAACTACCTACGACCCAGCAATTGCACTACTAGGCATTTATCCAAGGGATACAGGTGTGCTGTTTCGCAGGGACACATGCACCCCCATGTTTACAGCAGCACTATCAACAATAGCCAAAGTATGGAAAAAGCCCAAATGTCTATCGATGGATGAATGGATAAAGAAGATGTGGTATATACATATAATGGAGTATTACTCAGCAATCAAAAAGAATGAAATCTTGCCATTTGCAACTACATGGATGGAACTGGAGGGTATTATGCTAAGTGAAATTAGTCAGTCAGAGAAAGACAAGTATCATATGACTTCACTCATATGAGGACTTTAAGAGGCAAAACAGATGAACATAAGTGAAGGGAAACAAAAATAATATAAAAACAGGGAGGGGGACAAAACAGAAGACACTCATAACTATGGAGAACAAACTGAGGGTTGCTGGAGGGGTTGTGGGAGGGGGTCTGGGCTAAATGGGTAAAGGGCACTAAGGAATCTCCTCCTGAAATCATTGTTGCACTATATGCTAATTTGGAGGTAAATTTTTAAAAATAAAAAACAAAGTTAAAAAAAAAAGATGCCTTTTGAGGGGTACTTGGGTGGCTCAGCTGGTTAAGTGTCTGACTCTTGGTTTTGGCTCAGGTCATGATCTCACATTTCATGATCTCACGGTTCACGGGTTCGAGCACTGAGTTGGGCTCTGTGCTAATGGTGCACAGCCTGCCTGGGATTCACTCTCTCTGCCCCTCCCCTGCTCTCTCTTTCCAGAAATAAATGAACTTAAAAAAAGCTAAAAGATAAATAAGAGATGCCTCTTGGAAACCTTTCAAAGTTAATGTAATATTTTAAAATAAGACTATTCAACTCCACCGATTTTTGTGACTTTTTCTGTCCGGCAGAAAAAGACAAATACCATAGAATTTCACACATATGTGGAATTTAAGAAACAAAACAAATGAGCATAGGGAAAAAAGGAGAGAGGCAAACCAAGAAACAGATTCTTAACTATAGAGAAGAAACTGATAGCTACCAGAGAGGAGGTGGGTGGGGGACGGGTGATTCAGGAGGGCACTTGTGATGAGCACTGGATGATGTATGGAAGTGCTAAATCACTGTATCATTTCCCTGCAGCTAATAGTACACTGTGTATTAACTGGAATTTTAATAAAAACATTAAAAAAAGATGTTTATTGGAAACCTTCGTAAGTTAATACAATATTTTAAAGTAAAATTACTCAAGTCAGTCTATTTTTGTGACTTTTCAAGACCTTTTGAAGTTTGCTTTCCCATGTTACCTACAGAGTTTGGATCTGTGGTTTAAAAAAAAGAAAAGGAATCAGTCTATATTCATTCTGATAGCCAAAAGATAGGCAAAATTTCATATATTTGAACTTTAAAAATTTTTTTTTATTTTTGAGAGAAGGAGAGAGAGAGAGAGAGAGAGAGAGAGAGAGAGAGAGACAGAGCATGAGCAGGGGAGGGGTTAGAGAGAGAGGGAGACACAGAATCTGAAGCAGGCTCCAGGTTCTGGGCTGTCAGCACAGAGCCTGACACAGGGCTCAAACCCACAAACCATGAGATCATGACCTGAGCCAAAGTCAGATGCTTAACCAACTGAACCCCTGAGGTGTCCCAAAATTTCATATATTTGTATAATTAGATATACTTTAAATTTTTTGTAGTCTTTTAAAAGAACTTCATGTTTTTACAATTCTATTATATTTCTGAAGTAACATTTCTCATGAGCTTTTAAAATTACATGAAGTTTGGGGAAAGATTTTATTTTTCTAACTTAGCTAAAATCTTAGGGAACAGTTCTAGCTTTTATATTTTTAGGAGGACCTTTCACAGTGTGGTGGTGATCTGGCTGACAATCTCATTATTACACCTGTGGTTGGGAAAGCACTGTATTTCTAAAATTACGTTATGGAAAGACGAAGTCCATATCTAAACATATCAAAGGTAGATCCTGGTGCTGAGTAAGAGGGAAAATTTCTCTGCAAAAATATTGTCAACTTTAGCTGAAAAGGCAAAAGCTTAGGCATATTTTATCTATTCTATTTTCTAAAAATAAAAAATTTTTAATAAAAATATAAAATTTAATAAAATTTTTAAACATTTTTTTTGTTTGTTTTAGAGACAGAGAGTGAGTGCACGTGCATACGTGAGCAGGGGAGGGGCAGAGAGAGAGGAAGAGAGAATCTCAAGCAGGTTCCACACCTAGCACAGAGCCCAACGTGGGGCTTGATCTCATGACCATGAGAAATCAAGAGTTGGATGCTTACCCAACTGAGCCACCCAGGTGCCCCAATAAAAAATTTTAAATGAGAATTTTTAGGTAGTTTATTATTTTTAAATTTTAATTTAGCATTGCTTGCTTATATCTTTTCTGATTTCTCATTGTGTCAATCCCTCTACTATTCTTCTCCTACTTTAACTATTTCAAGTAAAAGGCGAAAGATTTATACGATTGAAGAGAAACCAGAGTATTAACTATTTCAAGTGTTTACCTTATTAGACTTACTTAAGGGAACAACTCTTCCTTTAATTCCCTCAATTTTGTTTTTTATTTGTATTTCTGCTTTTTTATTGCTTTGTTTGTTCTACTTCCTTTACAGATTCTTTTATTTTGGTATTTTTTCTTGCTTTGCGAGTGTAGTGTTTCATTTTCTTCCTTTTTAAAATATAGGCTCTTTCCTTTTTTAAAAATGTTTATTTTTAAAAGAGAAAGAGTGTGGGCAGGGGCAGAGAGAGTGCAGGGTTGGGGGGAACGGGGGGACAGAGGATCTGAAATGGGATGTGAGCCCCATGTGGGGCTTGAACTCATGAACCATGAGATCATGACCCGAGGCGAAGTTGGACGCTTAACTGACTGAGCCACCCAGGCGCCCCTAAAATACAGGCTTTCAAAGTGATTCAGAATATAAATTGTAATATGAATTACTGTCATTTTTATTTTTGAATTCATCTAGTACCGCACTTCTGATTTTCCCTTGTACTCAGTTGTTATTTCTTCTTTTTGTAACTTACTGGAGGTTTCTTCACAGCAGAGAGGTTATGGGGTGTGAGTAGATAAGGGGGGGGAAGCAGAACACTGGCAGCCTCTGAACACGTTCTCCCCACACTGAGGGTGGTGGCAGTCCTTTCTGGCTGCTGTAGCTTTTCGGATTTTAAGCTGTTCCATCACGGGATTAGGGTGGAGGTGGCTAGGCCTCCCTCCAATTTACTACTTAACAACATTTCCTTTAATGGAAACAACGGTTTCTGTCCCTGTTTTTAAAAAGTCTATTTCCATTGGCACTACAGTTGGTAAAATTCTTCCTAGACATTAGCAAAAGCCCGAGTTAGCCTCTTAGGTTTGAATGTTACTGTGTGGTTTTTTTTTTTTCTTCCCTTTGTGCATGTTTTCCAAAGCATTTCCACGGGAAGTTAGTAAAGGATAAGACTGCTGCAGTCGGCCGGCTGCATCTTAGCATGAAAACTGTGGGGATGCTTCTGAATTACTTCATACAAGGTCAAGGGGTGCTCTAATTCACATTCTAAAATTTTATTTTATTTTAAAAGTTTATTTATTTATTTACTGAGAGAGAGAGAGAGAGAGAGAGACAGAGACAGAGACAGAGACTGAGAGAACAACAATTGGGGGAAGGGCAGAAAGAGCGGGAGACACAGAATCCAAAGCAGGTTCCAGGCTCTGAGCTGTCAGCACAGAGCCAGACACGGGGCTCACTCACTAACCATGAGATCATGACCTGAGCTGAAGTTGGAGCTTAACCAACTGAGCCACACAGGCGCCCCTCACATTCTAAAATTTCAGAAAAAAACCGTGCTAGGTGTTCATTAAACACCCTCCCCAAGTAAATAACCTTATTTAAATTTAACACTTGTTTCCTAAAGTGGATCCACTGTAATGGTCATGAGATGATCATGAAGAAATCATTTCTAGAAAACATAAGGAAGAGTATAAGTCACTTAATTATAACAGCATCAATTACTTCAGCAGTGAAGTTACATACTAATATGTATTATACATACAATATGTAAACTTGGCACACCAAGAATTAGGTTTATAAAACAATATTCGTCACCCGCTTTACTTTAAGTAAAAGTAAGTAGGTTTAGTTCATTAAAGGATAATAAATTGTCCCAAGTGACTTTATTCAACTGTCCTAAGTGAAAATTGTGATTTTTATGTATCAATACTTGATTTACAAACCACATAACTCAAGACATGATACACATGGATTCCCTGTATGTCAGTTAAAATTAAACTTCAAAATTGTTGTCAAAGATCTAAAACAAATGGTATCTACTACTACTTTAAATCTGTCTTCTATGTGAGCACATTTTAAAAACCAACAATAATGGTTTATTTCATGATAAGTTATATTTGATATCACAGTATATTTCAACCAGAAGTGTTCCACTCACACAGTCAATTTGGGAATCTGGGTAAAGATTGATAAACTGCACATATACATTTAATTGCATCCTTACCACAAATCTCACTAAAACAACAGTAAACGTGATTTTTTAAAAAAGACAAGTCCAAAAGAATGAAGAAAAGAAGACAGCAATCCGAATTTTGGGGAGGTGGGAAGGAAGTGGAAGAGGAGCACTTGAGTTAGGAGGCCTGAGAAAATTGGGTATTAAGCTGACAGTGGGAAAGTGGAGAAGCAACCCAACTTTACACCGCAGAGCTCCCCAGAGGCTCCAGAACTGGTGACCCAATCCTTGGTCACGAGGGCAAAAGCCAGGAAGTATGGCTGTTAAGTCTGCCTGAGGAGCAGGTAGGCTCCCAGATGCCCTCCTCCCCTTTTCGCGGTCAGGCGATGCCCCTCCTTCCTCCCACAGGAACCTTGCGGCTGATTCTCTGGGAAGAGTCAAAGGGCCTCTGGATTTGCAAATCTCTGGCACAGTTGAGAGTAGGCATTAAGTTCTAGTTTATAAATTAAATATTGAGAGCCCCCAACCCTTAGTCTCTCACCGGAACGCTAGCAACCAAGTACCTTTCAGGATGGAAGAATCTTGTCTGAAGACTCTGACATGAGAGAAAATATCTAAACATACAGACACTGATCATTTTCCCAGGAAACAGTTGTAATGGTTTGAACTGTGTCTCCCTCAGAAAGATATGTTGAAGTCTCTTATGGACTGACCCGTGATTCCCCCAAATTGTTATGTTGAAGCCATAACCCCCAAGGTGACTGTATTTGGAAACAGGGCCTTTATGGAGGTAACTAAGATTAAATGAGGTCATAAGGGGGCCCTAATTTGATAGAACTGGTGTCCTTATAAGAAAGAACTCACCAGGGCTTTCTTAACACAGGCATCCAGAAAAGGCCACGTGAGGACACAGAGAGAAGATGGCTGTCTACAAGCTAGGAAGAGCCTGTACCCAAAATCAACCCTGATGGCACCCTAATCTTGGACTTTCAGCCTCCACAACTGTGAGAAAATAAATTTGTGTTGTTTAAGCTACTCACTGTGTGGTATTTTGTTATGGCAGCCTGAGCTGACTAATACAAAGTTCTTACCCCCAGTACCTCAAAATGTGACATCATTTGGAAATAGGGCCACTGCAGATGTAATTGGTTAAGATGAAGTCATGCTGGGGTATAGTGGGCCCTGAATCTAATATGCTTGGCTCCTTGTAAGAAGGAGAGAAGAGACTGATACACAGATACAAGAGGAAAACGCCATGTGACAACAGAGACAGAGACCAAAGTGCTGCACCTGGAAGGTAAGGAATGCCAAGGACTTCTGGCAACCACCAGAAGCTGCAAACAGGCAGAAAAGGATTCTCCTCAGGGTGCCTGGGGGGCTCAGTCGGTTAAACATCCAACTCTTGGTTTCGGCCCAGGTCATGATCTCGCAGTTTGTGAGTTCAAGACCTGTGTTGGGCTCTGTGCTGACAGAGAGCCTGCATGGGATTCTCTCTCTGCCTCTCTCTCTATCCCTTCCCCCTCCCAAAATAAATTATTTAAATAAACTTAAAAGAAAAGAAAGGAAAAGAAAAGAAAGAAGAAAAGGATTTCCTCAACAGGTTTCAGAAGGAATTGGCCCTGTCCACATCTTGATTACGCACTTCTAACCTCTAGAACTGTGAGACAATATATTTCTGTTTTTTTAAGCCACTTGGTTTGTGGTACAACCGGGAACACTGGGAACAAATACAGCTGCCTTGTCAGATCACCCTACAGTAAAGATGACATTCAGCAAGCCTCTTCATGGGCGCAGGCCTTGTAACCAGCTTTTGATTATCATGCTCAAATGTGAGTGGAGGACCAAATATTATCCAACATTTGAGAAAATCATGCATGAGAGACAGAGGTTCAAACAAACAAAAACCAGAAGTCAAAGGAGAGACTATGCAGAAAGAACGTATCTAAAAAAACCCCCATTTTTCATATACAGAGACAAAAAGGAAGCTATTTTAAACAACATAAGGATAGAACACTATAGGAAAAGGAACATTCAGAAAATAAGAGCTCTTAGAAGTTAAACACACAGAGACAGAAATTAAAGATTAACTAAAGGGTTAGAAGATGACATTGAGAAACTCATCATAAAATAGAACAAAAAGAAAAAGTGACAGGAAAAAGAAAAAAGATCAGATAATTAGATAATTGGTCCAAGTAGCTTTACAACTGAATAAATGGAATCCCAGACAGAACAAACAGTGAAAACAAAGCAGAGAAAATCGATAAAGAAATAAATTTTAACCAAATTTCCCAGAGCTGAAGGACAAAGGATTTCCCAAGTTAAAAGGGGAGGATTTAGCAAAATCTACCACAATCGCTTCACACCAAGGCACATAATCATGAAATTTTAAACCTAAATTTTCCACACATGGAAAAGATCCCACAAGCCGGTGAGAATCAGAATGGCTTCAGACTCTCCACAGCAACACTACAGGCTAAAAGGCAATAGAGAAATGTCTTCAAAATTCTGAAGGAAAATTATTTCCAATCTGGCATCTCAAAAAAACTGTCTTTCACACAGTCTTCTCCGGAAGGATGTACTTCATCAAAATGAGGAAGTAAACTTAAAAAGGAGGAAAACAGGAGATTAAGAAATCTGAGGATCTAAAACAAGAGCTAGTCTGGAATATCCATTGGATGATAACACAGAGAAGAAATCCACACAACTGCGGCAGAGTTCAGGTGTAAATGTGCAATAGTAGAGAATCCCACATAAGTGAAAAACCAACCAACCAAACAACAAACCAGAAAACAAGACAATGAATAACAAGCAGGGACAACAAACCACTGTGCAGGAAAAAAAATGGTAATGATAGGATACCACAGAGACCAAATGCAAATAGTGTTTCTATCATGAAAAATCCTGTACAACAGGTTCTATTCTATGTCAGGTACTGATTTAAATGCTTTATGTTCATTAACTCATGTAATTCTCACCACCACCTGAGGAGGTAAGTACTATAACAGTTCTCATGTTACAGATGAGGAAACTGAGGCACAGTAAAGTCAGATAACTTGTACAATGACATAGCCAGTAACAGATAGGACTGGGATGTTAACCCTGGCAGCCTGGTTCTAGGTGCTGTGTTCTTTATTTGTTTAGTCTATTACTTCTTTCTTTTTAACTTAGCCTACATAATGCAAATACTGAATACTGATCCAATACAAATTACACTGTAATGACCCTGGGAGGCTATAATGGACAGGGAAATATGCATGTGTATAGTTATATGTGATAACTACTATTAATCATCCTTAATAATAGCAAGAAGTCAACTGATAATGCCCATCTGAAAAATTAAGAAATGGTAATATAAGCATGTCATTTAGATATGGAAATAAATACTAAAGGATTCAGCTAGAAGAGCTGAAAGTAGTTGCCTCTAGAGAGAAATGGGGATGGGGAAGGTGGGGAAATTGTTCTTTTCATAATAAGCCTTAGAAACTATTTGATTTTTAAAATTTAAATAATTACAGCTTTGATAAAAACAAAAAGTAAATTAAAAGTAGATCAAAGTGGAAAATAAACAAACATGTGGTCTAACAAGACTAATTTTCAAAAATTCCATCTCAATCAGTGGGTTAACCTTTACACTTCCCAAATTAAAACCCTTGAATCAAATGAGTATTTTTAATCCAAAATATGAAAAGATGGCTGGGGAACACTTCTTGACAATAAAAAAAAAAGTACTTTATTGCATTTTTTCCCTTCTATATCCACTCTAAAACTAGCAAATAACTTCAGATTTTACCAATTGACAAGAACTATAAAGCTAGTATGTGGTATATTTGTTCATTTTCATATCACCCAAGTATTTAGGAAAAATTAGGTCACTTTCAAAACCAAGTCAATAGGGTTTTAGAGGGCTAGCTCCTTTTTTTTTTTTAATGGGTTAATTTATTTATCTTGAGAGAGAAAATGGATGTGTGAGTGGGGGAGGAACAGAGAGAGAGAGAATCCCAAGTAGGCTCTGCAGAGCCTGATGTGGGGCTCAAACCCTGAACCATGAGATCATGACCTGTGTTGAAGTCAGACTCTTAGCTGACTGAGCCATCCAGGCATCCGTAGAGGGCTATTTCTAAGCCTTTAAAAGAGTAATCTCCCAGAATTTTCCCTGTTCTTTGTTCTTGCTCACAGTAAATCTCTGTGATCAGACCAAATGTCTGATTTTGATTTTTAAGTGCTGTTAGCCAATCTTTTCATTGCCACGTTCTCCAACATTCTTAGAATAAGAACACGGTTTCCTAGAAAAGCTACAGCAATTACACACGACTTGGAAATAAACACTCTATTTTCAAGTCACGAGATGGTATAAGCCTAAAAAAATTTGCAAAACCATACTAATTCTTCAGTAAGTTTACATTTCAATTACTGCAAGGCTGAAAGACTTTAAGTAGGCCATATCAGCCACACTATACAGGAAATTACATCCTAGGAAAGCTCTGTTTTAAAAATAGGCAAAGGAAGAAAGGAAGGTTGCCAAAATACACAGCACTTTCCATTTGTTTTGATTTGAGCACAGCATCTGTTTTATCAGGTGCAATCTACTGTTTGTAGGCTTAAGGGGAATGGTAGTAGTTAGGGTGGAAAGAAGTAAATTAATCTAAAATGTTTGCTTTCTGAAAACAATTTTGAAGTAGATATCAGTGGAATTTAGGTAACAACCAAATACCACAAAGACACTGAGCTTTGGGTTAAGTCAGACTGGACTGTGTACTCCTTAACCCAGCAGAATCAAAGCTGAGAACCTAGACCAATCCCCTTTAGAAATGTACATGTTCTTCAACTCTTCTTCCTTTTCTTATTCATTCATTCACTCATTCATTTAAAAAATATTGAGTACCTATTATATATACCATGTACTGTTCTAGGTAGGGAAATGTATCAGTTAACAAAACAACCAAACTCTGTGGAGCTGTTTCTGGTGGGGAGGACAAATACACATACAAATAATATAATATCAGATAATATAAAGGGCCATTAAAAATATAATAGGGAAATATGAAGGTTAACTTTACTAAGAAATTACCATATGCAAAACAAAATCAATTAGGATGGGATCACTATGTAGGAAAACTTTCTGAGAACAGAGTTCTTTTTTTTTTTTTTCAACGTTTTATTTTTTTATTTTTGGGACAGAGAGAGACAGAGCATGAACGGGGGAGGGGCAGAGAGAGAGGGAGACACAGAATCGGAAACAGGCTCCAGGCTCTGAGCCATCAGCCCAGAGCCTGACGCGGGGCTCGAACTCCTGGACCGCGAGATCGTGACCTGGCTGAAGTCGGACGCTTAACCGACTGCGCCACCCAGGCGCCCCCTGAGAACAGAGTTCTAATACAACTGTTATAATCAAAGTTTAAAGTAAGGCTAGGTGAGACTCAGCAAGATAATAATATTCAAACATTTTGTCAAAAGTAAATTTAGGTTTGGGCACCTGGGTGGCTCAGTGGGTTAAGTTTCCAACTCATGATTTTGGCTCAGGTCATGATCTCGAGGTTTGTGAGACTGAGCTCTGCGATGGGCCCAGCACGGAGCGTGGAGCCTGCTTGGGATTCTCCCCCTCCATCTGTCTTGTCCCCACTTGTGCAGGCACGTGCACGCACCCCCTCAAATTAACAAACTGAAAACAAAACAAAACAAAACAAAAAACCCCAAAAACAACTAAATTTAGGTTGGAAATAGTTACCTGCCAACCCTTTCAAAACCTAATTTCATCTTTAGCCGTTCTGATCATAGTTGATTTTGATATGTAAGAGTCCTGCCCTAAGTACTGGTTAAACAGCCTCTTGCCCTTCTTTGAAAATATCCTTATTTTTGTGGCTCCTGGAGGTCTACTTTGGAAGCACATCCCACTGGCTGGTTGTGAAAACTGTTTTACAAGCTAGAATCCTCACCTACTTTTGGTAGAAGAGACAGAATGAAATATTTGTAACAACGTATCCAATCTGGTACGCTTCCTGCCTTAATGTTCCATGTTACCCTGGGTAAGTCAATTTATTTCTCCGAGACTGTAACATTGAAACATTCTCCTTGACTTACTTACTTACTTACTTACTTACTTACTTACTTACTTACTTACTTTATTTATTTATTTATTTATTTATTTATTTATTTATTTATTTATTTATTTATTTATTTATGACCAGTGAGATATTATGATATGCAGAAAAATGTCTCCCTACCCCAAAGATGTCCATGTCCTACCTAATTCCTAAAACCTGTGAGTATGTTACATGGTAAAGGAGTAATCAGATTGCAGATGGAATTCAGGTTGCTAATCAGCTGACCCTAAGATGCGGAGAGGATTGTGGGTTACTCAGGTGGTCCCAAGGTAACCATAAGCATTCCTGTAAGTGGAATTGGGAGGCAGAAGAGAGAACTAGAGGGATGGAAATGTGAGAAGTTTCAGCTCAACGTTTCTGGCTTTGAAGCTGAGGAATAGAACCATTAGCTAAGGATGCAGGCAGCCTGTAGAAGCTAGAAAAGGTAAGGTAAAAGATTTTCCCTTAGAGACTCCAGAAAGAGTACAGCCCTGTAAATCCATTTCAGATTTCTGTTCCCTAGGATGGTAAGAGAATAAATACATTCGGGTTGGTTTAAGCCAGTAAGTATTTGGCATTTTGTTATAGTAGCTATTGCAAACAATAATATATAAAAGTATTTTTGAAATTGGTAGGAAATCATATAAATGCAAATGTTTTAATATGATATCTCAGCTTGGTCTCTCTAGCAGCCTTGATGGCAGACAACTTGGTCACCACGTCTTCTGAGTTGTAGCACATTTCCTTGTCAAAAGCAAATGCCCTGGCTTCTGTTTCAATGCCTTACCATTTTTGCTTTTAGCTTTTTCATTTGTGGAGAGTTGATTACCATGTAATTATCAAACCAATTGCCTTTCTACTTCCCTAGTTTTTCCATCAGTTTGAATGAGAATGTTACTGGATTCTCGTCCAAAGGTTATCTTTAACTTATGAAGTAGAATTAAAATTTCAGGGTTAGAACCATTCTTATTCATCCCAAATTTATAGACTAATACAGGAATAAAAATCTGAGTGTTTATTAAGGATTCAAACACAGAAACCCATGTTTTTAAGTCTCTAAAAGATAATACTAACAAAGTTAAAGTGACACATAGTAAGAAATGGATTGGGGTGCCTGGGTGGCTCAGTTGGATAAGTGTCTGACTTTAGCTCAGGTCATGATATCATGGTTCATGGGTTTGAGCCCCGTGTTGGGCTCTGTGCTGACAGCTCAGGGCCTGGATCCTGCTTCCGATTCTGTGTATCCCTCCCTCTCTCTCTCTCTCTCTGCCCCTCTCCTGCTCGTACTCTCTCTCTCTCTCTCTCCCAAAAAATAAACAAACATTAAAAAAAAATTAAAAAAGTAAATGAATTAATATTTTATAATGGTTCTTAGGCTAATCCCTAAACACCATCTTTTCTGTTCTTTAAGCATTAGTTTATAAATGACAGGCCTATTATAATTTATTATAACTTACATACTTTATTTATAACTTTGTATATTTATTTATAATTTATTATACCTTCATATTTCTTACTGTTACCCTCTTTTTATTTTAGGGCATGGTATCTGTGTGCCCATTGATATGTTTGTATCACTAGAGCTTCTCATATAAACTTCATTTTCAATTTGTACTTATTTCTTTTCCCAACAAAATCACCCAGATTTGGAGGGAAGACAGGAGTATACTGTAAGCACAGAAATATACACAAAGACACACAGAGGCACACGAGTTCTTATCCTGGGTTTATAATACTTTATAGGTGAAAAAATGGGCACAAAGTTGAGAAAATTCACCCTGTATTTAAACTGTAGAGCTAATCAGATTTAGAAAAAAAGATCTCCTTTAATAACACTATGACAAACATTCCATATGAGGAGGAATGTATTGGCTGGTAGAGTTGACCCTTGAACAACACAGGTTTGAACTGTGTAGGTCCATTTACCCATAAATTTGTTTTACAGGCCTATTAACGTATTTTCTCTTCCCTGTGATTTTTCTTAACCTCTTTTCTCTACCTTACTTTTCTCTTTTCAATGTTTATTTTTGCAAGAGAGGTGGGGGAGGGTCAGAGAGAGAGGGAGACACAGAATCTGAAGCAGGCTCTAGGCTCCCAGCTGTCAGCACAGAGCCAGATGCAGGGCTTGAATGCAGGGACCACGAGGTCGTGACCTGAGATGAAGTCGGACGCTTATCTGACTGAGCCACCCAGGTGCCCCTCTAGTTTACTTTTAATATAGTACATAATACACATACATGTGTTTATCTTATGGGTAAGGCTTCTGATCAACAGTAGGCAATTAATAGTTAAGTTTTTGGGGAGTTAAAAATTATACTGCTGTCCGCCAGAGCCTGCTTGGATCCTCTGTCACCCTATCTCTCTGCCCCTCCCCTGTTCACACACTCTCTCTTTCTCTCAAAAAATAAACATTAAAAAAAAAATTATACTCAGATTTTCCACTGCAGGGGAGGGGGAGGTTGGTGGCTCTAACCCCTGTGCTGTTCAAGGGTCAACTATAGAGTCTGATTTAAGAAGAAAAAAGACTGCTATTGTCAGCAGTGATAAGACATCTGTATACTTAAATGAATTAAAAAGTGACAAACCAGTTATGAAAAAAGGAAAAGGTTTGGAGTAAGAAAGAACTATGTTCTCAGTGTACCTATAAATTCACAAGGCTAAAAACCAGACAGCCCCCTAACTTCTTGAACTGAGACAAAATGAGTAAGAGATCCAATTACTCACTGGATCATACACTTATTTAAATACCAACTGACAGTGAACTTTTTTTGAAACTCCACTTTGGAATTGTATTCAAAATTATTTTTAAAAGACTAACTTCATTAAACTCATATTCGTGTAACATTTGTAACCAAAAACAGTATCCCAGCTATTTCTAAAATAATGATTTTCTGGTCTTGTATATCACAGATACATTAAGTTAGAATCAATCACTCATAAAACTATACTTACATATTCCTTCACGTTTTTTGTTTTCACAGCTTTGTATGAATAATATGCAGGATAAAGCATTCCAAACACCAACCTAAAAGTAAAAAGAATGAGAGACTAATCACATACAACAATGCTTCTGACAGCTCATGAAAATTTCACCTAATAGTAAAGCAGAAACTACATAGGAAATACGCAATAATATAAATTTGTGTAAATGCATATTTGTGCAGACTAAATCTGCTCAGAAAGCAAAGTAAAAATACTTTTGTAACAAAAAGAGGATTTCAATATTCTAGGTATAGTATCACGGGAAAATCACCTATAAAAAAAACTTTTTCTTTGTATACCTGAAACTAATAACACTGTTAATTATATTTGAATTTTATTTTTTAATTTTTACTTATTAAAAAAATTTTTTTTAATGTTTATTCATTTTTTGATAGAGACAGACAGAGTGTGAGTGGGGGAGGGGCAGAGAGAGAGGGAGACACAGAATCCGAAGCAGGCTCCAGGCTCTGAGCTGTCAGAACAGAGCCCGACGTGGGACTCGAACTCACGGACTGTGAGATCATGACCTGAGCTGAAGTCAGACGCCTAACCGATTGAGCCATCCAGGGGCCCCTATATTTGAATTTTAAAATAAAACCTTTTTCATCACAAAAAATATGATTCCTCGAACATTTGGAAAAGGTAGAAAATCACCAAAAATAAAAATTGTCCCAACTCTCCCAGAGATAACTGCAGGAAACATTTTACTGTATGCAAATCCTACTTTTTATCCACATGTAACATTCCCAAAATCTAAATATAACATGTATGTACACTCACAACCTGTAATACAAAAGTGTCCTTTACTCCATGATTTTGAGAAACACTGGCTTCTAATTATCAATAGTTGATATATTACAACATGCATTAAAATAGCTCTCTGTAAACATTTATAAAATATCTAAATCATTAACAGGACTTAATGCCATCTGTGAAGACTATTTCGCCAAATCCCAGACCCAACAGATATGTACAATCACACATAAAATGAAAGAATAGACATAGAGGTAGCATAACAGTATATATACGGTTTACAGTTGGCATTTTCATGTGACACATCATGGGATTTTTTTGCCCCCAAATATTCTATAGTGTATTCTTTTTTTTTTTTTTTAATTTTTAATTACATTTATTTATTTTTGAGAGACAGAGTGAGACAGAGCACGAGCGAGGGAGGAGCCAAGAGAGAGGGAGACACAGAATCCGAAGCAGGCTCCAGGCTCTAAGCAAGGGTTCAGCACAGAGCTTGATGTGAGGCTCAAGTTCATGAACCATGAGATCATGACCTGACCCGAAGTCAGACACTTAACCGACTGAACCACCCAGGCGCCCCTACAGTGTGTATTCTTAATATGTTCATTACATTCCACATTGATATGCCCTTACTTTATTTAAATAATCCAATGTTAATAGGCTTTTAGTCAATCTCAGGGGTGTGCTATTGCACGTGACGTAAAAACATTTCACTTCCTGGCTGGGATGTTGCTGCTTCAAATAGTACATACGTTTTTACCTATCACCAAAATGTCCTCCAGAGAAGCAGTTGCACTTTACATTCCTATACACTGCCGATCATGGGTATTATTATTATTATTATTATTGTTTTTAAAGTGTGCCAGATGTTTTAATATACATTCCTGAATAGCACTACACATGATTTTCTTTTCAAGTGTTTACTGGCTTTTTGATGCACAGGGTGTATGATATCTTGTTGTCTACTTTTTGGGTCTATTTAAAAAGAATCTTTTGGAATAGTTTTAATTTTACAGAAAGGTTGGGAATATACTATAGTTACCATAAGCTCTACATCATGTTTCCCCTAGACCTTGCACTAGCATGGTACATTTGCCACGATTAACAAACCAATATTGATATATTATTGACTAAAGTCCATCCTCTATTCAGATTTCCTTAGTTTTTACCTACTATCCTTTTTCTGTCCCAAGATCCCATTCAGGATAGCACCTTATGTTTACCTGTCATGTCTCCTTAGCTCCTCTTGGTTGTAAAAGGAAAACAATTTCTCAGATTTTTCTTTGGAAATGACCTTGACAGTTTCGAGGAGTATTACTCAAGAGTACTGGAGGAAGTCCCTTTACTGTAATTTGTCTGATGTTTTTCTCATGATTAAATCAAGGTATGGGTTTTGGGAGGAAGACCACAAGAGGTAAAGTACCATTTCCTCCTATCATATCAAGGACACACTATCGACATGAATTATCACTATTGATGTTAACCTTGACCACCTGGCTGAGGTAGTGTTTGTCAGACTTTAAACTGTAAGGTTACTCCCCACCTCACCCCTGTCCATTCTTTGGAAGAAAGCCACTATGCACAGGGCACATTTGAGCAGGGAATTGTGTTCTACCTTCTTGACAGTGGAATATCTATATGAATTATTTGGAATCTTTCTGCAAAGGAGATTAGTCTATTCTCCATTTATTTATTCAATGATCTGTTTATATCAACATGGACTCCTATATTTTTATTTTACACTTTGGATTCTAATCCAATAGTACTTCATTTTGTTGTTCAAGGCTTTGAACACTAACATCTTTCAGTTCGCTCCTGTGTCCCTCTGACAGACCTATAATTGTGAGGTTTTTTTTGAGCAGTTTGCTACTTTCTGGCACTACATGATGCCTTGGGCTCATAATGTGTATTTCCTGACTCATTCTTACAATCAGTCATTTCTCCAAGGGGCCTTGGTTCTTCTCACTGGAGGATGGTATTTAAGACCAAGTTCTGGGGACGACATATGCTCACTGTTCCTGGAGTGTTGTAGCTTCTTTGTCTTTTTTGCATATTAACCAATATTTGTCTAAGTTGTTATCTTTTGATTCTAAAGTTTGCTAAGATATGTGTTAAATTAGGTTTGTTGGGCTGTCATTTAAAAAGATGCCACAGGCTAGATGGGTTAAGCAAAGATATTTATTTTCTCATAGTTTTGGAGGCTACAACAAGGCCAAGATCAAGGTGTCAGCAGGTTTGGTTTCTTTTGAGGTCCTTCTCCTTGGATTGTAATGGTCACTTTCTCACTGTGTCCTCACATGGTCATCCCTTGGACTGTGCAAACTTGGGTTATAAGAACACCAGTCATATTGGATTAAAACACTCTAAAGACTTCATTTTAACTTAATCACCTTAACTTTTTATCTCCAAATAGTTACATTCTGAGGTACTGGGGGTTAGGACTTTGACAAATGCATTTGGAAAGGGGACACAAGTCAGCCCTTAACATATATATTTATGACCTTAATGTATATATTTATGAGCTTTTATATTAAATAAGCTTTTCTTACACTGAGAATGAGTATTTACATTTCCATAATTTTAGTTCATTTATAGTTTATTTTTTTGCGGGGGGAGGGATAGTAAATCTCTGGTGACTTCATTACCCCTCAGAAAATGAACCCTGGGTTTGGGGCTGATGTCGCCAGTTTAGAGGAATAGCAAGTCTTCTGCTGGGGATTTTATCTTCACCAACTGGAAGCCACATCAGTAACAGTCTCTGTCTCACCTAACAACACTACTAGCAGGAGTCAATTCATAGGCTCTGGATATGGGATTTTTAGCTGTGCCACAGAACCTAGGGCTTTATGATTTAACACAGGGCACCCCCCCAAAAAAAAAAGGCACAGAGGCTATCTAACCTAGTTACTTCTGAGAAAGGGACCAACATGAAGAACTGAAGAACAAGAACACAATTTCCAGGTCTGTTGGGTGTTCATCCCCACTACTGACACGAGGTACAATCCCACAGATAGTCATCATATTTCTAGCATACGTATTCAAGTTATTTTAGTTCACCTTGTATTTCCCTTTAGAATTTGGATACAATCACCTCCTGCCATAGTCCCATGTCATCTTGTACCCCTGGATTTAAATTCAACATGAGACTCATTTCTGTCACCATTTGGATCTTGGACTCCTCCTTCCCCTGCTATAATATCCATCCAATCTCTAACCCAGTCCTGTTGGTTTTTCCTTGGTGAAAGTCCAAGTGTGCATCTTCCTGTTTTATTTTCAAACCCATGGCCAATGATACATCTAGGCTCGTGCCATCTCATCTGACTTCCTGAAAAATTTCCCAACACATCCCTCTGGCTCCAATGTCAATTCAATCTTCCTAATACACCTACTGCACTGTCTTGCTTAAAGACTTCAATAGTTGGCCTCCATACCTCCTTGTTGACCAGCCCCTATGGCGGCTCATCAAAACATAATTTGAAAATCTCTTCCTTATAAAACCCATCTGTTCCAATATGGTTTTCTCAATATGCCTTTTTTTTTTTTTACCTTACTCAATCCTTTTTTCTTCAAGAGCTACCTACCCCTTCATAGACTTCTAAATTGTTTTTTTTTAAGCGTGTGACTTTCTTTTTTTTTTAATTAAAAAATAAAATTTTAATGTTTGTTTTTGAGAGAGAGATAGAGACAGAGCACCAGCAGGGGAGGGACAGAGAGAGAGGGAGACACAGAATCCGAAGCAGGCTCCAGACTCTGAGCTGTCAGCACAGAGCCCGACGCGGGGCTCGAACTTAGGAACTGTGAGATCATGACCTGAGTGGAAGTCGGACTCTTAACCAACTGAGCCACCCAGGCGCCCCTAAATTGTTTTAAATTTTAGAATGTGTCAGGATTAATCACTTTGCCTTTAGCATATTCTAGATTGTATTTTTTAAGGTAAGTGATTTCCAAAACAGGTATTTTCTCATATATAGTAAGGATTTGGTGCTAGTTTATACAATGCATATAGGTGCTTTACCTTTATTTTTTAACCTCTGTATTGAATAGAATCAGTCAAATGAATAAACACAATATCCCCCAACATCTCACTCTTGTAAGAGTAGAAAACAATAATGTATTTCAATTGGAACACAGGAAAGGCTAAATGTCTTAGTAAACAGTGGGACGATTTTTTAAGGACCACCACTATTATAATTTATTACTGCTCTAATGTGAATATTACTGAGTAATTTATTACTAACATCTGTAATATTTTCTAGGTTTTTTTTTTTCTGGTTTATTTTCTTTAATATTGGGTCCTACTCTGGATGTTTGCGACATGGGAGGTCGGGCATAAAGCCAGAGTATGAGCACAGTGTATAAAATCAAATAGTTTATTTTAAAAGGCCACCTACAAAATAAACTCATGGTTTATAAAGAAAGTGTTTGCTACAAATAAAATTCACTCATAAATTTGAATACTGTTTCAGTTCTGGAGGCAGGAAGAAATAGTTACTCATTTCCTCTTAATCTTATTTCTGCCTAAAGAGGGAAAATTTTGCCAAAATACTCATGATACCCTTTCCTCCCACTAAGGTAAAGTTTTATATATGAACACTGGCTATATTGAAAATTCTGTACCTTTTTTTAAAAAGGAAATTTTATGAGAATGTAGTAATAGGGGTGGCCCTTATATCGTATTTCATATATAGAAAATACCTGAAATAGCTATTTTCTGGACATATATTCAGACATAAATCCATCATTCACCAAAACTGTCCTAGAGAAGAACAGTGTATTCAAAGACCAGTCTCTGAAGCAACAAGGAGGAGTGCTCTTAGTACTAGAATAATATCCTTAATTTTTTTTTAATGTTTATTTATTTTTGAGACAGAGACAGAGCATGAATGGGGGAGGGTCAGAGAGAGAAGACACAGAATCTGAAGCAGGCTCCAGGCTCTGAGCTCTCAGCACAGAGCCCGACGCGGGACTCGAACTCACGGACCTTAAGATCATGACCTGAGCCGAAGTCGGACGCTTAACCGACTGAGCCACCCAGGCGCCCCTAGAATAATATCCTTAATGCATAAAAGTTATCTGGATTTCATCAAATATTGATTAAAGCTTTTCCTTATTAAGATTCTAAACACAGTTTACTGTAGAATTTTTAGAAGATGTAAAATAGTAAAAAAAATGACAAAAATCACTAAGTAATCCCATTACTGAATGAACCATCTTTTCTGTTAAATGCCATTCCAAATATTTATATGTATTTGTTATAATTTTTATCAAATGGTCTCAAGTTTGACCTATCATTCTCTTAAATGCTTTAAAAAACCTTCAAGTACCAATAAAATTTTAATAACAAAACTGGCCAAGGGATTAATTTACATCTAAACAAGTCACAAAATACTAATTCCAAGGATTTAAACTTTATTGTCATTCTTTTAAGAAATGATTATGAAAAATGAAAACTACAGTATAGAAACAGAATAGTATTAATATAACTTCCCTATACCTATCATCTACTTTTAAGAATTACTAACATTGGGGTACCTGGGTGGCTCAGTAGGTTAAGTGTCCAACATTGGCTCAGGTCATGATCTCACAGTTCGTGGGTTCAAGCCCCACATCAGGCTCTCTGCTGTCAGCACAGAGCCCACTTTGGATTTTCTGTCCCCTTCTCTTTCTCTCTCTCTCTCCCCTTCCCTGGCTTGCACTCTCTCTCAAAAATAAATAAACATTAAAAAAATAATTAAAAAAATCTTTAACATTAATCCTTAGCATTTTGGTATTTTCCAGTTTTTTCTATGATCTCTTTAAAGAACATTATTTTAAAATATAATTAACATATTTAAAGACAATGTTTTAGAAACAATATTTTATAACCTAATTAAAACATAATTTAAACATAATTAACTGACATCTTAGGGCAGGATAAATATATACTCTTTCAGTAAACATGATATTAGAAGCCATTTTGTTTTGTCTTTACATATCCTTAAAGAATGTCATTTAAAAAGTGCATGGTATGTATGGGGCACCTGCGTGGTTCAGTCAGTTAAGAGTCCGACTCTTCATTTTTGGCTTAGGCCAGCGTGCAGAGCCTGCTTGGGGTTTTCTCTCCCTCCCTCCCTCCCTCCCTCCCTCCCTCCCTCCCTCTCTCTCTCTCTTTCTCTGCCCCTCCCCTGCCAACATGTGCTCTCTCAAAATAAATACATAAACATAAAAAAACTACATGGTACGGGCGCCTGGGTGGGTCAGTTGGTTGAGCGTCCTACTTCAGGTCAGGTCGTGATCTCACGGTTCATGGGTTCCAGCCGGGAGTCAGGCTCTGTGCTGATGGCTCAGAGCCTGGAGCCTGCTTCAGATTCTGTGTCTCCCTCTCTCTCTGCCCCTACCCTGCTCACGCTCTGTCTCTGTCTCTCAAAAATAAATAAAGGTAAAAAAAAAAAAATAAAAAAAAAGACATGGTATAATATTAACTCATATGGATGAAAATCATTTAAATCCTTTCCTATGTTTACTACTATTTTAATTAACGCTATGGTGAACCATCTTTCTACGACTACTAATAATTAATAATTATTGACATTTTATACTATGCAGGATAGTAAGCAGTTTCCATATATTGCTGCACTTAATTCTCACAATAATACCCAGAGACCGGTACTATTTTCATACCTATTCTACAGATGTGAAGACTGAGGCTGATACACTGTATTATTGTTTTTGTATGATTGTTCTAATCCATATCTTAGAAAAACACAGTTCATCTGCTGAAAAAAATGCCTACTGACTATCTATGTGACTTTTTTTCTAAGCCTGTTAAAAATAGTCCTTGAATGAGTAATTTCCCCATAAGAATATAAATTGATGCTACTCTTCTAAAGAATAGTTTGGTAATATATAACAAAACCTTTGAAATCTCAAACCCTTTGGCCTAGTTATTTCACGTTAGGATGTCATTAGGAAATAAACACTAATTTTTAAATGTGGGTTTTGGAGAGTGCATGAGAGAGCCAGTAAACTTACAAGGTGTATGACATTAGTTTAACTTCTGTATCATTACTAAAAAAAAAAAAAAAAAAAAAAAAAAATCCCAAAATATTATAGCTAATGATATTAACATTTCTGAACTATTTTAATTTCCCCTGAGATTGTCTTTAGATAATAAATTTCCTCTCTAATAACATAAAAGAATTTGTTGTAGTTCATTAAAAGTAAGTGCAACAAGTAGCTCATTGCCAATAATAGGAACTACATGATACTAATGCGTAACAAGATAATGCTCCCACAGGAATTACTTGACAAATTCTCCTTATTTCACTGCTTTTAGAATCATACTCCCAAACAAACAAACAGTAATGATGATGTTCTATTAGATGAAAGAACTGAAAACAACTCAGACTGGAGATGAACTAAAATGGGATACCAAATATTAAATAGACAAAATAAACTACAGACTCAAAAACCAGAATGATGATAGATGCACCAGGCTGTTAGCATGAGTTAGTCACAATTAACACAGATACCATATATACTCTCAAAAAGCGACACAGAATATAACACTCCAGGCCCTTATCGAAGATTGTAAACTGCATTTGTCTGCAATCCACTTTACACTACAGAGACCAGTGAAATTTACATAAGATAGCCTGCATAAGGATGGCAAACACACAGAAGTTTCTCTGCTGTTCTCCATTCCTGTAACCCAGACAGACTGTACTCCTTTCTGCTGACCCTGGTCTCAGAGTCCTCTTCAACACAGCACCATAAACTCACACCTACAAAGGACAGGAGCTGAGTAGACTTATTTGCCATGTTTTGTCAGCCTTGTTCTAAATCTTTATTCCTCTAGGAGGTGTCATTCCAAATTTGAATCAAGCTTGACCATCAGGTTACTGTTAAACCTCTCCTTTAAGGGAAAAGTCATTTCAACTGAGATGCTTTTTAATATTACATTCTTGGGGCGCCTAGGTAGCTCAGTTGGGTAAGCATGTGACTTGGCTCAGGTCATGGTCTTGTAGTCTGTGAGTTCAAGCCCCACATCGGGCTCTGGGCTGACAGCTCAGAGCTTGGAGCTGGCTTTAGATTGTGTCTCCCTCTGTCTCTCCCCCTCCCCGGCTCGCACTCTGTTTCTCTCTCAAAAATAAACATTAAAAAAAATTAAGAACGTATGTTTATGGTTTAAAAAATTTTTTTCTCGAGGTATAGGAAACAGCCATATGAAACCCATGGCTATAAATACTAGAGGAATGTGTTAAGGGCATTGTCTATGAGTACCCCTCTACATGAAATTTCATGTATGTGATTTACTTTGGAATTCAGTAAATGCAAAGCTTGGCATTCTAGGAGAACATGATGGTAAAAATATTATTCCCTCCCTCCCCCCAATCCCTGATTGCTAGGAAGCTCAGAAACAAAAAAAATCCGTTGTTCAACTCAATTATCAAGTATGGCGAGCCTTAACATTGGCATATTTGTATTTACAAATTCTGATTTTCGACTTTGCAATTTTTTTCTAGCAGTGAAACTCTTATTTTTCTTTGCATTTTAACATCTACATTTGGCAAAAAAGTTCTCAAATCATTCTGAAGAACATAAGAGCATGTAAATTAATAGGATATAATAATCACTGCGATGAAGCACAAAATCAGCTCTAAGGTGCCAGAGAACCAAGAAAAACATTTTTAGTTTAGGAAGCTAGTGGCTGAGAACCATTAGTAGTTCCTCAACTTAGACATACATCAGAATCACCCAGAGAGCTGCTGCTTTAATATTGTGTTTGTTGTTGCTCATAAATTTAACACCAGTAACTAATTTAAAGGACATAAGAATGAAAAAGCAAAGTAAAAGTCTTTTCCTGTTTTGAAACCACATAGTTCCCCAAAGATAGGCATGCAAATAGTTTCCTGTGTATCCTATGGTAAAGTAACTTAAATACGTAAGACATATTAAAAACCGACAGTAAATATTCAAACTCCGCATTTTCCAATCATCTTAGTACATTTTACTATGTGGTCTTGAAGTTATTTACATCTATTCGTCTGTATGGTGGAAATGCTCATTGCACCGTGTGTCTCTCCTCCCAGCTCCACATTCAGTGACCTCACATTGGTGGCTTGAAAAGGCTATTATTGTAGGGAGAATTCACATCAGGGAAATTAGCAAACGATATGAATCAGACCTTTTTCTCTCAGTTGGTAAGCATTACCAGCACACCACTGGATATGTGTTTTAGCCAAGGGAAACTACAGTATCTTTCCATCAGAAAAACCATGAAACACTGTATGTAGAGGGAATTCACCGAATTTACTGAAGTAAATAAAAGGCAGGCTATTATGGCAACCAAGTTTATAAAGGGTTTCATGCAAGACAGAGAAAAAGAAAAAAAAGCTTTCTGCCCTTTACCATAATTCACTTCAATTCTGTTTGACTATTAGATCTCTAATATTAACAAAGACTCTTGTGAATTTCCAAAATAGAATCTTAACTGATAAGGTATCCTAGAAACAGTATTTTTTTAAAAAAATTATTTTGAGGGAGAGAGAAAGTGCATGCACATGTGCACACGAGCAGGGGAGGGACAGAAGGAGAGGCAGAGAGAATCCTAAGCAGTCTCCTAGGCTGTCAGTGCAGAGCTGGATGCGGGGCTCAATCTCATGACCGTGAGGTCATGACCTGAGCCAAATGACCTATGCCAGACACTTAAATGACTGAGCCATCCAGGCATCCCTCATTATGCTGCTGTTTAAAGCAGCCATCAAAGTTTGTGCATGATCACTGCCAGAATAATACACAACTGTGTCTTACACAGATTTTGAGAAAGATTTATTACTAAGAATCTTGGCTAGTAGAGAATTCCCATTCAGTAAAACACAGTTAAGTGGCCATCAGGTAACTACAGCCTTGAAGAGAATTATGAAAATTACATAAAGAAAAAGTCAAACCCATGAGAAGAAAACCTCAGATCCTGAATTCTGTAACCAATGATACAGGTTTAAAACTGCCAAGGAGAGATAAAGACAGTAAAAATTCCTCTGAAAGACCTTATACATGTTTTAATTATAGTCATCAAGCACTAGGAAGCTTGGAATTTTCATGTTGTCAGAGCTAAACTTCTAATTTTACCCCAGAGCTTCTCATTTCTACTTTAAAAGGAAAGCTAAAGATAAACCAGGGGACAGAAATCAGTCCACAAGCAAATCAGACTCGTACTTCATCTCCCCTAGCCACTCCCATCCCTTCCCACCACTAGGGCCTATTATGTGGTAGACCCAAACCAAAGAAAACTGTTTAAAAAGAATGCTGAACTCAGTACACTATAGAACCAAGGGCTGAAGACCCTTGAAGCACTCAAGTAACCTTGCATCCGGTGGGCAGAGTTCCACAGAATATGGGGACTGTCATCTTGTAACTAAGTGAGCCAATCTCCAGCATTCCCCAGTTTACCAAGTGTAATTTTTCTGAGTGTCACTACAAGTAAACTCCAAGGTGGGGTAAGTATTATTCTATTTTTACAGATGATAAATGTAAGGCTTGGAGACATTAAGGAACTTCTGAATTAAGTACCCAGCAAGTGTCAAAGCCAAAACATAAGAAACACAAAACTTCTAATTTTAAGAGTTGTGCTCTTCCCTCCATAGCAAAATAAAACAAAAAACCCACCAAAAATCAAAACAACTTCCTACTTCATGTAATCTATAACCCATAGCAAGCAGATCCCCAATATTAGTTGAAGTCAGTATTCAGAAGTTACCTAAGAAATTGTGACCCATCAATATACTACTCTCATATATAGAAAGATTTCAGAGACACATTTCTTGGTTGTGTACAAAGTCTCCATGGAGGAACACCTGCATCTTTAGTTTAAATTTATAGGTTCTCCAATTTTTATCAAACTGGTTAGGTGACTATACTAGATGGGGTTAAGAATTACTCCTATGAGCTGACCAACCCCACTCTTATGTTAGCTGTTAATTCAAGAGGAACGGTTTTCTTTATTTAGCCTTTCAGCACAGGGTATGTTGAAACCCAAACTTAGCATTAGCTCCATCGACACTAATAACAAGAGTTCAGTTGTAATCTAAGGTTTTAAAAAAGCTTGCATTGAAGGAAAATCCCAAACCACTTTTGAAAATGTTGGGAAAATTTCCTTTTTAAAAATACATGCCTCAGGGGCGCCTGGGTGGCGCAGTCGGTTAAGCGTCCGACTTCAGCCAGGTCACGATCTCGCGGTCCGTGAGTTCGAGCCCCGCGTCGGGCTCTGTCGGAGCCTGGAGCCTGTTTCCGATTCTGTGTCTCCCTCTCTCTCTGCCCCTCCCCCGTTCATGCTCTGTCTCTCTCTGTCCCAAAAATAAATAAAAAAAAAAAAAAAAAAAAACGTTGAAAAATACATGCCTCAAAATGACTACAGAAATCCGTAAATGTGGATTCTCTCTTGTTCTGTGCAGTTCATTCAGCACTACCTGACCATGAAGTGAACTTCCATGAACTGCACTCAGATCTAAAATTGCTGCCCACTGGTGCCTGGGTGGCTCAGTCGGTTAAGTGTCCGACTCTTGATTTTGGCTCAAGTCGTGATCTCATGGTCTTTATAGATCAAGCTCTGTGTTAGTCTCCACACTGGGTGTGGAGCCCGCTTACGATTCTCTCTCTCCTTCTCCCTCTCTCCCTCCCCTGTTCACGTCTTCTCTCTCAAAAAAATAAAATAAAACTAAATTAAAAAATAAAATTGTGGCCAAGTCCTCCCTTTGGACACTGTGTAGCTTGGACTGCACAGCAGTCAACGATGGTCACCTCACAGATGCACATGACAACTCTTCTAGGTTCCACCCCCCCTAAGGTGAATTTAATATTCTGCTTTAAAATAATCTTTTAATTCCTCTCCATTACACAAAAACAGGTATCACTGATGGCATCCTATGCGCCAGGTACTGTCTTCTAGCACTAAAGATACATCTGTGAACTCCCCATTGCTTTTTATTTTTTTTTTTATTTTTATTTTTTAAATTTTTTTTTCCTCAACGTTTTTATTTATTTTGGGACAGAGAGAGACAGAGCATGAACGGGGGAGGGGCAGAGAGAGAGGGAGACACAGAATTGGAAACAGGCTCCAGGCTCTGAGCCATCAGCCCAGAGCCCGACGCGGGGCTCGAACTCACGGACCACGAGATCGTGACCTGGCTGAAGTCAGAGCTTAACCGACTGCGCCACCCAGGCGCCCCAGCCCCATTGCTTTTTAATTAAAACTAAGTTTTCAGTGATTTGGAAATCAAAACATTCTAGTATGTTTGTTTGTTTGTTTTGTTTTAAGTAGGTTCAACATAGGACTAGAACTGACGACCCTGAGATCAAGACCTAAGCTGGGATCAAATGTCGGACATTTAACCAACTAAGCCACCCAGGTGCCCAAAACATTCTATTTTTATATTTCTTAAACCACTTCATTTCATTCATCTAAATCTTTCCAGTACTTCCAGTATCTCCAACTCAGTGATTTTTTTTTTCCCTCATGCCTTTCCCTAGAGCTAGAATACCTCCTTTTTCATAAGCATCCTACATGTTACTATTTCTCATTAATGAGGTTGCATGGTTTGGTCTCCCTATTTTGTGTAGCGAATGAGTAACAGGAATTTTTATGTTCTGGTCATTTTTGTAATTTAAACATGAAAGAATTAAATAGTCTATATTCTCTTGAGATAGTCAACTGATTAGAGGATGTCTAAATACTTTCTTTGTATAAGAAAATTAGAGAGGGAACTTTATACTATCTTGGACAACTCACCAGCAGAAAAAGCAAGCAAACATGTGCTGCAAGAACTACACCACCACCTAATTTAATTCTGATGTCAGTAAGACAGCACAAAACCAGCATGCTGGCTGGTTGGTACTACCAAGCCCTCTGCCTCTTATGAAACATCATTCATTGTTTCATGAGAAGCAGTTTTAGATGACCCTACTCCTGTTTTTGAGAAATAGTATAGTCTCTACCAATTGTGACCTTGCTTGTTGCTCCTTAAAAAAAACCAAAAAAACATATGTGTGTGTGTATACACATGTGCGTGCACACACACACACACAAATGATTAAACAAAGGGCAATTGATCTATCAATTCTAAAGAAAGCGGCGTTAAAATTCCTCTTCATCAGAGGACTGCTGTATGTTAAAGAGACTAAAGAGAAATGACAATTAAGTGCAGTGTGTAATCTTTGATTGGATTCTGGATTAAGAACAACAGTGCAGGGACACCTGGGTGGCTCGGTCATTTAAGAGTCTGACTCTGGATCCCAGTTCTGGTCTTGATCTCAGGGTCAGAGTTCAAGCCCTGCGTTTTTGTTTTTGTTTTTCAAACAAACAAACAAACAAACAAGCAAACAACTGTGCAGCTATATAAGGCATTATCAGGACAATGTCGGCAGTTTGAATATGAACTGTACTTTTGGTATTAATATCTCATCAATATTACATTTTTGGGAGGATATTAGTCTTGAGGCTATATAAGAATGCCCTTGTTTAGAGACATAATAATCAGGGCTAAACGTCACAGTGTCTTCAACTTTCTAAAAATTTTTAATTTTATTCCTTTTTCTAATTTTTTTTTTAATTTTTTTTCAACGTTTTTATTTATTTTTGGGACAGAGAGAGACAGAGCATGAACGGAGGAGGGGCAGAGAGAGAGGGAGACACAGAATCGGAAACAGGCTCCAGGCTCTGAGCCATCAGCCCAGAGCCTGACGCGGGGCTCGAACTCACGGACCGCGAGATCGTGACCTGGCTGAAGTCGGACGCTTAACCGACTGCGCCACCCAGGCGCCCCTAAAAATTTTTAATTTTAATAGAGATTTAGATTTACAGAAAAATTGTGATAATAGTACAGACAGTTCCCATATATCACAATGCAGTTTCCCCATTAAAATCTTACCTTAGAATGGAACATTTGCACAACAGTGAGCCATTAACAATGCATTAGTATTAATTAAAGTTCACACTTTATTCAGATTTACTCAGTTTCTACATATATCTATTCTAGGATTCCATCTGGGATCCCACCCATTTACCACATTACATTTGATGATGGTCTCCCTGGGCTCCTTAGAAAGTTTCTCAAGCTTTTCTTATTTTTGATGCCTTGAGAGTTTTGAGGAGTACTGGTCAAATATTTTTTAGAATGACCCTCAATTGGGATTCTTCCTTTGTTTTTTGTCAGGATTGGATTGGGGATAAGGGTTTCTGGGGGGTTTATCACAAACATGATACGCCACCTTCATTACATATCAAGAGTATTTACAATCAGCATGACTTAATCATTTATGATGTTAACCTTGATCACTTGATTGCAGCAGTATTTTTCAGGACAGTTATAACCATCCCCCACCCCCAACCTCCTCCAAAATCCTGCCCCACTTCCCACACCATACGTTTGGGAAGAAAGTCATTATGTAAATCCTGTGCTCGTTGAGTGGCAAGTTATGTTCCACCACCTTGAGAGCAGAGCATCTATATACACTCTTTGGAATTCCCCTGTGTGGGAGATTTTTCTATTTTCCTCCATTCATTTACTCAATCATTATTTATATCACTATGACTCACAGATATTTATTGTACATTTTGGGTTCTATTACACTACTGCTTTATTGTGTTGCTCAAATTGTTCTAGATTTGGTCATTGGGATCTCTTTCAGTTGGCTCCTATGTCCCTTTAACATACCATCATTGTTCTTATTTTTATCTTTTTTCAGCACTTTGCTACTTTCTGGCACTGCAAGATAGTCCAGGCTTATCTTGTCAATACTTTTTGCCGCATTCCTAGAATCAGCTATTTTGCCAAGGAGCCCTGGTTCCTTCTATTGGAAAATGTATCTGAAACCAAGATCTGAGTGGTGGGTGTGCTCGCTACTACTAAAGTATTCCTGATTCTAGGCCCTCCTTTGTTTACTTTATATCTTAACCAATATTTTTCTAGTATGTTGTCTTTTGATTTTGTTTATGAATTTTGCTAATATGAACATGGGTATTTGTGAACCCTGGTAATAAGTTTGCGTTGGTGTTAGATTAGCTTTTCTTCTATTTTTAGTTCGCTCATAGTTTAATTTCTTGTGGTGGGGGGAATGGGCGGTAAATCCCTGGTGACTTCATTATTCCTCACAAAAATGAATCCTGGGTTTGGGGCTGATGTCACCAGCTCAGAGGAATTCCAAATCTTCTGCTGGGGATTTTATCTTCACCAACTGGAAGCCACATCAGTAACAGTCTCTGTCTCACCTAACAACACTACTAGCAGGAGACAATTCACAGACTCTGGACATGGGATTTTTAGCTGTGCCACAGAACCTAGGGCTTTACGATTTAACACAGGGCACCCCCCCAAAAGGCACAGATGCTATCCAGCCTAGTGACTTCTGAGAAAGCGACTAACCTTAAGAACTGAAGCTTAACAAGAACACAATTTCCAGGTCTGTTGGGTGTTCATCCCCACTGCTGACACGAGGTACAGTCCCACAGTCATCATACTTCGAGTTTACATATTTAAGTTAATTTCAGTCCACTTTGTATTTCCCTCTAGACTATGGATGAAATCAATGTATTATCCTCGTGTGCCCATATAATCCAGTACCACTGAATTTAAATTCCACATGAAATTCTTCAGGGAAAAAAAAAACCTTTTAAAATACTTATTTTACTCCATAAATTATAATGATAGTGATATTCTTTTGTAAAGTTGAAGACCTTACAAAACATTTTATATTAAGCTGCTATGAAAAAGTCCTTCTATATTGCTAGTCTGGAGTGGTTCAGCTCACTTGGCCTGTCCAGGTTTGGTATCAAGATAGTATTTTTTTTTTTTTAATGTTTAATTCCCCCCCCTTTCTTTTTTTTAAATTGAGGAGTAATTTACCTATACCATAATAGTTTCAGATGTACAACATAACAATTTGATACCTGTATATATTGCAAAATGATCACAGTAAGTCTAATACCACTCAGAGTTATAAAAATTTTTTCGTATGATGAAAATTTTTAAGACCTACTCTCAGTAACTTTCAAACATGCAATACAGTATTATTAAGTATAGTCAGCACGCTGTACATTATATCCTCATGTCTTACTTATAACTGGAAGACTATACCCTTCAACCCCCTTTACCCACTTCTACAATGGATTTTTGACTCCTCTTTCCCCTCCATCCAACCTGTAACCCAGTCCTGTTGGTTTTTCCTTGGTGAGAGTCCAAGGTACATCTTCCTTTTCTATGTGCAAACTGGGAGTGGTCAGCGATACCCTTAGGCTCATGCATCTCTGACTTATTGGATAATTTCCCAAAACGCCTCTGGCTCCACTGTCGGATCAGTCTTCCTAATATACCTGCTGTACTTCCTTGCTTGAAGACTTCAATAGCTGGCCTCCTTATCCCCTTGCCCACCAGCCTCTGAAGGGACTCATCAGAACATACTTTGAAAACCACTGCCTTATATAAATCACATGTTCCCACATGGTTTCCTAAATACACCTACCTCTTGTATTTCTACTTCAACCTGGGAGAGTGTGTGCATGCCTCCCTCCGTCATCTTGTTTCTCCACAAGGTCCTCCCGTCGCTTACGTGTCACCATCCATTCCAACAGTGAGAAACAGTTAATTCCAGTATGCATGTGTAATGGTTTCAAAATTGTTAACTCATACTTTGATTGGATACAACTTTATCAACTAGAGGACAGTGCCATTTATAGTTCCTTTTTACTGGAGTCTTAGATAAGCCTTCAATTATTTCCCAAGTTACTCAGATCAGCACTTTTTCCCTCTACTCTCTTCAACCAAAGCTGTTTAATACATTTATAGAGTTCGATTATTTTGTCACATTTAGTTTCCCATCCTGATTCCTCAGTCTCCTAAAATGACATTTTAAAATTTGTATATAAAGATTTACTCTTTGTGCTGTAAAGTTGTAGGAGTTTTGACAAATGTGTAATGTCATTTATGCACCATCATAGTATCCTACGCAACAGTTTTGCTGCCCTATTAAAACCCTTGAGAATCCTCTATTTAACACTCCCCTTAATGCCTGACAATCACTGTTGTCTAAAATCTCCATAGTTTTGCTTTTTCCAGAATGTCATACAAATGGAATCATACAGTATTTAGCCTTTACAGACTTGCCTCCTTCATTTAAAATTCACCCACGTCTTTGTGTGGCCCTGATAAGCTCTTATCTTTTTATCATTGTAGTGTTCTATTGTATGGATATACCAGTGTGTTTATCCATTAACTAGGAGCTAGCAAAGGACATCTTGGTTGCTTCCAGTGTTTGGTAGGTTATGAGCATTCTTCTACGAACATTCGCATATAGGTTTTTGTGTGGACCTAAGTTTGGTTCAGTTGGATGATTATGTATGAGCATTATTGAAAGATTCTATGGTAAGATTATGTTCAGCTTTTTAATAGCCAAACCGTCTTCCAAAGTGACTGTACCACCTTGCATTCCCACTAGCAATGAATGGGAGTTTTTGTTTTGCATCCTTGCCAGCAATTGGTGCTGTTAACTTTTATGATTTTAGATATTCTAATAGGTGTGTACTGGTATCTCACTGTTTTAGTTTCCATTTCCCTAATGACATATGGGATGTGGTATGACTTTTCGTATGTGCAATTGCCATCTGTATCTCTTCTTCTGGTGAGGTGTCTGTTCAGTTCTTTTGCCCATTTTTAATTTAGGTTATTTATTTCCTTGTTAAGTTTTAAGTGTTCCTTGCATACATTTTCTCTCAGTCTGTGGCTTATCTTTTTATTCTTTTAACAGTCCTCAGCAGAGCAGGTTTTTAGTCCAATTTATTTTTTTTTCTTTCACGGACCATGCTTTTGGTGTTGAATCTAAAAATTCATCAAACCCAAGGTCACCTAGATTTTCTCTTATATTTTCTTTTGGAGGTTTTATAAAAGTTTTGCATTTTACATTCAGGTCTGTGATCCATTTTTGAAGTCATTTTTGTGGAAGGCATAAGGTCTTTCTTTAGCTATACACACACACACACACACACACACACATTATATATATTGCACAAGGACATCCAATTGGTACAGTACCATTGTCGAAGCAACAAAAGTAGTAACAAAAACTTGTTGCTCTTGGGGGAAGAGAGGGAAGAGGAAGAGATACAGCAATTACGACAAACTGTTAACAATAAGTGATTCTAGGTGAAGCGTAAATGGATGTTCCTTCTACTTGTTCACGTTTTCCATAGCTTTAACATTTTTCTATAAAACCAGTGAAATAATTTTACAAAGAAGGTAGGGAAGAATAAAGTGCATTTTAGAAGAATTTTCATTAAGTTCTTTGTCTCTCAAAGGGTTAAGTTTCAGTTATATAAAAGATTGTAATTATGTACAAAACTGGATAACCTAAAACTGAATTAACAAACTACTATATTCCCAGAGAAGAATATAAAAGAGGAACAGCAGCCACTAAAGACAGAAATAGTTAAAATATTTTATATTGAAAAATTCCTACCCTAACTGTGGATTCATTTATTCTTTAAAAAAATTTTTTTTTTCAATGTTTTTATTTTATTTATTTTTGGGACAGAGAGAGACAGAGCATGAATGGGGGAGGGGCAGAGAGAGAGGGAGACACAGAATTGGAAACAGGCTCCAGGCTCCGAGCCATCAGCCCAGAGCCTGACGCGGGGCTCGAACTCATGGACTGAGAGATCGTGACCTGGCTGAAGTCGGACGCCTAACCGACTGCGCCACCCAGGCACCCCAGTATTCATCTATTCTTATAGTTTGGTTAATTTTTGCTTAAATACATCCTCTTGTAAATATGTACCTAGATTTGTTATGCTGTCTAAAATCTTTCAACTAGAATTATCAGTTTATACACATTTATTGTAATTTTGAAATATTTATGCTTAAATCTAACATCTTATTCTGTACTATTTTTTCTACTTGTGTTCTTTTTCTTCTTTCTATGGAATGATTGAGACCTAGTCCTCTAGTCCTTGGTTTCTAGCGTTATGGTATTAGACTGCCTACACTGGGTGTTGTTTCTGATCCCAATATGCCCCATGAGAACAGGAAAACCACTCAAGGTCATCAGGTTACAGGAAATGCCCCTAGGTAAATGCTAGCTCCTTTGTGCTCTCTTTGTCTTGCTGGGCTACCAGCCTGTAAGCAGTGTATACTTCCTAGTGACCTCAGTGGTGTATTTTTTTTTTCTTTTCAATAACTCCAAAGGCATTTCTTTTGATTGTTAGAGGAGATCAACATCAGACATTTCTAATTTCCAGCCATTATATAAAACAATACTATTTTCTTTACATAATATTGATTGGTTGTAAAGCTTTTGATTGATTATATTGCTAGCTAGTATTTTCATTTTATTTATAAGAATACTCAGGACTTTAATAGCTTTCATCACTGGTACATTTGAAAACATGTCATAAAATATTTCATCAAGCCGTTTTTCATGTTTTCAATTCCAGGGCCCATCACAGTTACATTTTTGTCCACCAGACTGCTCAAAATGAAACCCTAAACTGCTGTTTATATTTAAATTTTCAGAGGATTTGCTCTGAAAAGGAGAATCGGAACATTCCATAAGGAGAAAAGAAATCAGTCTCTTATCAAGCACTTCTGGGGCTGGAAGACATAGCTGAGAGATGGGAGTTCCTTATATCTGATGTGAAATATGTAAATTAATCACCTAAACTGCTTATACCTGACAGTACCTAACATTATTTGATGCTTATGGTAAAAGAGCTTAAAATAGTAGTCTCATGTTCAGGGATATACTTTTTTTTCCCCCTTGAAATGTACAACCATTCAAATTTTCGGCCAAATTTGAACAATCTTAATTTCTATTCAATCCAAAAAAATTAATAGTACAAAAAAAAAAAAAAACATTTGGGAGCTCTAATTCTTTCCCCAAAGATATATAAAGAGGATGGAAATGTGGTTCAGCATTACATAATGTTGCCACCCACTCTAGGAACAGAAATGAGTGCCTAGCAACAGGAAAGGGTCATCTCAGGAGAGTGCTGATTGCTCATTGGAGCATTCTAAACACAGATGCTTTTCTATCCTTATCACTTCCAGTCCCTGCTAAACACACGCTGGTTACCTTGGATCCCAGGCCCCTCTCATGAAAACCTTCCTCCTATGACCATCAATAACTGCCACTCATGGCAACCTCTGCCTTTAGGTTACATTCTTAAACAAAAGGACAAAATAAATTTTGAAACATTATAAGAAAATATGCATTTTGTGTACAGAATAGTCTCTGCATTCTTCTTTCTCAGTGGTATTTCCTTTAAGATATGAAATGTTAGTTTTCATGTTGGTATTTGTCTTGCCTGGCCCCTCATACCCACAGGTCTGGACAGCAAGGCCAAAGCACCCAACTCATAATAATGAGGTCAGGCATGAGTGTGTCTAATATTGCAGGTGCTTATGTTAGGAGTACTCTTCTTAAGACTGTAATCTCATGTTCAAGAATTGGTTTTTATTTTCTTTAAACAGCCATTTAAGTTTTAGATTAAATTTGAACAGTCTCAATTCCTATTCAATCCTAAAGATTTAGTAATACAAATAAAGACCCAAGAAGCTAGATTTTTATTTTTTTTCCTGAAAGATATATGAAAAGGATAGAAATGTGGTTCAGTATTACATAATTTTGCCACTACTCCAGAAAGAGAAGGGAGGGCACCTTTACTCATGTTTATTGCCTATTTGCATGTGTTCCCACCCCCTCTTTTGGTGTTAAGTCCCTTGTCCATTTTCCTTTATGTAGTCTGAATAGGAGCCATTTGTTGTGTTTTATAAATATTTTCTCCCAGTCTGCCTTTTTTCCCACTCTCTTAATGGTCTATTTTGATGAAAAGTATTTTAGTCTGTTTCAATTTATCATTCTTGGTCTTTTCCTTTATGACTAATGCTTTTTGTGCCCTCTTTGTTTGCTTTTCCTTATTTCAAAATCATAAAGATATTTTTCTATATTATTTTCTAGAAACTTTTACTTTTTACCTGTAATGAGACTAGAATTTTTGTGTGTGATCTGAGTTTGGGGCTATGATTAAATGGACTTATGATATCCAATTGGCATAGGACTGCTCTGTGGTGCCACCTCTGTCACAAAATAAGCATCCACATATGTATGGGACTCTTTCTAGATCCTACGGTCTTTCATTGGCCTATCTGTCTATCCTTGCCCCAGTATCACATTGTCTTAATTACTGTAACTTTGTAATCTTCATATCTAAATAAACTCATCCCACCAGTAATAGCTGATCAAATATGTCATCCCACTATTTTTGCTCTTCTAGTTCAACATTGTCTTGGCTACCCTCGGACCTTTGCATTTCCATCTATGTTTTAGAGATAAGTTGTCAATTCTCTTCTCTAGGTCTACATACTCCTTAAGTGAACTCCATTTCATGACAGCATCCATAGCCAATCTGTCAAACAGTCCCCTGGGTTATATCCTTAAAACTAAATCTAGAATCTGATGACTGCTACCAGCTCAGTCCAAGTAACCACCCATCTCTCACTGATTTATTAACATAGCCTCCTAATGGATCTCCATACTTCCACCCTTACTCCTTTACAGTCTGTTTATCATGGCAGAGAAATCTTTTAGAATAGGATCTGATAATGTCACTCTTATACTCCCAACCCTCCAATGGCTTCCCACCTCCCTCAGAGTAAATTCCCATGTCCTTAACAATGGCCTACATCTCTTGCTGCAGTACTGCTCTGCCCTACCACACTGACTTTCTTTTGCTGAGCACAAGTCTACCTTGGAGCTTGTACTGAGTTAACTCCCTTCCTGAGAAGCTCTTCCCCAGGATCTGCAAGGCTAATGTCTTCACGTCCTTCAAGTCTTTGCTCAAATAAATGTCAACTACTCACCGAAGCCTTCCCTAGGTACCCTAATTAAAAATTCCAAGTCACCCCGAGAGTAAATGGAAACTCTTTTCCAACAAGATGCTTTATCTTTTAACAGAAACATAACATAATAAATTATGTCCCTTAATAAATGTAAGCAATTTAAAAAGGAAAGTTTTAGGGTTTTTTTTTAAGTAGCGCTTTCAATATTCCTTGTATTTGTTAAAAATAAGACAGTCATGGAAATTAACCTAATGATGAAAACTACCACAAAGCAGCAGAAGGTAGTTCCTTCTGCTGGCCATTGATCCCATGGCTCTTTTGTTAGTTTTAAATTTTAGTGTGTAGAGAAAGGACTAGGTAAATCAAATAGCCTTTGCTTTAATGGCATTTGACTAAACTCTAATGCATATAAGGAGAATTGGGAAGGTTTCTCAAAATCTTAAGGTGTTAAGAGTATTTTTATTTCTAGAGCAGTTTTCCCAAATGCTTCTTTTAAAATTTACGATGTAATACCTGCTCTATACTAGAGTATATATTATATGCAAGTATGAAGTCAAACGATGCATGTGAACCCAACCCCAGATTAAAATGAGAGCAGTGCCTGTAACATCCCATCTACCTCTGCATGCCTCCCCTGTCCAGAGTGCTCTGACAACCCTTTGTTCCACACCTTGCAGTTGCTGCTGCTCTTGCTCAAGCTTATCATTCCTTTCCCTCTCTAAACCTGTTCTTCCTCATGTTTTCCATCTCACAAAATGGTGACGCATCGCACTCAAATAACCCGAGCCAGACACCTGCAATTCCTTCCTCCTCATCGTTTTTGTCAAATTCCACCCCCAAATCTCTCTCATGTCTGTTCCCATGTCCCAAACACTTACTTCAGCCTTAATTCTGATCCTTTTTAATTTTCGTGGGGACCACCTGGCCTCCTCACTTTCCCCAGATTTCCTGTTCAAACCTTTCACTGCTTTTCCTTCCTTTCTCAATCAAGAAACAGCTTCTCATCACGCTATTAGAAGTTAGACTGAATTGATCTTAGGCTTCTGACTCCTCTAATCTCATCGCTGGCAGCTCTGTGCTCCAATACTTTTGAACTACCTGCTTTGCTGTTCCCTAAGACAGTCATGTCACTTTGTTTCTATGTCTTGGCATACTTTCCCTCTCTGATTGGGAGCTCTTCTCAAGAAGGATCACTTCAGAGAGGGAACTGAAAAGCTATTTCCTCTCAGAGTATTTCCTTGCCTCCTCTAGGTGAGGAAGACTTCCTCCCTGTTCTCACAGCATCTTGTACGTAGTTGATGTGATTACTAGCAGTGTGGCTTTTGGTAAGTTATTAACTTTTCTGTTCCTGTTTGCTTTTCTGTAAGATATGATTTAACAGAGACTACCTTGTGAGTATTAAATACCTTAAGCCATGTAACAATGCCAGGCATGTGATACACAGTTGACAAATATCAATTATCACTGTCCCACAACAGTATGTTCATGGACTTACCCATCTGCTGTCTGTATGTTTAGCATTCTTCAGGATATATTTAGCTCTTCATCCTCAAAGCCTAGAACACTCTGATACATGATAGGTACTCAATAAATACTTGCACAAAGTATAAAACAAAAACAAAAACTCTTTCCCCTACTGTACACAAAAAGGGAGAATGGAATAGTTTTGTATGCAGTCTGAAAGACAAATATTGCCCAAGCTGAGGCCAGAAAAAGTGACAAAAGAAATGGACACAGTGCTATTCAATCTGACGGTTCTACAATTTTCTTTTATGATCTTTAAAAATATATGCAGTGGCTACTTCAGATTAGAAAACAGGACGGCAGTAGCATCTTTTTCTGGTGGGTTAAGTATAATTACCACTTAGTTAAACATACGTATCAGCAATTTTAATTCTCAATTTGACACGTGATTTATCCTAATTTATTAAAACATAAGTTAAAAACACAGTGAGAAGTCTACTTTCCTTCAGTAGCAGAAGTTTCAATGTTGACATACATATACAAATGGTCATATTTCCCAATATTATTATATTCATTTGGAGTGCTGGTTTTCCTCATTTCTGATTCATCCTTATTTTGTGGAGAGCATCTATGCTCAACTTGTTTAAAATGTATTTGCTTCATTAAAAAAAAATTTCTTTTCACAGAATGTTTTTGTTATTGGTTGATGGCCAAAGATTGATTATTTATTTATTTATTTATTTATTTATTTATTTATTTATTTATTTCCTTCATATGTTTTTAGTTTCCATAGAAGCACACTGAACTATACTTTAAGTATGAACATAGCTTTTTCTCGGGGAAGGGATATAAAAAAGAGGAAGGACAGATTCCGAAAATTTCTTTTTAAAGCACATACACACACATATCAGCTGCAGAGAAACAAGGTTCACAAAATGAATACTCCAAGCATTGTATGCTAGAAATAGTATCGTAAATTGTGTGCCCGAATTTGTCACTCCGAAAAAAAAACACTTCTAGAAAATTATATTCTTTCCCACCCAAATGTTTAAACCTGTTAAGTAAGGTTGTTTCATAAGAGATTTATTCTCTAACAATCAAAGCAACCTTTTTAATAAGCGAAAAATTAAGCTACTTACACTAGTATGAGTCATGATCACATAAGAATTGACAAATTATCTATTTTCCTCTTTACTTGAATCAGTTTTTCTTTCTTATTGACCAAAAAGAGGCAACTTCATGAATTGTCCTAGAACCTGAGTCAGCTTATGATAAAGACAAAAAGCATGGTTTGCATACGGGGGAAAAAATGTGAGTTAAATACTGAAAGATGACACCTGTAAATTTTGTTATTCTACCACTAAATTTAAGGCACTAGGTCTACTAACTAGTACTAGAAAAAAACTTTAATGCACCAGAATCCTTCTAATACATGAAATCATTTTTTTTTTCAACGTTTATTTATTTTGGGACAGAGAGAGACAGAGCATGAACGGGGGAGGGGCAGAGAGAGAGGGAGACACAGAATCAGAAACAGGCTCCAGGCTCTGAGCCATCAGCCCAGAGCCTGACGCGGGGCTCAAACTCACGGACCGCGAGATCGTGACCTGGCTGAAGTCGGACGCTTAACCGACTGCGCCACCCAGGCGCCCCTGAAATCATTTTAAAAATTAATTCTAATCAAAAGCAATTGCCATGGGATCATAACCTTAGAAAAGATTAAAGAAAGCCAATTTCCCTTTTCATGTGCAACAGAATCATGAGCTAGACTTTTTCCCGAAGCCATTAGGTATTGGGGTGGTTTGTCAAGCAGCAACAGATCACTGAAAGCAGCCGGGAACTCCAGGTGGCCCTGGTAGCAGTGAGCACAGACTCCTGAGGGCATGGAAGTCCAGGTGAATCAATACTGCCTGACGAATGGCTGTGGAGCAAGTAGGCATAATAAAGCACAGGAAAGGTGGCATCGATGGCACAAGGAACAGCCAGAGCAAGAAGAGTGTATGCAGGTAGCAACTATATATAGGTGGCACCCTATACCCTTAAATGTACCCAGAGACACAGAAGCGAAGAACTGAGGTCTTACCTAAGTTAGATGGGTTAGGATTTGTAATCTATTAGACTAAGGGTCAACTGTTAAGGTGGCCTTACTGAAGTTTACTTAAGGTTCACAGTTGGGTGTTCACAGAGAACAGGAAGATATAAAACAAAACTAAACTAAGTCTGTTTTTCCTCCTCTTTCATTTCTTTGTAACTCTAATGACATTTAATGGAAGAGTCGCAACTCTGAAATACTCATTAATGCCTTGCTGTAATGCAAACAGACTGTTTTAAGGAGCAAGGACTGATAGATTTCTGCGTAGGCTCCTGTTGGTATAAAGGACATTCACACAGAATGTCACATTTGTACCTCAAGCAATCTGAGTTAATCAAGAACAGAATTATCTACATTTTAGGGATGAAGTAAAGTCTGACTACTACAATTGACCCTTGAACCACACAGGTTGAACTGGGTGGGTTCACTTACATGTGGATTTGCTTCGATATAGTACAGTAAGTATAAATATATTTTCTTATGATTTTTAAAATTTTCTTTTTTCTAGTCTACTTTATTGTAAGAATATAGTATACAATACATATAACATACAAAATCTGTGTTAATTGTTAATGTTATTCGTAAGGCTTTCAGTCAATAGTAGGCTATTAGTATTTAAGTTTTGAGAGAGTCAAATGTTCTACACAGATTTTCAACTGTGCAGTGGTCAGTGTCCCTAACCCCTGAGTTGTTCAAGGGTCAACCGTACTAAGAAGTAGTGATGTCACCTGTAGTGACTCAAAAGGATAATGATAATGTGAGGTTGCATTTTATGAAACTCTGAATTCTGTAAATTAGAAATAATGACATGAAAGTATTTGTATTTTTACCTTATGCAAAAAAGCCTGAAATGTGTATCCACAGAGTTATTAGAATTTCACAATAATTTTAAAGCAGGCTGAAGAAAAGATTAAATCTTGTTTTTATACTGCTGCCAGAGAGCAGTGCCATTTTAGCTGGCAAAAAGAAATACCTATCCTTTGTTGAGACCTTATTATTATGAAATCCCGAAGAACTTAAACATCATGTAAAATGCTACCAGCTTATAAGCACCCAATACTGTCCCTAGTATAACTGGAGTTTCTTAACCTTTAAAAAATACTTTTCTGTATAATAAATATTAGAATAGAAGCCATTAGTTTTTGTTAAGTTCTGTTGGCAGGTGGTTTTCCTTCTCTATCTAACACATACTGCTATTTGGGTTTAAATGCTACCACTTAAAAGATTTTAGTCTTGTTTGGTATTAAAAGTTGAGACTATAAAATAAAGGCATTTATTTTTCTGAGGGAAACTATTAAAACTAATCTTTGATTTAAAGAATACATATTTTAAACAGCAACATATTTAAAGAATGTTTTTAAACAGAAATGTTCATATTTTTAATAGATACATTACCAAAAAGAACAAAGAAATCTAAAACTCACCCCCAGATGTGCTCCCCAGACATAATGATACCATTTGATGATCCAAACATCTCTTTCAGTATTATTAGTGGAGAAAGAAGATTGATAAAAAGGTATGTAAAATGGGATCTTAAAATAGATGGCATTTAAAATAACCCCAATTTTGTTTAATTGAACAGATGATAAATAAAACTGAAGGAATAAATAAAATCTTATTTAAACAGCCGAAGTGTCAGAACCTCAAGTAATCCTTTGATTTTAAGAAAAGGAACACGAAAGGCTGGTGCTCCAGCTCCAGACAGCATCTGGCTTTCTCCCATGAAGGATGAAATTTGCCTCGAGCTTCCTCCCATCCTCCCCCTGCCTCCAGATTTCCATTACCTATTATATTTTTAGCCACTCGTAACACATTCTAATCGACGATATTAATTCTATGGATGCTTTTAAAGGCAAGGAATGATTTTAGATGAATTTAAAAATAAATATAAATCCCCACACCAACAAATTTTAAAATGATCTTTTTAAGGCAGTGTAAATTGTGTAGTGCTGCAAATGTGCTATTTAGCCAATCTGACAAATGTGATATTTGCTAGACTTTGTTTCACACGCTAGCTGGGAATATGAAATGCATTTCCAAGGTGGATTTCATGAAGTAGTACTACAGAGAATGCTGTAATAAAATCCAGACATTCCATCCACTACATTCCTTTCCTCTAATACTTTTGTAATTCAATCTAAAAGGACAAGCAAATCTGTCTGGGACGATTACTGCTGTATAGACTACTAATGTTGCTTATTGCTAGGCTTCAGATAAGTATTTTCTAGGTATTCAAATATCATGAAATCACTGAAAACCAAACTAAGGATATTCTACAATTTTTCTCTCCTTGTTTTAAAATGGTAACAATTCATGGACACCTGCGTGGCTCAGTCAGGCTCAGTCAGTTAAGCATCCGACTTCAGCTCGGGTCATGATCTCACAGTTCATGAGTTCCAGCCCTGTGTCAGGTTCTGTGCTGACAGCTCAGAGCCTGGAGCCTGCTTCGGATTCTCTGTCTCCCTTTCTCTCTCTGCCCCTCCCCCGCTTGTGCTCTAGGTCTCTCAAAAATAAATAAATGTTGAAAAAAAATTTTTTTTAAATGGTAACAATTCAGCAGCTCAATTCTGTGATAGTTTCCTGACAATACTATTTCTCAAAATCCTCACTAGGTTTTCTATTTCATAATCTCCAGTGTAAAGATTTTCACATTCTAATTGCTTGAGGAGCTTTTAAAACTAAGGATGTCCAGGCCTTATTCCAGATCAATTAAGTCAGAATCTTTGAGAATGGGGTCTAGGAAAGGTGTTTTAAAAATCTTTTAAATACCATACAGTGCCTTGTGAGTTCTTATTCTAAATAAAGAATCCAAAGCATCTCTATGTAATTGAGCTACTCTCAATTAAAACTGTCAGAAACAGTGAAAATAATTTTATTAGGATTTTTAAGAAGTGAATGTTATCATTGTATCAACCATATTTCTCAGAAACAGCATTAATTTTCAACATTTGTATAGCTATATAATTGTTTTTCTGGTCCAAAGCCATAATTTTAAAGTACCCCATTATACAAAACTTCTTTTTATTTTTTTTATTTTTATCTTTTTGAGGGGGGTGAAGGGAACAGGGTAAAGAAAAAAAAAATCCAAAATTTATTCTCCAACAATGCAGAGAAGACAAAACTTCTTTTTAAAGGGTAAACAGGGTTACCCTTTATCTTGTCTGATTATTGGGACGTTGTAGGATTACTTTGAGGGATTAAATGTTCCCTCAAAAACTTCTTTTTAAAGGGTAAACAGGGTTACCCTTTATCTTGTCTGATTATTGGGACGTTTTAGGATTACTTTGAGGGATTAAATGTTAGCAAAACGTAAGACTGACAAAACAATAAAACAAGAATCTGGCAAAGAGTAAAAGGAATAAATGGTCATTGATTTCAGAGCTCATTTGTAGGGGAACTTTTTTTTTCATTTGTTTTTTTAGCTTATCCCAGTTTCCAAATCTTTGATTGTTTGTATTAGTTCCATTTTATTTCATGAATTTCCAATCATGTTTCATATGAAATGTTCCATAATAACCCACTTCATTTCTCCCCCTAGTACATGCTTGGGCTTTGGGCAGCATCATGCACTTGTTACAGAAGCTAATTGATTCATTTTCTGATTTCCTTCTTCTTATACCGTTCTCCCCAAATCCTCCAGGATTCCTCATCAAACAGAATTCTTTCACATTAAAAAAAAAAGTATTATTTAAACTAAGTTGGCGATCTTGTTGGTATTTCTGGGAGATGCTAGGCTAGTACAGAATTATGGATAACTTTTGAAGTTAAAGCTACTAAATTTATTTACTTTGCATTCTCAAACTAGAAAAACATACAGACAAATCTGCAAACCTACTAGCTAATCATCTCACAATCATGTTCCTGAGATACTGCAGGGTTCTGAACGTCCTCCTCTACTAACCAAGTGAACACAGCACGTGGAATGACAAGGGAACAAGGGGACAGCCTAACAGGCCAAATAAATCCTGGCCATCAGTGGGTGACAGATGTCTTAGCCAGATCACCCCCACAGCAATGCTGACCACATGGAAAACACACAGCTCACTATTCTTTTCCATTTTCTTCCTTTCTATAAATGAGGTTCAGCATGCATAAGAAATCAGAGCTACACATTGGTATAAAAGGTTACTATTAGGCATTACTTCCCTTGATAGGTTCAGACCCATCCCCTGTTCTAGGACACATACCCCTCCTTAGTACTAGGCTTAGTACTAGGCTTTGAAACACATAACCTTAAAGTTAAATTATTCTTCTGTAGGCATTAGGGAGTTTCAAGTAACATAAAATTTCTGATCAGCTAAACTCAAAACGGACAAGCAACATCATTAGAACACAAAGCATACTATAGAGTTGAGACTATTATTCTGCATTTCAACAGTAACACTCTCTTAGGTCTGGTTTAGTCTAGAAGTAGCTATAGTGAAGGCACATTAATTTATACATTTTTTAGACATCGAGTTGCTTTTTATAGCAACATCCCACATATCAAACACGAAAACTGTCATCTGAAAATAAGTGGGGGGAAAAAAAACAAAACTCCTAAGTGTTTATGTACCTACTTCTAGAACCCCCCAAATCCTTTGGATACATAAGAAATTGGACATTCTTCATTGGACTTCTACCAGCTTTAAGAAAAAGAAGGAACTAGAGACAGCCTGCCTGGCAATTTCATAGGGGTTCTGGCCTTCTGTTCACAAACTCTTTGTGACAGGTGCGGCCCCATCCCTCCCTCCATCTGGGGCCTGGCTAAGCACTAAAACTGGCCTCTCCACCAGCAAGAAGCATATGGGCTAGGGCAGGGGCAGCCTCTCCTTTCTGATGGTATCTGCTCCCCGTTGTCTAAGCTTGTCCCTTTAGTTTCTGTATCTTCGTCCTCACTGGGTTGAGCATTTCTGAAACGTAACAGTTGATATGAAGAAACCAGGACACATGCTTCTAATTTATGAAGCGCAACGAAGTGAATCAGTCATCCAAAATCAAGGTAGAATACCACCATTCCCATTGCTTCCTAGCTTTTTCCTCTGCTAGGATATTCCCTCAGGGGTTACTTTGATCCTAAAATTTGCATTTATCATCCTCTTTTTGGAAAAATAGGTTTGCCATATATGTATTTATCTCCTATATCGTTTAGTTTTACCTTTGTTGGGGTCTTTAAACCTGACCTATGTCCTCTATCTCCTGTCCCCTTTAATTTTGGTCTTCTATATCATACTAAATGTAATCCCATCTGGCTTGTTTTTAAAAAACAAAACAAAACACTGTAATTTCCCTAACAGTCATCCATGTTGATATTTATAAAGTGGTACTGCATTCAGTTTTGTTGCTGTGTAATATTCCATTATGTAAAAATAACAACATTAACCCAGTCTCCTCTTCGTGTAATACTTTGTAGTATACTTTATAGATTCTTGCTTTAAGAACTTTCCTAGAAATATCCTTGCAAATGTCTCTTGGTGCAGGTATTAAGGTCTACTGAGCAGTGGAATTGCTGGGTCAAAGGGTATGTGAATGATGAACACTGTAAGTTTCCATGACTTCCTCTCCTGTCATTCCCAAAAATGTTGCTCTGCCCATCCTTGCCAACACTTGGCATTTTCAGACTTCTTAATTTTTGCAATCTAGAATGTGTGAAATGGAATTTCAATGTGGTCTTAATTTACATTTTCTTGAAAACTAATGAGTTTTGCGATTCTTTTTATATGTGCAGTTGCCATTGGTTTCATCTTCTAGGAGATGCCTTTTACTTTTGTCCATTTTTTTTTTTTAGATCGCTTATTTTCTTATTGATTTTAAGGAATTCTTCACATTTTCCATCCTACTTTGTCATATATATTACAAAATGGTCTTCGTTCTTTACCCTTACTGGGCCACAATTCTAGTGCTGCCTTCCATTACATCCTCCTCCCCAGCCCTTAAATTACTGAGGAATTGAGAAAAAAGAAGTATGGGCTTCTAAGTAGAGTTTTAAAACACATACCCTGAAGAGGATATTTAAAATAATTGGGTATTTTTTTCCACAGAAATTAGCAAAGATAAAATCATCAGGGATGGTGAAAGTGGTAGAAATAGACATTCAGCTACTGCTGGTGAGAATGTAAAGTGAATCTCGATCCTGTTAAGGGTGGTGATACATGAGTACACACATTTAACAACACTCACTGAAATTATGGCATGCAAATTCTATTACATGGGGAAATGGTGAGGCATATTGGCTAAGGTCTGGTTCTAGAGCTAGACTGCAACTTAGCTCTGTCACTTAGTGAGTTATATGACCACCCTGGGCAGGTTATTTCACTTCACTAAGCCTTGGGTTTCTTGATGGCAAAATGGGGATAATAGCAGTAACTACATTATTAGGGCTATTGTGAGAGAGAAGTATATTTGTGTAAAAGTGATTAAAATAAGGTCTGGTGCAGCAGACATATGTTAGGCTGTACCATCAATCATTTATGGTTTCTTGTAGAGTCTGAAAATTTCTTTCCTTTCGTAACCATAACGATATTCTTTGACATTTTCTTCTAAAAGTGCAAACATTTTTGTTTTTTCACCTACAGGCAGGTAGTCCACTTACAATTTATTTTGGAGTTTGCTGTGAAATAAGGATGTATTTTATTCTTTTTTCGGAGGGATGACCAAGTTGTCACAACACTACTTACTAAGTTACCCATCATTTCCTGCTGACTTTGAACACCAGTCTGTCATATCAGATTTTCAAGTGTGCTGGGTTAGTTTCTGGATTCTCGACTATGTTCCCTTAAGTTTACTGTCAATCATTGTGCCAACTCTATATTGTCTCAATTACTACAACATTATAATCAACCTTGATAGGTAATCGGACAGGTCTTCCTTCCTTGCTCTTTATAGCTGTCTCGTTGATTGCTGGGCTTTTGCTCTCTCCTGTGAACTTTAAATAATTGGTCTGTTAGGTCCCATGAAAACAAAAACCATAAAAATTCTGTTGGAATCCCAGTGAAACTATAGATCTACTTGGAAAGAATTGATAATTATCAGCTAACACTGATCCATTAACATGGGCTATCCATTTACTCAGAACTTCTTTTATCTTTCAATCATGTTTTACAACTTTCTTTATAGTTTCGTCCCCAGCGTTACAGACTCTTTTATTTTTTATTAAAAAAAATTTTTAATGTTTATTTATTTTTGAGAGAGAGAGAGAGTGAGTGTGAGCGGCAGGGGGGGGGGGGCAGAGACAGAGAGAGGGAGACACACAGAATCCCAAGCAGGCTCCAGGTTCTGAGCTGTCAGCACAGAGCTCGATGCGGAGCCTGAATTCGTGAACCACAGGATCATGATCTGAGCTGAAGTCTGACACTTAAGCGACTGAGCCACCCAGGTGCCCCACAGGCTCTTTTACCAGGAGAGATGTAATCTGTGTACCTTTACTGTCATTACTGACCTAGGTCCTCCATCTCCTGTCCCCTTTAATTTTGGGCTTCTATATCCCTATAGCCTCCTCTTTCCCAACCCTGCTCTGTTTGAAAACTACAAATTAATATCCTTTTAAATTATCATCTCTCTGCACATGACACAGATAGTCATGCCTTTATTTAGAGTGGGAGGAAAAACAAGACATAGAGAGAAAGGTGAGGCAAGCATAAAGGGGAGGACAAGAGATAATGGTGATGGTGGAGAGCAGAGCTGAGCTCCTCAAAGAAAGGGGGCTGCGTGGGGCACCTGGGTGGCTCCGTCGGTTGAGCGTCCGACTTTGGCTCAGGTCACGATCTCACGGTCCGTGAGTTCGAGCCCCGCATCGGGCTCTGGGCTGATGGCTCAGAGCCTGGAGCCTGCTTCCCATTCTGTGTCTCCCTCTCTCTCTGACCCTCCCCGTTCATGCTCTGTCTCTCTCTGTCTCAAAAATAAATAAACGTTAAAAAAAAAAATTAAAAAAAAAAAAAAGAAAGGGGGCGGTGTGCTTTCCTTCCTCATGCTGTTCCTTCTCTCATCACATGCTCCGAGGGCATTGAGGTGGTGGCACTTCCAAGTAGTGGGTTGTATCATCTGCAGCGTTTCCTTTATATTTCTCAGTCATTCGAGGTAACCAAGGCCTCTTTTTAATTGTAACTATTTCTGTTAAAATGGCTTACCACTTTTGTTTTTCTCATTAGTTGTAGGTGAGCTATTTTAGTTCAAACACTACAAGAACTTGTCACTAGCAAACATTTAAGGTAATGTGGTACAGATTCACTAGAAGACAGTATACTTTATTTCTTAAACTTAGGAGACCATTTGCAACAAAGCCATATTTGCATCATGTTTACCACACAAAATAATACAAGACTTAGGATTTAGAAATGCCTAAAACAGCATTTAATCAGAATTTAAAAAGCATTAACTGTGCGTGTGTGTGTGAGCGGGGGAGTTTATCTCCAATTTGCATTTCTGTCATTCAACTTGGCAAAGGAAAACACCAGATATCCTTTCAGAATATTTTTACACAAAGCTTTCAGGCCACTTTTCTCACATAATTTATTTTAACACCTTAATGTTTTCAGATTAAGATTTACACACTTCTAAGGCCCCTTTATATGGATCTAGAGGTGTATCTTTAAAGGGTACCTTTCACCTATCCATTAATGATCCATTAAACACCTTAAAACCACCAACATTTCTATTTGCAAGATTAACTTACGTATATAAAGTGAAAATTAAAAGGCCTTATGTTTCAGAAAACCATAAATAAAAACTATGGTTGATGAAATTAATGATTTAAAAAATGCAAATAAACAAATATTGAACGGACAACTGGAAGGTTTGTTCAGCAATCCTGAGATGAATCAGCATCTGAACAGAAAACAAAGACCACAGGCACAAAGCAGCAAGGAACTGATCATGGCAAAATTAACCCCCTTAGGCAAATATCACCAAATTCTCTTCTGTTCTCATATCTGCACGTTTTAAAAATGTTTTATTTATTTTGAGAGACAGAGAAGGTGGGGGGGAGGGAGGGAGGGAGAGAAAGAGAGAAAGAGAGAGAGGGAGAGAGGGAGAGAGAGAATATCCCAGGCAGGCTCTGTGCTTTCAGTGCAGAGCCTGATGTGGGGCTCGATCCCACAAACCCACGAGATCATGACCTGAGCTGAGATCAAGAGTCAGATGTTTAACTGACTGAGCCACTCAGGCACACCCCGCCTCCACCCCGCCCCCTGCACCTTCTTTAAATTCACAGTCAAGAATGTCTACTGCTTGGTGCACCTGGGTGGGTTAATGGGTTAAGTGTCCGACTTTGGCTCAGGTCACAGTCTCCCGGTTTGTGAGTTCAAGCCCCACACTGGGCTTGCTGCTGTCAGCCTGTCAGCGCAGAGACCACTTCTGGTTTTCTGTCCCCCCTCTCTCTACCCCTCCTGCCTGCACTCTGCCAAAAGTAAATAAATATTTAAAAGAGAAAATAAAAGGATGCCTACAGCTCATTGTTTCTGTGGGCCTCTGGAAGTTTAAACATGGAAAGGAAGTCCCATTTATCCACTTTACAGTTTTGGTGAAAGTGTATTCTAAATTTTGGGAGTCCTGAAAATTAGTGATTAAAGTTTGATGATGAAAAAGTGTCACACTGGCAGAATCTTTAGCATATCATTTATTCAGTGCTGTATATATTCATGTTATTTTTTAATACCAAATAATGCCGCTTATTATTCATCGCAGATATTCACTTAGTACAAGGTTAATGTATTCATTTATTTAAATATTCAAGTAGTTTTTTTACACTTTAGATTTTTATTTTATTAAATTTTTACAGTACAGTTGACACTAACGTTACATTAGTTTCAGGTATACAACATGGTGATTCAACTTCTTTATACCTTATGCTGTGCTTACCACCAAGTGTAGCTACCATCTGTCACCATGCAACCCTATTACATCACCATCGATTATATTCCCCATGCTGTAACTTTTATACCCTTGACTTTTTCATTCAGTAACTGGAAGCCTGTCTCTCCCCCTCCCCTTCACTCATTTTGCCCAGTCCCTCCCCCCCCCACCTCCCTTCCCTCTGCCAACCATCAGTTGGTTCTTCGCAAATAAGTAGTTTTATTAAATACAAAGTCAGCACTTCACAGCTTCTCACTGAAAAGTAATCTATCTATGGTTCTCCAGCGGAAGCATACAAGTCATAAAAGGCAAGATCTTCAGCAAGGGTTCTACTCTCCCTTTCCTGCTTCAAGTGATAGACAACACACTGTTCTCATGAGGTTGTCCGTCTCAATGGTGAACAACTCTGGGTATTTGAAAGCTCTCCCTTATCTACTGAATTAAATTCTTCCTTATAACATCCACTTATTGCTCTAACCTGGTGTTCACAAGAAGAAAAAAATCAGTACTCTCTCCCTCATGTGACAACTCTTAAATTAAGACAGTTATTTTGTTAGTCATTAATTTTTCTCCTTTTCTGATCCAATCCCTAAAACTTCCTTGGCTTTTTAGTTTTTCTCAGGATATGTAAAAGATATTGTTTTAAGTTGAATTGTGCCCTCCAAAAAAGATATGAAGGAGTCCCAATCCCCACTACTTCGAATAGTGACCTAATTTGGAGACAGGGTCCTTAAAGAGGAAATCATGTTAAAAGGAGGTAATTAGCATGGGCTCTAACCTACTGTGACTTACGTTCTTTATAAAAAGAGAAAATTTGGACACAAAGACCTTCACAAAAATGAAGGCAGAGATGGGTGTGATGAATCTACCAGCCAAGGAATGACAAAGATTGCCAGCAAACCACCAGAAGCTGAGAGAGTGAGTCTTGGAACAGATTTCCTCCTCACAGCCCTCAGAAGGAACAAAGGAACCTATTGACACCTTTGCCTTGACTTTTAGCTCCCAGAACTGTGAGATAATAGATTTCTGTTGTTCAGGCCACAAGGTTTGTGGTATTTCATTATAATAGCCCCAGCAACCTAACGCATTTCTCAGAAATGTGACATGATAAAAGGTTAAGGAAACTTGTCACAGCAGAATGCTTGGTTTTATTTACAGGTGAAAATAATTCTTTCCTAAAATAGACTTATTATTCCTTGGAAACATAAAAGGTCTCAGCATTAATATATTTGAATACTTCCTGAAATTATGTTTTGAACTACTGGTTAGTACAAACCTATTATGTTTAGTTTTTTCCTATGACTTTTGCTTTCATGGTTTCCTTAGTATCTATGCTTTTGCAGAGCTGATGAAACTGTTAAACAGTAAGGACAGCAAATACTGGTAACTCTCAGCTCCGTATTCAAATCTTCGTATCTGAACAACTTTTAGGACCAAGAAAACTGTAACTTGTAAACTACAATTTACAAATTTAGAAAATAAGGAATAAGACCATTGATGGGAAGAATATGTGATTATACAAATTATTTTCAAAGTATACTATATCAGTGATTCTCATCAATTTTGGGAACTTCTCTGTAAATACTGAAATAGAAATTAATTTTGAGGGGTCCCCGGGTGGCTCAGTCAGTTAAGTGTCTGATTCTTGATTTCAGCTCAAGTTCGTGATCTCAGGAACTGTGAGATTGAGCCCCTCATCGGATTCTGTGCTGACAGCACGGAGCCTGCTTGGATTCTCTCTTTCCTTCTCTCTCTGGTCCTCCCCCACCTGTGTTCTCTCTCTCTCTCTCTAAATAAATAAACTTAAAAAAATTAAGATCAGCAACAGTGTTTTATACAGAAAATTCTTAAGCAAGAGATATCCTGAGACACTTATAAATTTCCAAGTATCATTATAGCCTGTAATTTCTCCCACAAAGTACACAGAAGCCGCAAACAAAGCCATTTTCAAATGGAAATGCTGAGCGAACCATGCCTTATAAGGGCTCACTCTAGTTGAACTTTCTGTAATGATGGAAATGTTCTATTTCTGTGCTATCCAATAAGGTAGTTACTAAGCTTGAATGCCTACTGAACACTTGAAATGTGGTATGACTGAGGAATTTAATGTTTAATTTAACTATCTAAATAGCCACAAGGGACCAGTGGTTTCCATATTGAACAGCACAGGTTTCTTCTCTTTTCACTTAACACAGTGGTTCTCAGCTAGTGGCAATTCTGCCCACTAGTGACCTACGACAATATCTGGAGACATTTTTGGCTGTCACAGTTGGGAGGTGCCAATGGCATCTAGTGGGCAGAGGCCAGGGATGCTGGTAAAACATTCTACGGTGCACAGGACAGGCATCCCCAAGTAAGGATTACCCAGTCTAAAATGTGAAAAGTGCTAGGTTAAAAAACTTAGACATATTTAAAAGATCTTCAAATGAAATAGAAAATATTTAGAATAATATACAGCCATTCCTAATGATATTCAAACATTAGCTAGTCTGCTATTAAAATCTTTTGCCATGCTCAATATTTCTAACCTAACGGCTGTTTTCTCTGTCCATAGTATCTTAGCGAGTATGCTACTTCACCTGATTTTCCATCCTAGCAGCCTTTGTAAATTTAACATGACTGAAGCTGGTAACTTTACTTCAGAAATAGCGATAAGTATGCATAAATGCTTAACAGTTTTGTGAATGTGAAAACATTTATAACAGAATAACTTTTACTTAAAAAAATTTTTTTTAATGTTTATTTGTATTAGAGAGAGAGAGAGAGAGAGAGAGAGAGAGAGATGTGTAAGCAGGAGAGGTGCAGAGAGTGAGGGAGACAGAATCTGAAGCAGGTTCCAGGCTCTGAGCTGTCAGCACAGAGCCCAACATGGGGCTCGAACTCACAAGCAATGAGATCATGACCTGAGCTGGAGTTGGACGCTTAATCGACTGAGCCACCCAGGTGCCCCTAGAATAACTTTTACTTTTAACCTTTCATTTAACCTCAGAAATACATGAAAGGGCTAGTTCAGTGCAAATACATAATCAATGACCTAAAAAGCTCATGTTCTGCTAACGGAGACTCACCAGTAATCTTTTTCCACATGACAAAACAGTAATATATTTAAGATATTTAAATTACCCATTTATGCCATGATTATTGTAATATACTCTTTATTTGAACATTACAATCTACGCCAAAAGGAGAGAACATGGAAATATCCAAACTAAAAGGGCTCAAAAATCCAGTGGAAAAAGAAGTTATTAAAATAGCTGCAGTAACAAAAAGTGAACAGAAGCAAACTGTTTCTGAAATGAAGGCTAATAAAGGAATCTTGTTGAAGTTCTGGCCTAGGCAATGAAAGCAAGACCCAATAGTTTAGGATGTGTTTTCTGTCTCAATGAAGGAAGACAGAAAAGATGACCTCTTGGAGGGCATTCATGACAAATTATATTTTTAAGATTTTAACTTTTCCAATGTCCTTGAAAACACTGCTCCTATTTACTTTATTTCTCATTGCCTAACAGCAATTTCAGTAAGCATCCTATTCTTAGACATAGCTCCTAATTATTTGTTATTCACATGACAGATCTCATCAAAACTGGAAAACAAAATCTACCTTAACCTAATTGAAAGATGATATTTTAGCCATCACTGAGATTTTACAACTATTTAAAAGTATGTAAAGCACATATAAAGGAAGAGAAATATCACTTACAGATTGTGACTGACCTCAAACTTCCACAAGGATTTAAAAAGTACTCAAGATGTTTTTCATTAATCCTATCACGATCTTAACCCACAAAAGGGAGAAACAGGATGCCGTTATAATAATGCATTTAAGAGATGATGCTGGCTTGGACTACAATAATGTAAGAAAGGTGATGAAAACTATATTTTGAAGGTAGAGTCAACAAGATTTGCTGTAGGATTCAATGCAGGTAATGAGAGAAAAACTGGAATCAAGGATGATCCCAAGGTTTTTGGCCTGAGCTACTGGAAGGACTGAGTTGACATTAATTGAGCTGGTGCAGGCTGCCAGGGTAGCCACACTGGGAAGCACATTCAGAAGCTCAGTGTTGGATATCTTAAGTTTAACATGACTCTCAGATGTTTCCAAGTAAGGTAGGCACCTGAAAAATAGGATCATGAGTTCAGCACAGAGGTCTGGGTTGGAGATGTAAATTACGAGTCCTTATAGAAGAGAAAAAAATTCTAGGAACTGAGCTCCTGGACCTGCCAACTTTAATCAGTCAGGGCATGTGGAGGAATGTGGCAGGGAGACAGAGAAAGGAGGGAGTGGTCAGTGAGTTGTGAAGAGTACAAAAACAAGGCTTCTTGGAAACCAAGTGAAGAGACCATTTCAAGGACAGAGTGAGCAACTGTACCAAAAGTCCTGGTAAGTTAGGTGAGGACCAGACAGTTTGGTCATGTAGAAGTCACTGATGACTTAGAGAACAGGTATTTCAGTGGAATAGTTGGTGGTGGCAAGGCCTACATGGTGTGGGTCTGAGTGACCCGAAAGAAGTGGAGAAAGTGTATATGGACTGCTCTTTTGAGGAGTTTTTGCTTTAAAAGGAAGGGGAGAAATGGGATAAGAAGATGAAAAGTATAGCAGGCTGAAAGAGTTTTTTGTTAAATGGGAGAAATGACAGCATGTTTTTGCCTGCTAAAAAGAAAAATCTAGGAGAGAGGGAAAGTATGCTAGAAAGAAGGGGGAAAGCTGCTGGAGTATGGTTTTTAAGGTATACAATTTAGACTTTATAGATACCCATTAAATATAATTGAGAAGGATCAATTTACTTCTGACAGAAATAAAAGTAGAGTGATCGGTATTCTATATTTAGAGGTGAAAAATAAATCACAAAGTAAAACATGAACAAGTTGAACTGTCTTAAAACTATAAATTTTCTCTTCAACTAAAAACAAAATATCTAAAGAGAAGTGTAATTAGATTGAGAAACATCTGCATCAAACATGACTTAAGGTTAATTAAGGAGCTCAGACCAACAAGTAAATTAGCAAGTAACCAAGAGTTAAAGTGCTAAAGTACATACGGACCATTTGTACAACAGGAGATACAATATATACTAGGACAAATATTAAATCTGGCTAATAAGAAATAAAATACAAAAGAAAACAATGAGATCTATTATATATATATTAGGAAAATATGAAAAAATTAAAACACCCAAATCTAGCTACACCGTGATAAAGACCGCGATCATACATTGTTGGTGGCCATGTAAAACATTAACATCCTTTGGATAGCAGTTTGGCAGTTCATATCAATAGTCATAAATATTCATATTCATAGCCTTTGACTCCCTTGGATATTCAGCCTAAAAAAATACTTAAAGAGGGGTGCCCGAGTGGCTCATTTGGTTGACCATCTGACTTTGGCTCAGGTCATGATCTCATGGTTTGTGAGGTCAAGCCCCACATAGGACTACTGTCAGCACAGAGCATACTTCAGATCCTCTGTCCCTCTCCCTCTCCCTCTCCCTCTCTCTCTCTGCCCCCCAACTCTTGTGCGTACTATCTCTCAAAAATAAACAAGCATTAAAAAAGAAAATACAAAGAAAAAAAGCATATATAGATGATGTCTGGTATAGTCTTATAATTGTATCAGCATTAGTTATGAAAATAACATATTAAAATGATCTAAAAGCAAAATTAAAAAATGAATGGCTATGAAAATTATGAATATTGGCCTGATCATAAAAGAGACAGAATGATCTCAGAGAACTACAATATACAATATAGTAAGAATAAGAAAACTTTTTTTTTTTTTACAGTAATTACAACTATGTCACCTACAATGAGACAAAGAAAGATGTAAATTGAAAACAGTTTAAACATTCAGTATTCTGGGACAGTTGGGGAATACATTCTTCCTTATCTGGTAACAACTACTAATACTTACTGAATACTTACCATGTGTCCAATGCTGGACTACAGACATAATGTATAGGGACACATTTAATCCTATGGAGTAGGTTATAGCTAATACATGGCAGGGCTAATATTTGAATTCAGGCAGTCTTTCATCTTGATCTTAACCACAATGATATATACTCAAATTAAGAAAACTTAGAAAAATGGGATTTCTCTTAACCTGTAAGTCATGTTTCAATAGGTAAGGTACAGGTATCACAAATGAATGAAATATCATTTGGTAATCTCAGACTACTAACCCTTAATTTTCAAAAAAATATTTTAATGTTTGTTTCTTTTTGAGAGAGAGTGTGAGGGACAGAGAGAGAGAGGGAGACACATAATCTGAAGCAGGCTCCAAACTCTGTCAGCACAGAGCCCTATGTGGGGCTTGAACTCACGATCTGTGAGTTTATGACCTGAGCCAAAGTCAGATGCTTAACTGACTGAGCCACCCAGGTGCCCATTCCTTAATAATTGCTAACTAACTTTCAATCTTGCCTGCAAAGTTAAAATTGATTTTAGACAGACTGGGAAAAAAAAACCCAATAAAAACCAAAAAGCCCTTTCATAGCATTACAGAATGCTAGAGCTGTACAAGAGAATACAGATAAACCAGATCCTTTATTTCCACAGAGAAAGAAACAGGTATCTAATCAGTAAGAGGCTAGCTCAAGGTCATTCAGCTGGTTAATATAACTAAAGCTAGTTCTAAATTCCAGGTTTCCTGATGATAGCCCAATGATACTTCTTTCTGTATTATCTTATTCCCCTCCCCCTAAAAAAATACGTTATGTTTTATGTGCACAATAAATGCCAGGCATCACATCTGGTGTGTTTTAGTTAAACAAATCTTTTTTTTTTTTAATATATGAAATTTATTGTCAAATTGGTTTCTATACAACACCCAGTGCTCACCCCAAAAGATGCCCTCTTCAATACCCATCACCCACCCTCCCCTCCCTCCCACCCCCCAGAGTTAAATCTTTACAATAGTTTTAAGGAGGTAAATATTATAACCACTTTAAGGCGAAGGCACTGAAGCCCAGATGGGCTTCGTACATTGCCCAGCACCATGCAGCTAGTAACTGGCATCCAGATCTGATTCCAAAGCCAGGGTTCTTCCTCCAGTATGTACCACACGGTTTGGGGAGAAAGTGCTCAAGCACACAGGGAGCTCAGGGTATGGAAGTTCCTTGTGTTCCCTGCCCAATCCACCCAGAGGTTCGTGTTGAGAGAACTGTCTGATCTCTTTTCTTCAGGCTCAAAACTAGCTGGCTGTTCCAGTGGGTTAAAAAGAATGTGAAATTCTATCTCATGGTGTGAAAAAGGTTTCCAAGTTTGTTTAGATCCTGGGATTGGGCTTTTGTGTCCCTAGAGTACAATCAAGGGAGTAGAAAACATTGAGTGCTTAGAGATCGAGAAATTGAGGACCACAGGGGCAAAATATAATGATGCTTATATTCCTTGACAATTGTGCTTTCTAGTATGCTAATAACTCAATGGCTCATGAAATACATTTCCGTGACCTTTTCTCCCTCACATTTTTGTTTCTTTTCTTTTGCCTCACACTTCAAATTCCATAGATTCTAGCACTGCAAGCTTTAATCTTCTCTCTCCAGTTAGGGAGCCCCCTAACTGGGCTCCCTGTCTTTAGTGTTTCTTCATTTATAACCATCTCACTCAACAAGGGAGAGAATCGCAAAGCTACTACTGCCTAACAGAATTTATCACTTTTCCCTTAAATTCCTTGAAAACAGGCCCCACTCTACCTTTCCAGCTTTCTCTCTCAACCAAGTCCCTCAAGTCCTCTGTAACTAATCTAGGTTGTTCCTCCTCTGTGCTTTGGCTCACAACGATCCTTTTATCTGGACTCCTTTACGTTTTCATCTTTGGCTGTCTAAATTCAGAATGTCCTTTAAGGCCCATCTCAAATGTAATCTCCCTTGTTTTTGCTGATTCTCCAACCAGATATAATTCCCTCCTTATCTAACCCCTACAGCACTGGGTGTAACTCTTACAAGACTTGACATTCTCACCTGTACTGCAGGGATCAGTGTATCTGAACTGTCAGTTCCATTAACACCAACACTGTTACTAATGTTTGTGTTATAGGTAACACCTAGAAAAGACATACTCATAGTCAATGATCCAAAACAAGAATCTGATTTGAGTAATGCAAACTATATCAAAGTACTTCTCAATTTTCTATCTCTTGAAAAAAGAAAATAGGTCAAAGGAAACCAGAGTTAAAAAAAAAAAAAAGTACAGCTTCTTAATGGGGCACTTCATTTTCTAGGTGCAGACACAACAGTTGATATACATCTACTAGGTCAAGAAAAGTATGCCTGTATTATGTAAATGACATTCAAAGGCTTAAAAAAAAAGCCTTTAAAAAATCTGAACACACCTGTAGTATGCTTTTATTTCCTGACTTTTAGTTCTGTACAGATGAAGCAGGAAGCCCTGCAGCTTTAAAACTAGTAACTGTACAGAGGAAGGACAAACCTCATTAAGACGATCAAATGACAAATTTAGAAGGGTACTGCAAATCAGGTAGAATAGGGATGCTGAATGATTCACTCTCAAACAAAAAACCAAATCTCACGGAGAAATTTTCCTTCTCTCCAGTGGAAAACAAAATTTGAAAATTTGGAAATATTATTTTTTCCACATTCTAAAGCTAATTAGAATAGCCTGCTGCCTCACAAAAACATTTCATAAAGGTACTGAGGTAATATTACCCCTACAGAGATCAAGAATAATGAATCCAAGGCCCCCTGGCTGTCCCTACGTCATTGTTTACTTTGTGACTTTTTTTTTCTTTGAAAAGCGGGGGCGTAAGATGGGGGAGAATGGGAGAAAATCAGTTTAAACTGTAGTCAAATACCTTTAGTTGAGTTGCGGTGTTTAATTTTTTCTTATGGACCTGTAGCACTTGTTGGTAAGAGCACAATGAAATTAACTGATAATCTGAATAAAGGCAACAGGCACCTGCAGCCTCTCAATCACTTAGCAAATATTTCCGACAAGAAAGGGCCAGATTCTGCGATCTGGCCGAACAAGCGGGTGTCCCCATTCAACAAGGAGAGTCTCTCTAGGTAAGCTGTAAATCTCGGGGGAAGCTGGAACCTTTCCCAGAGATCTGAGCTAGGAGCGGTCTCAGGTTTTTAGACAAATCTCTCCTCCTACCACACGTGACCGAATGGTATTCAGCCGCCGAGAGAGACACCTCACCGCACCAACCGCGGGATACAAAGGCTCGACGCCGCCGCCGCCGCATCCCTGGGAGGATCGCCGAGCCTCCCGCGCTCAACGCCTGCGGAGCCTGCGCAGGGCGCCGCCGCGAGGCGCGCCGCTCCCGGGCCCACAGGGCGGTGCCGCGCAGCGCGGGGAGCGGGAGCGGGGAGCGCGCGCCGCCTGCCTTGCGCGCCTGCCCGCCCAGCGCTTCGGGAGCAGGGCCGCCGCGCCGCACGCAGCCCGGCCGCGCCGCAGCCGCCGGGCCCTAGTCCGCCGCAGGGAGCTCCGCAGCGACGTGGACCAGGGTGAGGAGGCCGAGGGCCCACAGCCCCCGGGCAGGCCCGAGGCCGGGCCAGCCCATCCCTGCCCAGGCCTGGGCCTTCCCCTCTCCTAGCCCCTACCCCTCCCTACGCCTTCCCGGGACTCGCGCGGGCGGCGGGGCGCCGTGAGCTGCACTTACACCACGGCTCTGGAGATCATCCAGGACACCATCTTCCCGGGGTCTTGCACCCCAGCTAGGGGGCGGGTGGGCGCCGAGCGTGGCTGACCAGGCCGCCAACGGCAGGCCGCGCGCTCGCCGGCTCCTCGCGCTCCCCGGGGCCGCGCTGGCGCCCTCGGGAGCCGGGCCGGGTGTATGCGCGCAGCGGCCGGAGCTGCGCGGCGGTCGGTCCCCCCTCCCGTCCCCGCCCGTCCCCGCCCGCGGCCGAGCTGCCGCCGAGCCAGCCGGCCCCGCCCCTGCACTCCGCTGATAGGCGGCGGCGGCAGCGGCGGCGCGTCGGTCGTGCCCGGGTCTGGGCGGTGGTGCTCCGGGGGCAGGGCGGTCGGGACCCCGGCCGGCGCCGAAAAGCCTCGCGGCCCAGACTCCTGAGCTCCAACCTCCACCTCCCTACTCGTTACATCTCTGGGACGCCCACCTGGCGTACAGGGGCCGAGGGAGTGGCCGGGGGCTGAGGCAGGGGACTTGCGGGTAGGGGTTGTCATCATATGTGGGAAAAAATAGCAGGAACTCTGTGTCCGGTAGACTCCTCTGGACCTGGCCCTAGATTCTAGGGAGGCAAGATTTTGAGATGTGTTTAGCCACATCGGGTGTCCTCACTGTTCACTGAAGCCCAGCGCCCTGGGCATCCTCAAGAGTACGGCATTTTAAGGAAACGTCGGGAGGATCTTTGCACAGGCCTCGGTGTGTGCCAGGAGTCGCGTGGTGCGTGGTGCAATGCAGGGAGGGGCAGAGGAGGGTGGCATTGGATTTCATGTTTGCAGCGGTGGGTGTATAGATACCAGTGTTCTAGGCCTTTCACAGCACCTTTCCCATCACAACATCTGCAAGGCCTGTTTTACAAACACACATCTGAGCCTGCCAAATACTCAGAGTGAAAACTGGGCTTAGGATTCCTGCCTTGCCCTGCTATTTACATTTGTCTTTTTTCAGGGGAGGTTGGGTTACTGCTTACTTACACCTTGAGGTTCTTGTAGATAGCATAATTTCAAGAGATAGAATATAAAAACAGCTTTTGGTGGCGGTACCAAATTGAGAAAATGATCTTCAGGTTTAGTCTTGTCTTTTTTTCCCCCTCCAGTTAAGAAGATGGTGAAAGGTAATTCTAATATTCAGATGGTACGAAGAATAAAGGATGAAATGTGGGCTTCAAGCCTTTAATTAAAGTCCAAGAAAATAGCTTATTCTTTGACCATGTTGTAATTTATTCTTTTTGTTCCTCAGTTTCCCCATAGTAAAAACAGACAAATTATACTGTAGCCTGCCTCTTGCCTTTCAGAGTGACATGAGGCACTGCTAAATAACATGTTTAGGAAGTTCTCCAAATTGCTTAGAAGAAGATGGGGGACATAAATAAGATCCTGACTTCCTTTAAGTTCCAAGGTTCAATAAACTTAGTAGTATTTTGATTATTTAAGAAGTGAGCTCAGAAGCTGCTTTCAACTTTTAGGTTAAGTTCTTTTTCTTATTTACTCATTAAGAATATATATTTTAGTTTCAGTGATCTCATTAATGAAAACTTGTATTTGTTTGGAACCTTTTATTTTTGGCTGTTATTTCAAGCATTCTTTGGGGATCAGGTGTGTCACATAAGCACCAGTTTTCTGGAAAACTCTCTTGCCCAATAAAACTCAAACTCATTTGAATAGCATTTAAATCCATCCATGAACAGGTCCTGAAATGTTTTTAAAACTTGGAATTTTACTGCCTTCCCAACCCCTTTGGACCCCTACCCTTTCCCTAGTTCTCTTTTGGGAACCAAATTATATTTACATGCCCAGTACCTTTGCCTAGATTTCATTTTTTCTTTAACGATTTACTCTCTATTCTCTACCTATTAGAATTCTTGTTTTTCAGTGTCCTATGCCATGAGGATGTTCTTGATTTTCCCCAGTGAGAATTATTCATAATTTTTCCTAGGCCCCTATGATTTATTAGGTGAATTTCTATTTAATGCCTATTTCATTCTGCTTTATATTATGGCTATGCTTTACTGATGTCTAATCTACTGGATCGTAAAATGTTTGAGGTTAGATATTGTATATTTGGTATTTTTTGTGTTTTCCAAGTCTCTGGGGTAATTGCCCAATGAAAGTTGGAAAGGTTTGAAAAGTTTGTTAGTACAGTTACTCTCTTAATTATTGAAGTTTTGTGAAATTTCAGCCTCATACCATAAAGGTCTCTTAAAGATGTCTTTTTTGCATTCTTGGTTTGGCGGTCATCATTCTGAATATTATTTTACTGCATTGTAAGATATGCCTTCAGGGGTTGCTGAGATGTGTAGGACTGTTGGCTGCTCTCTGAAATGTCCCTAGGCTGCTGTGTGTTAAATTTCGTTTTGTATGCTTATTGTATCTTCAGCCTCCTTCACATGTCACTTTTTGCTGCTCTCAATCTGGAACAGCCTCCTTCTTTATATATCTCAACATGCCATGTGTTGGAAACCACCTGCCCTGTGTTAAGCACATGTTGTTGAGTCAACCTGTATAACCCAAAAAGCATAGGTTTATCCCCCCTTGATAACATTGGAAACTGAGGGTTAGAGTACTCAGTGCCAATCACCACGTAGCTCATAGGAACTCTAATCCATGCTTCCTGAGTGTTCTTCACATTATACTGTGATAGTTGAGTTGTGTCTAAGGAAGTGGGTCTAAATGGGAGGTGCCCTCTTGGAGGAAGTTGGGAAGCAAATTTTTTGTTGTTGGAATGACTGGGACTAACCACTAGTATTTAATGGGTGGGGACTAAGGATGCTATACTTTTTGCAGTGCATGTGCTATTCTGAACAAAGACTGTTCCCAGTGTCCTGTGTGGTTTAGCAATATTCTGCCTGACATTTGTGTATGTAACATTCATAATTATCTGAATCTAGAAACTCCCTTTTACATAAAAACTCCTAGTTTTACTGAGACTGAACTTTGCAGTCTCTGTTTCCACGCGAAAATGTTGCGCGGAAAGGAAGATTTGTTTTGTTCACAACTTGACCAAGGGTTATTTACAGTTCTGGAAAATTGCATCACAAACAACTTTGTTGTCACGTTCACCTGCTAATTACTTTGGTATGTCCTCTAGTTCAGTTTTGTTTCAGGATTAACACTGAAATACTTATCTTATTATAAATTATTTTCGTTTCCCTTTTACATTTTTATTTAGGGTATAAAGTTTTGTTTGAAGTAGTCTGTAGGAAGATTGTTATTCCTTTCATTTCAGGGTGATAATGCAGAAATTGGAAAATATTTTATGCAGGGGAAACATTTGAGTCTGATATGGTTGAGAATTCTTGGTCTAAATTAAGAGTAAATTCATCTGATGAGGAGTCTCTTATGGACAGTGCCCAGATTTAGTAGTAGGTGTTTCTCATCTCTATATTGGGCCGAATCTTGGATGGTAGAGATCTAGAAGGTGGCCGTTAATTAAGTGCTTTATGGTGTGAGGCAAGGCTTTAGAGACTTGGGAGAAAAGGAAATACATTACCTCCGACCTAGAAGCTTTTAAAGTGTTGCCTCATTTGGCATACTTGAGACATTTCTTGTATAGAAAATATAAAATTATTTCTTTTTAAAAAAAATTTTTTTTAACGTTTATTTATTTTTGAGACAGAGAGAGACAGAGCATGAACGGGGGAGGGTCAGAGAGAGGGAGACACAGAATCTGAAACAGGCTCCAGGCTCTGAGCTGTCAGTACAGAGCCCGACATGGGGCTCGAACTCACAGACTGCGAGATCATGACCTGAGCCGAAGTCGGCCGCTTGACCGACTGAGCCACCCAGGCGCCCCTAAAATTATTTCTTTACATACTAAATTGTTTCTTTTATTTTTAACATATATCACTAGTATTCATTTGTTGTGCTGTGGAGTGCCTCCTTCATTGCACTCTGCAAAGACCCTTTGGGTTTTGAAATTTAACATGGTGGGAGGCAGTATATTTAGGTCAAAGGACTTTCTATGAGGAGACCCGTTTCTACTCTCGATAGTGTGATGTTTGGCAAGTCATCTGGGTTTTAAATGGGGTTGATAATGTTATGATCAAATGCAACATGTTTTAAACCTTAAAACTAATTAGACTCTATTAAATAAAGAATTTCTTTCTCTTCAGCATTTTCACTTAGTGTTCCTAGGAGATGTGTAGAATGTGCATCTTCTACATGTTAAAGGAGTTCATTAATCAGGGGAAAAAAAAGAGTAAGAAAGTACATAGGAGAGCAGATAGTGAGAGCAGAATTACATGGTACAGAGATAGTATCTAATTTGTGTAATTATTAATGAGTATACCAATGAGACTAAATACTAGGTCACCTTCCCCTGTCTATTGGGGGAGTATTTTCACATGCTTGAGAATATTTTATTTGGAGGAAGGCTAAAATTACTAAATGAGTCTATGTTAATAGTAGTTTGAAAATAGAGTGAGGGAAAGGATCCTAAAGAGAATGACTTAAAAGATGAAACCTGTTCTTTTTCCATCTCATGCTAGATGAATATTTCTTTTATCTTAGCCAGTCTGTTTTATAGTGTCATGGTGACAACAAAGGTCAAATTTGCCATCTGACACTGAAATGAAATTAAAAAAAAAAAAAGTAATATTGAAAATACAATAATCAGATTGCAGGGGAATAGAAAGATTCTGAAGAAGATGAAAGCAAAATATGTCTGTGATGGCTGGATCTGGGGAACTCACATAGTAAGGAATTGACCATACGTGAAGTTCTTATACATTTGAAGTAGCTTTCCTTACAACAGTCAGGGATTTATGTAGAAGAACTTTTTTCTCCCTTCAGGTCATTTGTTTGACCATGTTAAATGGCAGAGAAACACAAAGCTCAAGACTTTTGGAGCACTTTCACTATTCATTTAAAATAGAATAGATTAGGGGCGCCTGGCTGGTTCAGTTGGTTAAGTATCCGTCCAACTCTTGGTTTTTGCTCAGGTCATGATCTCATGGTTTGTGGGTTTGAGCCCCGTGTCAGGCTCTGTGCTGACAGCTCAGAGTTTGGAACCTGCTTTGGATTCTGTATGTCTCTCTCTGTCCCTCCCCTGCTTGTCTCTCTGTCTCTCTCTCAAAAATAAATAAATAAACATTAAAAAAAAAAAAAGGACAGATTAAATCATAGTTCCCAGTTTTATTTATTATTATTTTAATGTTTATTTTTGTGCTCTGTGAGACAGAGCACAAGTGGGGCAGGGGCAGAAAGAGAGGGAGACGCAGAATCTGAAGCAGGCTCCAGGCTCTGAGCTGTCAGCACAGAGCCCACGCGGGGCTCAAACTCAACAGAACACAGATCATGACCTGAGCCGAAGTCCAACGCTCAACTGACTGAGGCACCCAGGTGCCCCTGGTTCGCAGTTTTAAATTCTAGGCAGACCTATGATTTCAAGAATTGTTCAGGTGCATACAGGTGTTATGATATAATTTGCAGAAAGCTGAAATATTTGATAATTCTACCATGTGTATTAAGCAGACCTTAAAAGTTTTTTTATTGATGTTTTTGAGTGGTAGTTCAAGGCACATGGAATAAAATTCAAAAAGGCTAAACAATGAAGTTAGTCTTTTATCACCTGTCTCCAGCCATCTAGTTCCTTTCACAGGCTGTCTCTGTTGGTAGTGTTTTGTTTTGTTTTGTTTTTGTTTTTTGCCAGAGCAAAGTCTAGAAACAGACTCAATTATATATAGGTAACTAGTCTAAGATAAAGGTGGAATTTTATATTAGATGGAACATGATACATTTAGTAAATGATTTTGTGACAGCCAGCCATTTAATAAAAACCAAAGAAAAAGTAATTTATGAAGAAAGAAAGGTAAATGTGAAAACTAAAAGTACCATGAAAGTACAAAAAGAAAGCATGTGAAGGTAATAGGATCTTGATAGTGGAATCAGAAACCAAAAAGGCAAATTTCATAGACATGATTACATAAGAATTTAAAAATTCTTCTGCCTCTAAAAACAGTATAAATGGGATTTCAAGACAGATGACAAACTGGGAAAAAATATGTGTAAAACCAGATAAAGGGTTAATAGTCTTACTATACAATGCACTTAAAAAAATCCCACTAATTAAAAATGTATCTCAAAACTCAGAATCTCTGGTTTCCAGTCTAGCATGTAAGAAGTTGCTTAGGAGTTGCCTCTGTATTCTAACAAGTAAAAAGCTGAACAAATTCAAAAAATCAACTCTTCTTAGATTCTTCAGGGAAGTGAAGTCACGGAGTAAACTGCCGTCCCCAAATTGGAGCAACAAGAAGGCACAGAGAACCACAACTTACCAGACCAGAAACCTCTGCAGCAACCTGGGCCAGGGTAGGACCACCTAAACTGTAATTGATGAATCTGGAGGCATAGTGTGGACAACTCTGAGAGTTGAAAACTGCAGGAGAATCTAGTCACGGGAGACCCCCACACTTCGGTGAATTTTACCTTCAGGAGCTCTTACCAGGTGCTCACAGTTAATATTGGAGAAAAATACCCAGTGTTTCCAGCAGGAGGAGGGGAAAAGGAACTATTTCAACATTCACCAGAGAATTCTGCTTTTCTTAAGAAGACAGGCCCTCGAGAAACTATTTTATCAGAGCCTAACCTTAGTGGGGGAAGGCAATTCTCAACATCAGCCAGCTCTAGCCTTCCACCTGGGAGAAGGGAAAACACCAGTTGGAGCTCATTTAGCCATGTAGGGAGAGGGAAATGCTTTACTCCAGCTAGCCTGTCCCATCCCTGGGGAGTGAAAAGGTAGGGACTAAAAAGCATTGGTGAAGTTCATGGCCCAGAGCTACCAGCTCACTGAGAAACTGAGCCCTAATCATAGGACTGTAGGATGCCTCCCCCTAACAACCACATACCATACCACTACATTACTGAAGACCTGTTTACCAAACTTCTTTAGCCTAGTGCATCATGTCTGCCTTTCAACAAAAAAATACAAGGCATGCTAAAAGACAAAAAATACAGTTTGAAGAGACTGAGCAATTATGAGAACTAGAGTCAGATATGGAAGGAATGTTGGAATTACCAGATGAGGAATTTAAAAAAACAACTATGATTAATATGCTCGGGATTTTAATGGAAAAAGTAGACAACATGCAAGAATAAATGGATATTGTAAGCAGAGAGGTGGAAAATCTAAGACTAAAATATTAGGTCAAAAATACTGTAACAGAAACAAAGAATGTCTTTGATGGGCTCATTATTGGACTGGACACGGCCGAGGAAAGAATCTCTGAACTGAAGGATGTGACAATAGAACATTTCAAAATTGAAGAGTAAAGAGGAAAAAAAAAATGAGAAAAGCAGAACAGAACATGCAAAAACTGTGGACACCTACGAAAGCATACATTTAATGTGAATACTAGATGGAGACAAAAGAAAAGAGAAGCAATATTTGAGGCAAGAATGACTGAGAATTTCCTCTAATTGAAATCAGACAGACACTGGATCACAGAACCAGGAAGCTTAGAGAGTACCAAGCAGGATAAGTGTCAAAAAAAAAAAAACCCTCCTATGTCTAGGCAGAATATATTCAAACTTCAGAAAATCAACGTTAAAGAGAATAATCTTGAAAGAAGCCAGAGGAAAAAAACACCTTACCTATAGAAGAGCAAGGGTAAGGATCACATTCTTTTAACCTTTCAACCTTGCAGAAAGTATGGAAGCAAAAAAGTTGAGTAGAATGTTTAAAATATTGAGGGAAAACCCCCACCAACCTTGAGTTCGGAACCTTGTGAAATGTCTTCAAAAGTGAAGGAGAAATACTTTCTCAAACAGAAATTAGCGGAATTTGTTACTAATAGCCCTGCCTTGCATGAAATGTTAAAAGAAGTCTTTAGAGAAAAGGAAATGGTACATATCAGAAGCTGATCTACATAAATAAAGGAAGAGCTTTGGAGAAAAAATAAGTGAAGATAGAATAGAAACTTTTATTTATACTTAATTGATTTAATAGTTTTTGGTTCAAAATGATAGCAGTAGATTCAGTTTGTGTGTGTATGTGTGTGTGTGTGTGTGTGTGTGTGTATGCTTAATGTATGCTTAAGTATAAGTGAAATGAATGAAGGTGATGATATAAGGGATGGGAGAAAAGAATTAGGAATATTTTTATTCTAAGGTATTTTCGCTGTGAGGGAGTACAGTATTATTTGAAAGTGGATTTAGGTTACTTGTAAATATATACAGGCCTACCTTAGAGGTATTGTAGGTTTGGTTCCAGACTGCTATAACAAAGCAAATATCAAAAAGTGATTTTTTTAAATTTCCTGGTGCATGTAATCATTGTGTTTAAACCATACTGTGGTCTATTAGTGTGCAGTACCATTATTCCTAAAAATATATACATACCTTAATTACAAACTACTTTATTGCTAAAAAGTGTTACCATCTGAGCTTTCCATGAGTTGTAATCCGTGATCACCGTAACAAATATATTAACAGTGGAAGTATTTGAAATGTTAAGAGGATTACCAAAATGTGACACAGAGACGCAGAGTAAGTAAATGCTGTTGGAAAAATGGCACCCATAGACTGGCTCAAAATACAGTTGCTATGAAACTTTAATTTGCAAAAAACACAGTATCTGTGAAGTAAAGTAAAGCAAAGGACAATAAAACGGGATTTACCTGTATTGCAAAGTCTAGAGCAATCACTAAAGTTAAAAGAAAGTATCATTAGTAAGAGCGGAAATGGAATCATATAAAATATTCAAATTCACAAAAGGCAAAAAAAGTATGGAAGTCAAAAGTGAGAACTAAGACAAGGGCAACAAGTAGAAAACAGTAACAAATATGGGGCGCCTGGGTGGCTCAGTCGGCTGGGCGGCCGACTACAGCTCAGGTCATGATCTTGCAGTCGGTGAGTTCGAGCCCCACATCAGGCTCTGTGCTGACAGCTCAGAGACAGCTTCCGATTCTGTGTCTCCCTCTCTCTCTGCCCCTTCCCTGCTTGCTCTCTGTCTCTCTCTCTCAAAAATAATAAACATTAAAAAAAAATTTTTTTAGAAACAGTAGCAAATATGTGTAGAAGTTCATCTATAACAATTTCCTCTAAATACATCATTTAAAAGACAGATTATTAGGGTGGATCAAAAACAAGACCCCAGTATATGTTGCCTACCAGAAACTCACTTTAAAAACACATGTAGATTGGGGTGCTTGGGTGGCTCAGTTTGTTGAGCATCTGACTTCAGCTCAGGTCATGATCTCACAGTTGGTGGGTTTGAGCCCTGCCTCAGGCTCTGTGCAACATCTCAGAGCTTGGAGCCTGCTTCGGCTTCTGTGTCTCCCTCTCTCTCTCTGCCCCTCTCCTGCTCACACTCTGTGTCTCTCTCAAGGATAAATAAACATTAATTTTTTTGTAAAGAAAAATGTGTGTAGATTAAAAGTAAAGGGATAGGGGCGCCTGGGTGGCTCAGTCGGTTAAGCGTCCGACTTCAGCTCAGGTCATGATCTCACGGTTTGTGAGTTCAAGCCCCACGTCGGGCTCTGTGCTGACAGCTCAGAGCCTGGAACCTGCTTCAGATTCTGTGTCTCCCTCTCTTTCTGCTCCTCCCTGCTCACTCTCTCTATTAAAAATAAATAAATGCATAAAAAAATAAATAAAAGGGATAGAGGAAGGTAACAGCATACTACCACTAATCAAAAGAAAGTGAGAATAGATATATTAATTTCAGACAGAAATTGAGAGTGAGGACAGTTACTAGGAATAAAAAGGGGCATTACATATGATAAAGTGGTCAGTACTCCAAAAAGATGTAACAATCCTTAATATGTATAAACCTAACAGAGTGTCAAAATATGTGAGGAAAACTGATAGAGCAGCAAGTATAAATAGATAAATCCACTATTATTGGAGACTTTAATACTCCTCTGTCAGAATTGGACAGATCCAGCAGGCAGAAAATCAGTAAAGACCTAGTTGAATCCAACAGAACTATCAATCAACTAGATGTAATTGACATCTATAGACTCCTTTATCCAATAGCAGCAAATTACATATTCTTCTCATGCTCACATGAACATTCATCAAGATGGACATCATTCTGGTTATAAAACACACCTTAACAAGCTTAAAAGAACAGATATACAATATCTGTTCTCACACCACAATGAAATTAAACTAGAAATTAATAACATGAAGAGAATTGTAAAGTTCCCATATATCTGGAGATTAAAGAGCATAAGGTCTAAAAAACAGATGGGTCAAGGAAGAAATCTCAAGAGAAATTGAAAAATATTTTGCATTAAATGAAAATGAGTTTATAGTTTACCAACAAAAGCAGTGCTTAGAAGGAAATTTGTAGCATGGAATGAATACGTTAGAAAACAAGAAAGTTCTAAAATTAGCCATTTAAGCTTCCATGTTAGGAACGAGAAGAAGAACAAATTAAATCTCAAGTAAGCAGATGTGAAGAAACAGTAAGAACTAAAGCAGAAATCAGTTAAATTGAAAGTAGGAAATAAGAGAAAATCAATAAACCCAAAAGCTGGTTCTTGGAAGAGATCAATAAAATCAATAAGTCTCTAGGCAGGCTAACTAAGAAAAAGAGGAGGACACACATTAGTGATCAGATGTGAAAGAGGGGACATCACCACAGATCCCATCAATATTACTATGATAAACAATTCTATGAAGAACTCTATGCCCACAGATTTGATATCCTAGGTGAAGTGAATCTACTGTTTGAAAGTCACAATCTGCCAAAACTCACACCAGAAGAAATAAAGTCTGAATCAACCTATATCTGTTTAAAATTTTGAATCAATTAATAACCTTTTAAAACAACGCATCAGGCCCAGACAGGTTCATTGGTGAAGTCTATCAAGCATTTAATACCAATAGTATTATCTATACGGTCTCCCAGAAGATAGGAGAGAGAATAATTTCTATTTTGCATAGTCAGTATTTACCCTAATACTAAAACCAGACAAAGACATTATAAGGAAACTGCAGACCAGTATCTCTCATGAAATTGGGGGGAAAAAAAACCTCAACAAAATATTAGCCAGTTAAATCCAACAATGTGTAAAAAGAATTATACATTACAACTAAGTGGAATTTATGTCAGGTATGCAAAGCTGGTTCGGCTTTTGAAAATCAGTTAGTGTAATCCATTATATCAGTAGGCTAAAGAAAAAAAAATTACATGATCATAACAAAATCCAACGCCCATTTGTGATTAAAAAACTCTGTAAAGTGGGAATGGAGGGGGTAACTTTCTCAACTTGATAAAGAACATTTACAGAAAACCTGCAGCTAATAGTTAATGGTGAGAAACTAGAAGCTCTGAGGCACTATTGCTTTTCAACCTCATATTGGAAGTCAGAGCTAATGCAGTAAGGTTAGAAAAGGGAAAAAAACTATATGAATTGGGAGGGAGGAAATAAAACTTTGTTCTTGGTTTCATTTCTACGTGATCATTTATGCAGAACATCTGAAAGAATTGGCAAAAAAATTCCCTGATTATGAGGGATTATAGTAATGTTGTAGGATGTACTAAAGGTAATTGCTTTCATATAAATTTGAAATTGAAAGCTCAGTACCATTTACGTTAATACTTCCAACCCCAAATGAAATACTTAGGTATGAACCTAGCAAATTACATATGAAATCTGCAAGAGGAAAACTAAACTGTGAGTGAAGTCAAAGAACTAAATGAGAGATATTCCATGCTCATGGTTAGGAAGACTCAATATTGTCAGGATGTCAGTTCTTCCCAACTTGATCTGTAGATTCCATACAATCCGTATCAAAATCTCAGCAGGTAATTTTGTGCATGTTGACAAACTGATCCTAAAGTTAATATATTATGGTGCCTGGGTGGCTCTGTCAGTTAAGCGTCTGACAATTGATTTTAGCTCAGTTCATGATCTCACAGTGAGGTCGAGCCCCTACTTGGGATTCTCTCTTTGCCCCCTCCCCAGTGCACGCGCATGCATGCATTCCTTCTCTCTCAAAATAAATAAGTAAATTAAAAAAAAAAAAAAAGCTTATATGCCAAGTCAAAAGCCCCTCAAAAGGCAACTCTGTTTTGAAGAAGGACAGTTATAGCACTGACACCTCACTTCAAGATGTACTGTGAAGCTATGTTAACGCGTTGTGGTCTTGGCAAAAGCATACACAAGTAGATCAATGGAATGGAATAGAAAGTTCAGAAATAGATCCATGTAATTATAGTTAACCGACCTTTGACAGAAAGGAACAAAGACAATGTATTTGAGCTAATAGTCTTGTCAACAAATAGTGCTTGTGTAACTTGACATCCACATGCAAAGAAATAAATCAAGACCTAGATGCCCTTCACAAAAATTAAATAAAAATGTGTCATAAACCTAAATGTAAATTGCGTATCTCTAAAACTCCTAGAAGATAACATAGGAGAAAACCTAGGTGACCTTGGATATACCAGTCATTTTTTTTAGATATAAAATCAAAGGCATTATCCATAAAAGAAATCATTGATAAATGGGAATTCATAAAATAAAAAAAAAACTTCTGGGGGTGCCTGGGTGGCTCAGTCGGTTAAGCATCTGACTTTGGCTCAGGTCATGATCTCACGGTCCGTGAGTTCGAGCCCCGCGTCGGGCTCTGTGCTGACAGCTCAGAGCCTGGAGCCTGCTTCGGATTCTGTGTCTCCCTGTCTCTCTGACCCTCCCCCGTTCATGCTCTGTCTCTGTCTCAAAAATAAATAAACATTAAAAAAAAAAAAAAAGCTTCTGCTCTGTGAAAGACACTTTCAAGAGAATGAGAAGATATGTCATAAATGGGAGAAAATATTTGGAAAAGATATATCTGATAAAAGACTGTCGTCCAAAATATACAAAGAACTCTTAAAACTCAGAAAAAGAAAACAAAACCTCATTGAAAAACGGGCAAAAATGGTGAACAGACACATCCCCAAATAAGATACACAGATGGTAAGAAAGCATATGAAAAGATGTTCAACATCACATGTCAAATCATTAGGGAATTGTACATTAAAATGAGATGTTACTACACACTTAATAGAGTGGCCAGAATCCAAAACGTTAACACCAGCAAATACTGGCAAGAATGTGGAACAACAGGAGTTTTCATTCATTGCTGATGGGAATGCAGAATGGTACAGCCACTTTGGAAGAAAGTTTGACAGTTTCTTAAAAAACTAAACATACTCTTAGTCCAGCACATCCACCATTCACACTCCTTGGTATTTACCTAAAGGAACTGAAAACTTACGTCCACTCAAAAACCTGCATATGGATGTTTAGAGCATCTTTATTCATAGTTGCTTAAACTTGGAGACGACTAACATGTTCTTCCGTAGGTGAAAGGATATACTTTGGTATACCCAAACAATGGAATATTATTCAGGGTCAAAAGAAAATGAGCTATCAAGCCATGAAAAGACATGGAGGGAACTTGAATGCATATTACTTACTAATTTAAAAAAAGCCAATCTGAAGAGGCTAGATACCGTATGAATCCATCTCCATGACATCCTGGAAAAGGCAAAACTATGTGGACAGTAGAAAGATTTGTGGTTGTCAGGGGTTAGGAGCAAACTAGGAAATGAATAGACAGAGCACAGAGGATTTTTAGGGCAGTGAAAATATTCTGTAAATACTATGCTGGTATAAACATGACCTGTAGATAATCTGTGGATTTGGGATGATAATGATATGTTAGTGTAGGTTTTATCAATTGTAACAAACGTACCACTCTGAAGGGGGATGTTAATAGTGGGAAAAGTATGTTTGTGGGGATGGTAGTTATATAGGAACTCTCTGTCCTTCTCCCTCCAATTATGTGAACCTAAAACTGCTCTAAAAAATGGTTTATTAATGAGAAATCTAAGTAGAAAAAATGTACAAGGACTGTCAACAGGCAATTTACAAAATCAGTACAAATGGCCAGGACAAAACTGTAATCCTAACTAATTTAGAGATACACATGGTCCAAATTCAGGACTGGGTCTTGTTCAAGAAGCATAGTTCAGCACCAGAAGTTATTAAAAACGTAAATCCATTTGTCCTCAAAGAACATTAAAGGGAATTTAATTCATAACCAGATTAGTAATTCTTGCAGGATCTTTTCTCCTCCCCATTTCTTTTACAGCCCTGAATCTTTTCACAGGACAGGCTCTAAAGCTTTTTTCTCAAATCCCAGGTAACAAGGTCACTCCCCCCTAAACATTTCTTACTTGTTTTCTTTATTATGTTGATCAACTTTGTATCAGCAAGTCATTCCTTTTTAGAAAGGGAAAAATAAGTGGGGGGAGGAGGGCTGTGGATGTTCATATGTTAATAAATTTTTCCAGGTTACACTAAGAAAATACTTTTGGTTTCACTGATTATTAAGGAAATCCAGATAAAAATTTTCCTCCTTACTGCCAAGTTAGCAAGCATTAGAGTGTTACTGCTTTGTGTTGGTGAGGGAGTGTGGTACTCCCAAGTCCCTGTTGAAATTTTTGAGGAAGAAATTGCACACGTTTACCTGTTTGTAGACACCAGACCTTGAATATTGAGGCCCACCTCCAAGAACTTATCCTGGGCCTTTTGGTTTGCCTGGGTGTGAGGTGGCCCATCCAGTATGTGTTTAAAAGCTATTTTCATTTTCTCTGTTATATTCTCAAAAGCAATTTCCATATCATATATCTCAAAGTTGTTTGTAGAACCTGTCTTCAAATCACCTGTAATGCTTCTGAAAAGAACAGATTCTCAGTTCGATCCCAGACCAACTAAATCAGAGTCTCTGGGTAGGGCCCAGGAATCTTTTTAAACAAGCTCACCATAATTAGATATAAAAGTAACTGGGTAAATAATCACAGCCCTTCTTTCAGACTCTAAAGTTCGTGAACTGCTGCTCTGATAAAGCTTCAGTCTCATCTAGTTTTAACCCTGGAAGGACTTGACCAGAATACTTGTCCATCTTTAATTCTTTGTGTTTCTATTGTATTGTCCTTACTTTGAAATTCTTTTATATCATTTACCGTTCTCCTTTTATTATTACTATTTTATTCTTGGTTCTAAGAAAACATGTTACCCCTTAGTGCAAGGAAACTCGATCCTTTTTTTTTTTAACACCTCTTTCCAGATACTCTGTACTCTTCTTCCTTCTCTCTGTCCCTACTACTTTTCCTTCTTTATTTCATATAGTGTTTTTGAGATTTATCCAGTTGTTACTTGTGACTGTCATTCATGGATTCCCACTACTATGTAATATTCCAATATGTGTGTGTGTATATATAAATATATTTAAATAAATATTATATTTAAATAAAAATGTATTTAAATAAGTATATAAGTATATATAAATATTCCAATGTGTGTGTATATATATAAATACACACAACAATGTATTTTTCTTTCTTTATTAAAAAAATTTTTTTTTAATGTTTATTTATTTTTGAGAGGGGCAGAGTCAGAGTGCAAGCCGGGAAGGGGCAGAGAGAGAGAGAGAGAGACACAGAATCCAAAACAGGCTCCAGGCCCTGAGCTGTCAGCACAGAGCCTGATGTGGGGCTCAAACTCGCGAACCGCCAGATCATGACCTGAGCCGAAGCTGGATGCTTAACTGACTGAGCCACCCACGTGCCCCTACAACAATGTATTTTTCATTCTGTGTAAGGATATTCTGGAGGTTTGAAAAAAAAATTTTTTTTTCCTGTAGCTGTCTTTCTTTGGCAAGGTTTATCTAAGATACGTGATTTTGAAAGCATCATGTTTAAAAAATTATAGACATTTTTAGGATTATCATCCTTTTTACTAGATTTTAAGCTTCTTGAAAGCAGAGATTGTATCTTACACATCCTTACCAGCATTGCCAACAACACATAAAATAGATAATAAATGTTTCATTGAATTGAATTTTGTTTTTTACTGTTCATGCAATACCCTCTTGAAAACTTAGCTTTCTACAAGTTATTTATGTATTTATTTATTTATTTTTAACGTTTATTCACTTCTTGAGAGACAGAGAGCATGAGCAGGGAAGGGGCAGAGAGAGGGAGACACAGAATCCGAAGCAGGCTTCAGGCTTTGGCTGTCAGCACAGCCCGATGAGGGGCTCGAACCCACAAACTGTGAGATCATGAGCTGAAGCCTGACTCTCAATCGACTGAGCCACCCAGGCGCCCCGCTTTCTACAAGTTTTAGATCTCATGAGAGAACTATTGATAAGCTACCTAGGAATGTTATAATACATGAAAATTGCATAAAAATATCTCAGTAACCTGATCAAAATGAATGCATGAGCAGGACAAATGTAGAAAATTCTTAGGTTTTTTTTTTTTTTTTTTTTTTTTTTTTTTAGTTTATTTATCTATTTTAAGAGAGAGAGAGAGCGAGGGCAAGAGTGCTCGGGAGGGGAAGAGAAAGAGGGAGAGAGAGAGAGGGTCCCATCCAGGCTCTGCCATCAGTGCAGAGTCAGAGGTGGGGCTCTATCCCACGAACCTGAGATCATGACCTGAGCCGAAACCAAGAGTCAGATGCTTAAATGACTGAGCCACCCAGGTGCCCCCCAAAATTTAGTTCTTGTTTGACAGTTTTAAATTGGCATATCCTTGAGAAATCTTTTGAAATATTATTACTTTAGTTTCTCTTTCTGAAGATGGAAATAATCTCTAGTAAGTTGTATAATATTTAGTGTTTACAAGAATCTTTCATTTAAAATTTTTTTAATGATTGTTTTTGAAAGAGAGAGAGACAGAATGTGAGCAGGGGAAGGTCAGAGAAAGAGGGAGACACAGAATCTGAAGCAGGTTCCAGGCTCTGAGCTATTAGCAAAGAGCCTGATGTGGGGCCGGAACTCATGAACCGCAAGATCATGACCTGAACCAAAGTCAGGTGCTTAACTGACTAAGCCATGCAGGCGTTCCAAGAAGCTTTCATTTTAGAGGTCTGGAGTAACATGAGTAATAAAAAATTCTAGCATAAAAAGAGAAAATCGGCTGTAATTTTAAACATTGAGTGTTTAGCTTTATGATAGGTTTTTATTATAGTACTTGTACTATTGTAATAAAAAAAAACTATAGTTTTTTTTGTTTTGTTTTACTTAGAGAGAGAGAGAGAGAGCATGAGCAGGTGAGGGGCTGAGCGAGAGGGACACAGAATCCGAAGCAGTCTCCAGGCTCTGAGCTGTCAGCACAGAGCCCGACGCGGGGCTCGAACTCAAAAGCTGTGAGATCATGACCTGAGCCGAAGTCGGACGCTTGACCGACTGAACCACCCAGGCACCCCAAAAAACCTCTATTGTTAATAGGGTCATATTGGTACTACCTTGAAATGATTCTTGAGAGAAGTTCTCTTGTTCTGTTTACTCACCTGTCCTGGGCCTGGCACAGTGGCTTTAGTTCACATCAAGCACTACACCAAAGAACCTGGGATTTATAAATCAAGCTCCATATCTCATTAAATGATTAGACCTGGACAAGTCCATTGATCTCACATGACTTCTGTTTCCTCATCTGCAAAAAAAATGTAATACCTTAGACTGCTGGTCTCTATAGGGTTTTAGGGTAATACTTTGGACTGTTTATCTTCACAGGGTGATTAAGAAGGTTAACTCTTCACAGGGTATTAAGAGAGTTATTGTAAGAAAATGCATGAAATCTCTTCATAAACTGAACACTGAAATGAGTATAATAGATATTATTTGTTTTTAGATTAGTAAAAATCCAGCACAAATATTCAAGACAGCCTTTTGTAACAGAACACTGAATTTGAGAGAAGCATACTGTCATGTGTGGGAAAAAGAACGTATATGTAGATAATGACTACAGCCCAGGATAATGTGCCAGGCAAAAACCTTTACTAATTTGCAGAGGTTCATAGGAAAGAGAGAGATTTCTCTGGAAGAAAAGAATCAGATGCTTTCAAAAATGATATTTTGGTAGTCTTGCGCTAGTAGAAGAGAGAAAAGAGAACACAGGCAGGAAATCTAGGAAGTGCAGTGTAATGCTGGAAATCAAGTTAAAGTACTGTATTGGAGAAGCAGATCCTGAAGAATGTAGCTATCAATGCTGTGCTGTTCCAGAAGCTATGAGGAACCCTTGCAAGGACTTTAAGCAGGGGAGTATTGTTGATAGATTGGCCTTTGTGATCTTTCATCAGGATGAAGGATAGATTTGAGGAAATACTAAAGGCAGGGTAATCAGTCACAAGGGGGCTGGCTACAGTGGTCCTGACTCTTCTTGCCAAGGGTACGCCTCTTTGCTGGGTTGCTCCTTCAAGTATATGCATGAGATTGTTCAGAACAGTTAGACTTCCCATGTTGGGGCAGTTTCAGGAATTGTTTCTGGCTAGAGGGACTGGTATCCTTCCAAATCTAGCATTTGGGGTATGGAAAATTGTGGTGTGTGTAGGGCTTTTGTTTTCTTTTGTTTTTGAGTTTTTATTTTTTCCTTCGGTCTCTTGGCTTTTTCCTAACCCTTTCCTTTCTCCTACACTGGCCAGCTTGGGCCTTCTCTCCATGTCATCCCTATAGGAAGGCGCCCACTCACCCTCTCTGTCTGCCTGGAGCATGCATCCAAGGCCAGAGCTCAGGACTGCAGACTGGGTTGGTGCCTCTTCTGCCTCAGGGTCATGGAGCTGGGAAGGGGCTTTTAAGAAATAATAAAAGGAAAAATAAAGTCTTTGGCAGTTTCCACCTACTCAGGTCCTCAAAGGCTGCAAGGTTTTGATGATGTAGATTCATTAGGAATGTCTCCTTGCCAGTCAAGGCCAAGCCCCAGGTCTGCTCATAGCAGAGGCCCCACAGTACCCAGGTTGCCACCACCCCAGGGGCCCTGTTTTACAAAGGCCCAGGCCTGAGGCTGCAGAAATCTGGGGCAGCCACCATCGAGAACCTGGGGAAAAAATGATCAGGGGTTTAACCAAGGGCTTAATCTGGCGTCTGCAAATTAGGTGATCCTGGATAGAATTCAGGAGGCCATGAATTTAGAAGGTGAAAAATTGCATTTTTTTGGACTAACCTTCTTCTAAAATTTAGCTTATCCTTCAGTTATGAATGTAGGAAACAAAGCACCACAGTAATTTTAGTAGTACTTTTCACTTTTTGCCAATAGAAATCACACATTTTTCTATAACATTAAAGTTGTCGCAAATATCTTGTGCTATTGCTTACACCATGTATCATTACTCTGGAATTATAGTAGTAATGAGATCTGCTATGAGGTCTTATTATTTAATGAGTTGATAAAGAAATACACATAGTGTTAATAAATCACTTTTTTTTTTACTATTTTGATAACTATATTTCAGTACAATTGGTTTATTTTGTAATTCCATCCTTTAAAACTTCTTTTTAAACTAAATCATTATTTTGAGTCCAAGCTTCATCAGACTACTAAAGGAGCCTATGGCACAAAAAGGTTAAGAATGCTTGGTGAACTGGGGCTCCTGGGTGGCCCAGTCGGTTAAGCATCTGACTCTTGATTTCAGCTCAGGTTTTGTCTCACAGTTTGTGATTTCCAGTCCCACATTGGGCTCTGTGCTGACAGTGCGGAGCCTGCTTGGGATTCTCTCTCTCTCCCTCTCTCTCTGCCCCTCCTCCCATCACAATAAATAAATAAATTAAAAAAAAAAAAAAAAAAAAGCTTGGTCAACCGAGAGACTGGCTCTTCCAGAGTGTACTTTGCCATTTTTGGCAAGTTTGAGTCACTGTTTCCTTCTCTAGAATAAAGTGGTCAAATAAATGATCTATAACATCTCTTCTGACTCCACAATTCCACTTTTAATTTCCCCTTTTCAAGCCAGCGTTTTCCATAGCCTTCCCCATCTCACTAAATTGTACTTGTGGCTTTTCCCTTCACTAAACCCAACATCTTCTCTTGTCTTGTCTTCCCTATCTCACTAAATGACATCACTCCATCCAGTTTCTCAAGTCAGAAACATAAGATTTATCCTTTTTCTTTTTTTTCTCACCTACTACACCCAGCATACCACCAAGTCTTGTCAGATGTGCTTCCTAACCTTTTGAATCTGTCGGCATCTTTCTATCTCAACCACCTTTCTCAGCTGCAAGTGCCCTATTTCTGTTCTTGACCTGTTACAGTCTGTTTTCTGCATAACGACCAGAGTGGCCTTTTTAGTCCACAAATGACAGGACTTTGTTAACTGCTTAGAACCCACTCCGGTGCCTTTCCTTGCACTTGAATTAAAATCCCTGTGTGAGCTGGCCCCTGCTAGTCTTCCAGCTTTGTCTCCTAACACTCTCCTCCTGGCCTACTAAGCTTAGCTACCCTGGCCTTTTTTTCTGTTCTATAAATATGCCATCTTACTTTCTGTCATAGGGTCTTTTGCATTTGCTGTTCCCTGCTCCAGAATGTGAGCAACTCTTTTCCCTGGATTGGTTTCTTAATGCTGTTCAGATTCCAGGGTGCCTCCTTCATTTATCATCCCAGTAGCCTGGATCATCATTCCAGTTCTCTGCAGTTCTGCTGCTGTTATTTTCTGTATCCTCCTCTACTTAGGTTGTAAAGTCTATTAGAGCAGGAATATTGTGTGTTCTGATTTCACTGTTATATTCCCAATGCCTATAATAAATATTTACTGAAATAATTTGGACTACATTAAGTCTTTAACATTTAAATTTTTTTAATGTTTATTTTTGAGAGAGAGAGAGATCATGAGCAGGGGAGAGGCAGAGAGAGAGAGGGAGACAGAGAATCCGAAGCAGGCTCTCCAGGCTCTGTGCTGACAGCAGAGACCCCGATATGGGGCTCGAACTCATGAATTGTGAGATCATGACCTGAGCTGAAGTCAGACGCTTAACCGACTGAGACAGCCAGGTGCCCCAAGTCTTAATGAATGAGTATTTGGGACTACACTAAGTGCTGTGACACTATTCAGACTAGACAGGGTTTCAAAATTCAAGGAGTTAAGGAAATCTTGAAGAATGAGAAAATGTGTCCAAAGCAAGTAAAATGGGCAATAAGAAAGAGTTTAGAGTTATCGTTGATTTGATAATGTCATCATATTGCAAATAAAAATAACTTCTAAAGATCCCCAAATGAGTCCTAAATTATTTTATTAAGGGGTTGGGGGATGGGGAAGATGTGAGGGTAGCTATATAACATCCTTTAGGATTTTGAGTGGATAACTAGCCATAAAAGCACAGAAGTAATGATTTTATACACCGGGTGTGATACTATATACTTCTTGTCCACAGGCTGCCCATAGTATTTTGTGGAACATGCCCCCAACCAAAATCAGCCATAATATAATGATCATTTTAGAGTGTCATGGTAGAATGTGCCTTGCAGCGCTCAAGTGGAACTAGCAAGGAAGTAGAATGGGGAAAACAGCACTTGTGGGACACAAGCATGTGCACACTGGTGGAGTGAGATTCTTCTAAATCTGCCAGAATGATCCAGATCCAGAGAGGGGGGCTAGGATGGAAACTTCAGTGACCTACTAAGCAACTGCGGGGAAGTGTTCAGTAGTTGAACAGAAAGTAAGTCAGTCAGCAAGTAGCCAGGAGAATCAGGGGGGAAAAAATGGAAGAAACCAGGTAATTGAGAGAAAGAATTGCCCAGGATTCACAGCAAAGAATAAATGTTGAGTCAATGCCAGCTGCCTTTGGTCAGCTCATCCCACTGAGAGCTAATCTCAGAGTTTCCTAGGCCAGCTAGTGATAATAGAAAGCAGCTGGTGGGTGATTGTGAGATGTGGAGGGAAGGAGGTACCAGAGTGAGGGTGGAGCAAACATATTTCTGGAGTAGAAACATTTGTTTGACAGACAATCAGATATTGTTTGAGCCATCCCAGAGCATTGAGGTCTCCGCAAAGTTTTACACAAAAGATCTCTTAAGTTGTTTTTCCATTGTAAATCCCATATTACTTATATTACAAAAATATTTTTCCTCAAGGCCTTATTAATAATATGCTTCCCCATTTTTAACCAAAAGATTATAATTAGAACAGCATATGCTATCCATACTGAATTGATGTTAAGTTCATCTAAAGGCAAAAAAAAAAACACAAAAAAAACCCTACAGTTTTTAGCTACCTTTTATGTATGCATTTTTAGTTAAATGGCTGTTTCATTTAGATTTTTGTGTGGACTTCAGATTAGGAGCTTTGGAACTTGGCCATTGAAACCCTAAGTTTATCTCTCAGGTCCTTTGATGTCAAATCTTTGTTACTTAGAGCAGTGCCATTTTGCACTCTGGTTACTTTGCTCTAAGTTACTTTGGTTACTTTGCTCTAAGACTTAGTTTCTCCATCTGCAAAATGAGTTTAACAATATTATCTCCTTCAATGAGTTATGTTGAGGATCAATCACATGAGCTAATGCCTTTAATCACTGGCATATTGCTTGATAACATAGGATGACCTTAATAATTATTAGTCATTATTCTATTTTTATAATTGTTACTGCTGTTTAGAGCACTGCAGCTCCATTTCCTGGAATTGTATTGTAGGTCTTGGATTCAGAGTTTGATCTTTTTATCCATAAGAATTGATTCTCTTTCCTTAACTCCAAGAAAAATGGAGTTGAGCAAAGGATTTACTATATTGGCAGTTGTGGGTGGAGGGAGAATTAAAGACCTGGCAGGTTTTTTTAAAGCCTCCAGCCTATACAAAAACCCAGCTGTTCTTCATTCACTGAGCACAGGATGAGAGGAAACAGGCTTCAACTTCAATCATAAAGGATTACTGAGGTGACATGATGAGCTGCTGGTGATATTTTAGAGGTCACCTTATGTCAAAGTAAGGAGAGGGATAAAAATTGCAAATTGGCAAAATTTGTAAAAATGCTTCTGACCTTAAATGTCTTTCATGCCTTCCCTTTTACTGCAACATATTTCATAATTGGAATCAATATGAAGATGACTGTACATAAATGAATAAAGTGTATTTCCTTGGTTAGCAATGGGCATGTTATTTTAATATAGGAACAAAAATATTTCCCTTTGAAGTTATAATTTAGTCTTACTAGTTTCAGAAAAAGATTATCAGTGGTGAATTTAAATATTAAAAGGTAGTCTTTCCCCTCTCCCTGCCTCCCTCTCTCTTTCCCCTTTTCCTCCCCAGTACCACTGCTGGTTTGTTCTCATGGTGATCTTGCTGGAGATTTAGTAAAACAGTCACCTGGCAGAAATAGTGGTACTATTCTTTATAAAATGATTTTTTTTTGCCTTGAAAATAATCTTATATTTAGTACCTTCTAAGAGTTAAGTATAGGGAGAAAGAGCTGGAAAATGTGTGACACAGTACTGTAATTTTTTTACTTTAAAATCAAAGCACAATTACCATTAGTACCTTTGGTTCAGTCTTTTTCAATGAGTCACTTCTTTGTCTTATGCAATACCTTTGTAGATAGTGTAAAATTTACTGATAGTATACCGTTAAATTTCATGCCTCTCAGATTTTTATAACTAACGTGTTATAAACATTCATAACATCCAATAAAGTGGCATTGAAGTGAGCTGATAATACGGGCTCATGTGTCCTGATTAAGCTACAGTGTCCAGCAGGTCTAGGAGCCAAGACCTCAGTTCAGACTCTGACCCTACCTCTTATTGACAGAGAATCTTGGGCAAGTTACTTAGTTTTGTTAGTCTTTTCATCTTCATGCGTAAGATGGGAATTAATGAAATCTATTTCATAGGAGTGTATTGATTCATATGTGCTATAAATTCTGAAGTGCCAGCTGAGGGGAAAAGTGGTGTTTATTTTTTTTTTATTTTTATTTTTTTAAATTTTTTTTTTCAACGTTTATTTATTTTTGGGACAGAGAGAGACAGAGCATGAATGGGCGAGGGGCAGAGAGAGAGGGAGACACAGAATCGGAAACAGGCTCCAGGCTCTGAGCCATCAGCCCAGAGCCCGACGCGGGGCTCGAACTCACAGACCGCGAGATCGTGACCTGGCTGAAGTCGGATGCTTAACCGACTGCGCCACCCAGGCGCCCCAAGTGGTGTTTATTTTTAAGATACGTTAACCAGGTTGGTGGTTCTCTACCAAGCCACCTTTGATAGTTAAATATTCATTTGTTGTGGACAGTTCCAAAATAACACATGAAATATATGCCTGGCATTTCAGTGGGTTATTTTTTTTTATCCCTAGTTAAACCTTAAAATATGACTAAGCCTACTCTACTTAATATGTTTAAATAGTCCAAGAAGAGGACTACTAAATGTTAAGTAGTAGAGTTCAAAAGGATGATAGCATTGTAATAGGTAAAAGTGATTTGTAAATATCACGTGAAACAATTTAAAATACAGGGTAGAGTTTCACCTAAGACAAATGAGTCCACTTAATAGTTATTCTGAGGTATTTTAACATGTCTCCTTCTATCTTATTAATTTGCTCTTAAATACTTTCATAAACTATATTTCAGAAGTTTGAATTTATAAATTTTTAGTGAACAGGGCTTGAGATTTTACCCTAAATTTTTTTTTGAATGGATTTGATTTTTCCATTTTCTCTTTCTTTTTTTTTTTTTTTTTTTTTTTTTTAGTATTTGCATGTGTAACCTGCCTTTCAGCTCGCTGAAAGGATATCCTTTAGCATTTCTGAATTGCTGTTTTTCCATGATATATTTACTGTAGAGACTATTCTAAATTTAGGTCTTTTTCAATTGACATGAAGGCCAAAATTGACATTAGTACATTGGTGTTTAATCAGTCTTGCCTATAGATTTTATGTAAGTTTATAAGTCCTCTTGTCTACTTTTTTATAGATTAAAAATTAAAAGTTAATAGCTTAAGACTTTTAACAAACTTGAATAATAATACATCTTTTTATCTGTTTCATGCAGGTGTCTCATAATAGCTGGGCATTGTTTTTCCCAGGCGTGTGTGTTTGTGTGTGTTTATCACTCCATTTCTTAATAGTTATCTGCACTTAATACTTTTTCTTTAAACTTAAAAAAAAAAACTTTCCTTTTTAGTGTTTGTTTACTTTTGAGTGAGTGAGAGAGAGGGAGAGAGAGAGTGTGTGCCCACACAAGCGGGGGAGGGGCAGAGAGAGAGGGAGACACAGAATCCCAAGCAGGCTCCAGGCTCTGAGCTGTCAGCACAGAACTCAACATGGGGTCAAACTCACGGACTGTGAGATCATGACCTGAACAGAAGTCGGACGCTTAACTGACTGAGCCACCCAGGCACCCCTATACTTTTATCTTTTAAAAATGTAGTTCCTTTGCTTGAATTGAGATCAAAATGAGATCTGTAGTAGTCTGTCTCTTAAAGTTTTTTGATCTCTAAATTTTGCCTCCTCCTGCCCTCTTTCCCTTTTGCTTTTTGTTGAAGAAATTAGGTTATTTATTCTGTAGAGTTTCCCTCAGTCTTGATTTTGTTGACTGTATACCCATGGTCATTTAACACGTTCCTTTACTATAAATCGGTAGTAGATTTAGAGGCTTGATCAAATTCAGGTTTGACTATTTTGGCACAACTGTCTCAAAAGTTGTATTTTGTCTTTCCATTAAGAGTGTTTAATGTCTGGTAGCAACTATTGATGGTGATTACATAGATCTGTTAATTCACTAGATACTGTAAAATGATGATATTCTTTTTTAAATCATTTCTAACTCACATTTAATAACTAAAATATTTTTAAATAAATTTTCCCTTTTCAACAATTTATTACCCTAAAGTAAAATTTAAGTGTGAAGGATAATGCTTAAGTATTTCCCTTTATTTATCAATTTTCAAATGAATGAATTGGTTCCTTTGGATCCTCCAAATATGATAAATGAATTAACTTTAGATTAATATTAAATTTAATAAAAACATACATTAATATTAATACACAAATATTAACTTGTGGATTTAAAGATATTTAGGGGCGCCTGGGTGGCGCAGTCGGTTAAGCGTCCGACTTCAGCCAGGTCACGATCTCGCGATCTGTGAGTTCGAGCCCCGCGTCAGGCTCTGGGCTGATGGCTCAGAGCCTGGAGCCTGTTTCTGATTCTGTGTCTCCCTCTCTCTCTGTCCCTCCCCCGTTCATGCTCTGTCTCTCTCTGTCCCAAAAATAAATAAACGTTGAAAAAAAAAATCTTTAAAAAAAAAAAGATATTTAATGTTTCATTCCGTTACTCCACTGGTGCTCAAATTGACCAGTGAAGGTTTTTTCAATTTGGCTATTATATCCTCTTGACATGACCCTAGTATACCTTGATTGCTTTCTTGATTTTGGTGTAAGATATCCCAGGATCATCTTGTAAATGTGTTGACCCAGACCAAGATTCAGGCATTTGCTTAAAGAACTTTGGTACGTAGAGAGACCACAGTCTGGGTGCTAGGGGTGCTCATTGCTATTTGGATTTTCGATGAACAGAATTTTTTGTTTGTTTTTTATTTTTTTAGAGAGAGAGACTGCAAGAGTGGGAAAGAGGGACGGAGGGAGGCATAGGGAGAGAGAATCTCAAGCAGGCTCCAAGTTTAGTGTTGAGCCTGACAGTCCCTCAACCCTGAGATTGTGACCTTAGCTGAAATCAGGAGTTGGACGCTCAACTGACTGAGCTACCCAGGTGCCCCACTTTGTTTTTGTTTTTGTTTTTGTTTTTTTAATGCATAGGCACTGTGCTTGGTAATTGGACAAATAGATCTAAAGCATGATCCCTGTCTTTGTTAATAATTAAATGATGACGTTAAAAATGCTGAAATGTTTGGCTTTTGGTATGGAAGCGTTATAGGGAAAGGGGATGTCAAGGAAGGCTTCCTTAAGGCGATAGCACTTGATCTTAGCTTTGAGGAATATAGTGAAGCAGTGATAATTTCAAGGGTTGTTTATTTAGGTCATGTATTTGATATGCCTTGTCTTCCCACCAGTGACCTGACCAGGATGAGGCTCAGTTTCCTCTGCTATAAATTTGACACTTATCAGCATATACTTTGTCTTTTTCCAAGTTTTCTCTGTCAGCAATAATACAGTAATACTGCAAGACACTGTGTGTCTACTCTTGTGCATTTGTCATGTATTTGATAGGACAAGATTCTTAGAAGGGAAGTTACAGAATCCAAGAGTATGTACATTTTAACCTTTGTTATAGATACTGTGAAATCACTAACAGAAAATTTTATAACAATTTACAGCTTTTACCAGCAGTATACTCGTGCCCATTTCTTCACACCTATGATGGTAAAATCTTAAAACTAAATTTTTTTCATTTATTCAGTATCAGTTGTTTTGATTCCTTCCCAGAATATCAAAGGAAGTTCACTTAAATATGTTTCCTTATAATGGAGCTTTCTAATATTTTATTGTGAATTAATAACTTTTTATATTTTGTAAAGTAACTCAAAGTTAAATACCCAGTAATCATATACCCTGTTTCCCACCAGCTGCAGGAAGAATAAGGCTTCCTGATTTCTCTCATTTTTTTCTTTTGTTTTGTATTTTGGAATATGATCTGGAGATCTGGATTGGAAAGAAAACATTCTTTTTTCAATTGATTGATTGATTGATTGATTGAGTGGGAGAGAGGCAGAGAGAGAATCCCCTGCAGGCCCTTCACTGTCAGTGAAGTGGGGCTCGATCTCACTAACCATCAGATCATGACCTGAGCCAAAATCAAGAGTTGGATGCTTAACCACCTGAGCCACCCAGATGCCCTGGAAAGAAAACCATTCTTAAAGTAGTTTGGGAGCCTTCTGATTTTATCAGCCTCTTTCTCCCTTTATGTGACTTTATTAGCTCAGTTTGTGGTGGCGACTTTTGTGGTCTGTGAAAATGGCTAACCCATAAATTAATTTACGTGTAAAAATACAACATCGGTGCTCTTTTAGGTGCTGTTGAATTTATTATCTTAATCTTTATTAATAATGTATTAATAATACATTAATAATCAAAATGTATAATTTTGTTTGTCTACTTAAAAATAGACTGTGGTTCTTACATATGTGTCAATCCAGATTTTAATAGTATTTGTTTTAATTTTTCTGCTATAAATATATAATTCTGTCAGGTCTCCATACCCAGATAATTTTTTGGAATTATGAATGATACTGAAAAAAATGAAAGATCAAGGGAGAATAAACAAAAGAAGGCAAAGAAGTTGGAGAAAGAAATCCAGAAAATTTAAAATCTTTCCCCTTTAGTCAGAACCTCACAGCTCAAAGTGAATACTTTAGGATGGGTGTCATTCAGGCAGAATGGTGGTAGGTTATTTGTCTGATTTTCAATTGCTTTGATTCTCCCTCCCCAACTTCATTTTGGATTTCCCACTTTGAGCTTGATATGTAAAAGTATAATTTGTTTTCTTTTTCTTACATTTTTAATGATTTGTTTTTATAAATTAGCTTTTTAAAAATGATCTTTTAAGTCTTTGTCATATATTGAAAGTTTTCCTTTTCATGTTTAATTTTATCAGACTTAATTCCTATTAGAAGGAACCTTTTTATTTTGAGATTCAGCTTACCTTTCAAAGAAAAAGTGATAATTCTATGTTTTTTAAAAAATAATTTCTCTATAAGGGCAAGGAATTTCTACTAGATTGAATGTTATTTTTCTTTTTTAACTGAGAAGAATTATCTTTTGTGGTGACAAATAACTGTTTCTGAGGCTGGCAAGAAAGCTCCCTGTTGGGACTCACAGAAGTGTTGTGGCAGCTATCTGATCCAGCTGCTTAGAAAACGCTCTCAAGGTTGCCTTATTTGTCTGGAAAGAGTCTGGAGCTCAAACTTGCTTTTTCCCCTGAGGAGGATTGTAGCTCTAAGCTGTTATGGGAACAACTATGAAAGATTCTGTGGTGACAGTATAAAATAGAGCAGAACCAAGGCATAAATTCAAATTTGTATTCCAAAGCAAATTTTCAGACACAGTAATGAAGGGGCTCTTTACAGGTTGGCTTGCACAATATTTATATTCATGTTCGCCTTCTTAGGAGACCAAGAGAAAAGAGAGGAAAGAAAAGGAAGCCTCTCCTTTTCTTATTCTTTCCTATTTATTCTAACAATCCACAACCAAGGTGATTGCAGTATGAGAGTCACTGTGTAAAAAACAGGAGAGTCAAGAGTATCGGTGCAGATTCCTTCTTCTTCTTCTTCTTTTAATGTTTATTTTTGAGAGAGAGCTTGTGGGAGGAGCAGGGAAAGAGGGAGACAAAGGATCCAAAGCAGGCTCTGTCTATGCTGACAGCAAAGAGCCCGAAGCAGGGCTTGAACTCACAAACCGTGAGATCATGACTTGAGCTGAAATCAAATGCTTAACTGACTGAGCCACCCAGGCGCCCCAGTGCATTTTCCTTCTTATTAAAAAATAAAATTGTAGATCTTTGTATAATACTTTAGTGAATATTAATTACCTTATGTTAAAATATTCTATATTAAAGTACATCATGAAATTATTTTGTATCAGATAAGTGGAACAGAGAAAGGGGTCAGTAAAAATGATTGGGGATCAGGAGGAAAAGTACTGATGACAAAAGCTAGATGAGAAAGGCAAGAGAAAGAAGGAAGTAGAGGAGTAAAGGAGAAGAACAATTCCAGTTTTCTCCATCTAATGAGTCAATTCCTCTCTGCCAACTTTGGGGCTGTTCTGTGGAGAGGCCCACACACTAAGCTGTGTGACTTTGGAGCAAAGTAACTTAATAGCTCTGTGTCTCCGTTTTCTTATCTCTAAGGTTGCTAAACTAGTACTTCATCTGTAAATTGCTCAGTAAGAGTACCTGGCAGGTGATAAGTACTCACTAAATGTTAGCTAATATTATTACCATCACTATTGTCGTTATCTGTACCTTCTGTATTCCTGTGTTCAGCAAAAATATTTATGAAGCTACCTTATTGGAAGTTGGTGATTAAACAAGAGGAGGTTCCCTGCCCAAATGAAGCTTCCATTCTTGTTAATGAGACCAATGCAAACTAGTAAATAAGTAATTATAGGTTGTGCTAAGGGCTCTGAAGGAAATAAGTAGAAGGGTGAGAAACGAAGTGTAACTGGGGAGGTCACTTTAGGTGAGGGTATCTGAGAAGGTCTTCTGGAAGAGGCCTGAAGATTGACAACGAGCCCATTAGGTCAAGAGCCTGGGAAAGTGCATTCCAGCAAAGGTTGCTGCACATGCAAGCTTGAGGTTTGGAGGCACCTCTGCACATCTGAGGGTAAATGAATAAGTAAACAAGTGTGCCTGGACCACAGAAAGCAGAGAAGGGGGTCTGAGAGGGCCCGGGGCCCCATCCTGCTGTTTTTCCTCAGCAGGCTCTTGCTCAGCTGTTCAGTGCCTCTTCCTGGTGAACTCTCAGTGCTCCCTGAGGCCCCAAGGGAAGGTCACCCCTGTGGATGCACTGGAGCTTGAGTTAGAGGACCTCCAAAGCCATCTCTTTCAGCCTGGTCGGGAAGCCAGTTATGTATTAAAAGCCCTAAAATTTCAGTTCTGAACTTCCTTAAACTCAATCAATTATTACCGGTTGTTTCAGAAAAGACATTGTTTGGTTTTAGTTTTTTTTTATCTTAATTTTTGTTCTTTTTGGTTGTGCTGTCCGTGGCTTCTCATAATTACCGTGTTAAATTTATTAAGTTTTACAATAACTTTAACTTAAAGTTGTATTTTGTGAAAAGAAGACATGAGTAGGTAAAAACTGAAAAACAATAGGAGAATAGAGTAGGAGGGAGTGAATGAGTGGGTGTGGTTTTAGTTGGGAAAGACATGAGCATTTCTAAATGCCCATAGTAAGGTCATTTGAGGGGGAAACATTAAAGTTATAAGAAGAAATAGAATAAGCTAACTTGCTGCAACAACTTCTTAATTATTCTCTATCCATCTTCCATGCTGCAGTGGATTAATCATTTTATTTATTTTTTTTTTAATTTTTTTTAACGTTTTATTTATTTTTGAGACAGAGAGAGACAGAGCGTGAACGGGGGAGGGGCAGAGAGAGAGGGAGACACAGAATCGGAAACAGGCTCCAGGCTCTGAGCCATCAGCCCAGAGCCCGACGCGGGGCTCGAACTCACGGACCGCGAGATCGTGACCTGAGCTGAAGTTGGCCGCCCAACCGACTGAGCCACCCAGGCGCCCCGGATTAATCATTTTAAACACAAATCTGATTCTTAGACTTCCCTGCTTCAAGTCCTTAAATACCTCCCCTTGCTATTAGTCCAAAACCCACACTTCATAACGGTGCTTTATACTAGGTCATGGCCACTTGGTCGCTGCCTACGGGTCCCCCCTCAGCTCTCGCTGCCCGGTTTCTCTCAGCTTATACTTCCTCTGCCCCTAAACATCCACTACCCCAATCCCCTACTCCTACCCCTACCCCAGGCTTTTGTCATGTTGTACAGAATTTCCCTCAGTTCCTCAAATATGCCTTGGTCTCAAGCTCTGTTTTTTACATTTTGCCTGAAACACTTTACTTTTCTCCTTCTTTGGCTGACTTTCATTTATTCCTCAGGCTTCATCAATCCTATCATTTCTTTCTGCTCACTGCTCTGACTCCAGGCCCGGATTAGTTGCTCCTTCTGTGTGCCGCCATTCATCTATCCATTTAATATCTTCTCTTGGATTTCTCATACCTTAATACCAAATGGTAAAGGTCTTTTTACTCGTTTGTGTGTCTGCTACATACAGACAAACTCTGTGAAAGTAGGGAACATGTCTTTTCCTGTTCACTTTTGGATCCCCATGCTAGTCACCAGTGCCTGGCATATGGTAGGGCCTTGACAGATGTTGTTGAATAAATTAATAGATTTAATTTTTAGTTAAAATGAGAAAAAACTTTGATCCACTTATATAACACTTCTACTTAACAGTCTGTGCCAGGCATTGTGTTAAGTGCCATGGGGGATTCAAGGGTCCCGGTCATTGTTTTCAAAACACTCTGGTCCACTTTTAGAAGTAAAGTTAGTGCACAGTGATGCTTGTCCAGATACAGGTTCTTGTAATTTGGATTTTGAGAAGTTTGTATATATTTGTAATACCACTTTGTCAATTGTGATAATTTTTTTGTAGGATAAGATGTCACTCCTCATTATTCTACATTTAACTGTCACAGGATCAAAAAGGGAAAAACATTGGCCTTGAGAAGGGGAGAGCAAATACCTTCTTTTTTTTTCCTGCTACTATTTTGTTCCGTTTGAATAAAGATTTGTGAGGTAAGATAAGGTTGTAAGAACAACTTGCATTATTTGAGGATAACCCAAAACAAGGGGATTTTAAAAGAACAAGTACAGAGAGGGGAGAGCACAGAGGTATTTCAGGAAGGACCTTGAACACTAGGGCCTTTATACTAGGGGTGCCTGGGTACCTCAGTGGGTTAAGTGTCCAACTCTTGATTTCAGCTCAGGTCATGTTCTTGCAGTTCATGGATTCAAGCCCTGCATCAGGCTCTGTGTTGACAGTGTGGAGCCTGCCTGGGATTCTCTCTCTCTCTCCCTCTCTCTCTAACCCTCCCCTGCTTGCGTTCTCTCTCTCTTAAATAAGTAAACTTTAACAAAAAGTCTTTGTACTAACATTTCCTTTTAACAACAACAAAAGTTACAAATACATATCATTTACTGAGTATTTACTCTGTGCCTGGCCCTTTGTGAGTCGTTTTACATGAATGATTTCACTTAATCCTCACGGGGCTAGTGTTTTTATTGTCCCTTTAGAGAATATACTTCTGTTCCTAGAGTTTTCTTTTTTTTTTTAATTTTTTTTTCAACATTTATTTATTTTTGGGACAGAGAGAGACAGAGCATGAACGGGGGAGGGGCAGAGAGAGAGGGAGACACAGAATTGGAAACAGGCTCCAGGCTCCGAGCCATCAGCCCAGAGCCCGACGCGGGGCTTGAACTCACGGACTGCGAGATCGTGACCTGGCTGAAGTCGGACTTTTTACCGACTGCGCCACCCAGGCGCCCCAGTTCCTAGAGTTTTCCTAATTTGTGCAAAGAAGAGATAATTCTGAGCAGTTTTTTTTTTTTTTTTTTTTTTTTTTGAAAAACAAACCTATCATGTTAGATCTTAACTCATCTTCCAAAGAATGAGGGTAGAGGAGAGCAGCATGAAACCTAGCTTTACCTCCGGGCCTTGTAGCAGTGGGGCCAGGAAAACGGAGGAAAAGTCGTTTCCTTTTCTTTTCCTGTATTTTTACCACAAGTCTGGGTCTTGTAGGAAATGTGTCATTATTATCTTCAAATCAAAGGTCAGTACAAATTAAGTGTATGGGGCTTTTTAGATATATAAGTTGGAATGGGTATTTTCTTTATTCTTGCCATCATATATACATTATATATATCAACATAAGTTACAAATAAATATAAAAATAAGATTGTTGTTGCTTTCATTGTTTTGATCCAGATCTTATTATTACGTTTTTCAACACAAAATCTTAAGTTCTTCCACTACAAATTCTTCTATCAGAAAGGCCACTACTGAGGCTCAAATAAGTGTTGTGCTTGTTCTGAGGAGAGGGGACTAAATACTAGGGAAAAGGTATTGTTCATTTAGAAAAGTTGGATGCACTAAAAGTTATATATTCAAAAATTGTTGAGTGAAGAAAGGCAGTACCATGTCGAAAGATAAGAATTGATTCAGTATTTTGAAGTGATGTTTCCAAGGGTCATTTATTCCAATATAGAGAGTGTGAACTCTGGTTTGGGAGACTTGCGATCTCATCCTGATTGTGTCACTTACTAGCAGTATGACTTAGGAATGTTGTTCTTTCTTAGCCTCAGTTTTCTCATCTTAAAAATTGGCGGTAATAATATTTCTAAAGAATATTGTTATGACTAAATGAAGTGATACATATTAAATGCTTATCACAGACTTAATAGATTTCACATGCTGATAAGTCTAAGCCATTCCTTTACTGAAGTATTGTGTTCATGATTGGCAACATAATGTGTCTGGTTTAAACGGAAGCTATAATTAAAATTTGCAATCCAAATGCCTAAGGGGAAAATTTTAAATGAATCGTAGTTTTAAAAAATGTATTAAGAATTACATCTTTCTGGTTTCTGCAGAGAATCAAGTAAGTGTAAAATAGACACCAGCAGCAATCTTATTTGCAAGTATTATCAAGATACTAAAATGCATTGTGGGTAGATAATTCATCTTTTTTGTGAAGTTTTCAAGGAAATAGCCCCAAAAAGGGGGGGAGAGGGGAGAGAAAACCTGGCTGTTATTATAACGTTAGAATTAAAAGAACTTCTCGCATAATCTAGAGCAACTAGGGGCAATTTTGCCCCTCAGGGGTCATTCGATAATGTCTTCAGACATTGTCACAAAGGGGTAGGGGGTTAAAGAGTTGAGAGGGGAAGGTGCTGCTCACATCTAGTAGGTCAAAGCTAGGGATGCTGCTGAAACATCCTGTGAATGCCCAGGACAGCGCCTCCTCCAAAGTAAAATTACTTGTCTCAAAATGTTAGTAAAGGCTTAGACATCAGCTTACCTGGGAGCTAACATTAGGGTGTGTTTTGTGGTGAATATTTTGTAGAAATTACTGGATTGTTTTAATGTTTCACGCTTTCTCTGTAACTGAAAATAGTGGTTTATCCTCTTTACATAGTGTTAGTTTTTATGGGGGAATTAAACTAGTAAATTTCTTTTTTTATTATTTTTTTATTTAAAGAAATTTTTTTAATGTTTATTTTTGAGAGAGACAGAGACAGAATGCGAGTGAGTTGGGGGCAGAGGGAGTGGGAGACACAGAATCCGAAGTAGGCTCTAGGCCCCAAGCTGTCAGCACAGAGCCTGACACGGGGCTCGAACTCACGAGCTGTGAGATCATGACCTGAGCCAAAGTCGGTCGCTTAACCAACTGAGCCACCCAGGTGCCCCTAAACTAGTAAGTTTCTTAGGTAATCACTTCATTGTTTTCATGAGGAATAATAAACCAGTTGACCCATTTTAAAGATGATTTTCATTGACTTATAGTTCTTTTATATTAGATTTTATGATTACTGTAATTTGAGTTCCTTTATGAAAATAGTTATATGGACTAGAGATGTTAAGATTTTACAAAATGATCATAGTTGGATTAGAGCAACTGTGTATGGCAATTAGGAATTAAAAAAATTTTTTTAATTGGAAGCATTTCACTAATTTCAGAGAATAAACAAATGGGCAGTTACTGACCTTTCTTGGCAATAGCCAATACTTACTGAATTCTTCCTTTGTGTCACTCTGTTCTAAGCTTGTGACATGTATTCACTCATTGGATCTTCACAACCATTTCTTTATATGCAAACTATTATCATTTCCATTTACAGATGAGAAATTGGGGCACAGAGAGATCAAGTTACTTGTACAGGGTCATACAACTAGTAAATGGTGGAGCTGGGATTAGACTTTAGACAATTTAGCTTAAGGTTGCTCACTTAACCACTATGTTACATTATACTACTGTCAACAAAGAGTATTAAAATATTTTCCGATTAATTCCATCTCTCTAGATCAGTAGAGAGAACATACAGGGGTTAGGGACTCCCACCCCTGCACATTTGAAAATCTGCTCTATATAGAGAGAGCCTGGGTAGCTCAGTTTGTTAAGCGCCTAACTCTTGATCTTGGCTCTGGTCCTAATCTCAAGTTGGTGAGATCAAGCCCCGCCTGCATTGGACTCTGCACTGACGGCACAGAGCCTGCTTGAGATTCTCCCCCCTCCCTTCTCTGCCCCTTTCTTGCTCTTGCATGTACACACACTTTCTCTCAACATAGATAAACATTAAAAAAAAAAAAAGAAAATCCACTATAATTTTTGATTCCCAAAAAACTTAAGTACTAATAGCTTACTCTTGATTGGAAGCCTTACTAATAACATGAATAGGCAATTACCACATATTTTGTATGTTATATGTATTATATACCATACTCTTACAGTAAAGTAAGCTAAGGAAAAGAAAATGTTTTAAAGAAAATCATAAGGAAGGCAAAATACATTTACAATACTATATTTATTGAAGAAAAAAAAATCCATGTGGACCTGCACGGTTCAAACCTGCATTGTTCAAAGGTCAGTTGTATAGCCAAAACTAAATTGAAAGACATAATTGAAAAATGTACTTGTGGCATTGGAATGTACTGTATCAGTTTATATGTTCTAGATTAGGATGTGAAAGAATGGAAATTTGGAGTTTTTCATCTCCATGCAGTTTCTAGTGTCTTTAATCCAAAAGACACCTAGGATTCTTTCTCTGATTTCAGTTTTTCTTTTCCACATATGTCTTTCCGGTTCCTTTTTGTCTCTTCCTCTCCTATGCTTTACTACTTTTTTAGGTTTTGTTTGTCCACTGAATTTTATCTTTGTTCTATTATTAAAATGGTTTGATAAACCAGAAGTTAGCTACCAGTGGGAGCGTCTGCATTATGCAGATGGAGGTCTTGGTTGTTTTATTACTTCATTTTTTTTTTATAATTTTATTTTTTTTAATTTACATCCAAATTAGTTAGCATATATATTACTTCATTTTTTTTTAAAGTTTTGTTTGTCCACTGATTTTTACTTTTGTTCTGTCCCTAAAGTGGTCTTAATAAACTAGAGATTAATTTATTCTTCTTTAAATCTTTTTTTTTTAATGTTTATTTATTTTTGAGACAATGCAAGAGACAGAGCACAAGCAGCAGAGGGGCAGACAGAGGGAAACACCGAATCTGAAGCAGGCTCCAGGCTCTGAGCTGTCAGCCCAGAGCCCAACGTGGGGCTCGAACTCACGAACCGTGAGATCATGACCTGAGCCGAAGTCAGATGCTCAACCGACTGAGCCACTCAGGCACCCCAAGATTAATTTATTTCTAAAAGAAGTGTTTATGCTACTAAGTGAGCTCTAAAAGGTCTAAACATGTGCTGATTGGCAGGAGAAAACATCAGAAATAGAGAATTAATAAAACATGAATGGATGATCTGTAATTGGCTAGTTTATTTCAGAAATGTCTTAAGTGAAACTTCTAAGTGAGCTATCAAAGCCACAGAATTAAGGACTATTTGTTCAGTTTGAGTACTCATATCTTTATTTTTAATTTTAATTTAAATTTTTAAGTTTATTTTGAGAGACAGCACAAGCGGGGAAGAGGCAGAGAGACAGGGAGAGAGAATCCCAAGCAGGCTCCGTGTTGTCAGTGTACAGCCCGACCCAGGGCTCGATCCCACAAACAGTGAGATCATGACCTGAGCTGAAATCAGGAGTCAGGTGCTTAACCGTCCAACTTTGGCTCAGGTCATGATCTCACCTTTCATGAGTTCAAGCCCTGTGCTGGGCTCTGTGCTAACAGCTCAGAGCCTGGAGTCTGCTTCGGATTCTGTGTCTTCCTCTCTTTCTGCCCGTCCCCTGCTTGCATTCTTTGTCTTTCTCTTTCTTTCACAAACCAACCTTAAAAAATTTTTTTTAATCTTAATTTTTTTTCAAATCCTAAAATACGAATTACCTAAATTAACACTGAAAACTATTCTATTCTACAGCTTTTTTAAAAAAACATTTTTTTTTAATGTTTATTTTTGACAGAGAGAGAGAGCATGAGCAGGGGAGGGGCAGAGAGAGAGGGAGACACAGAAACTGAGGCAGGCACCAGGCTCCAAGCTGTCAGCACAGAGCCCCATTCGGGGCTCAGACTCACCCCAAGATCATGACCTGAGCCCAAAGTTGGACCTCAACCGACTGAACCACTCAGGCCCCCCCCCCACCTTTTTTTTTTTTAACGTTCTTTATTTTACTTTTGAGAGAGACAGAGACAGTGCGAGCTGGGGAGGGGCAGAGAGAGAGGGAGACACAGAATCTAAAGCAGGCTCCAGGCTCTGAGCTGTCCCCTACGTGGGGCTCGAACCCACAAACCGTGAGATCATGACCTGAGCTGAAGTTGGCTGCTTAACTGACTGAGCCACCCAGGTACCCCTACAGCTATTTTTTAATGTGTCAGCATATGAATGGCATTTGTAAAATTTATAAATGTGAGCCTCTGTTGTTCTGATGAGTCTATAGTGTGGTCATAGTAAACATAATTTATCTAACATATAAATATGAATTATGGGCTGGATGATGAAAATGCTTACCATTTCCGCCCCTGAAAATTAATATCCTGTGATGTATAGAATGAAAGTAAGGAAAGGACTGTTGTTAAGGCTCACAAAAAGGGACTTTTGTGTGTGTGTGTGTGTGTGTGTGTGTGTGTGTATATATGTGTGTGTGTGTATATACATATACGCACACATACATTGGTGCCCATGGTGGTCCTGGGCTTTCTCATTTTCCATCTATCCATTTTTTATTGCGTGATACATCAGGAATCTAGGGCAAGAAACCCACTTTGAACCAGAAACATTATCTATCAGAAATGGTGCCTCTGCATATAGGCATTCAAACTGTCTGTGAGCAGTAATTATTATTGTTAGGTAATAATATTTTTAAAGTGTCAATAACTGCACTGAGGGAAGCTTGAGTGCATCCATTCCATAACTCTGTGTTCACGGCTCTCAGTGCTAGTGTACTAGGCTTTTGAGTGGTCCTGGCTTGTAAAACTACATGTTAGGCTGTTTCTGAAGGATTCATTATTGCCCACATTGAATATACCCAGTTAGGGGCTGATCTTGCTCCAGAAGATGGGCTCTGTGTGTCTTTTACATCTTTTTTTTTTAATTTTTTAAAAAAAATGTTTACTTATTTTTGAGAGAGAGAGGCAGAACGTGAGCAGGGGAGGGGCAGAGAGAGAGGGAGACACAGAATCTGAAGCAGGCTCCAGGCTCTGAGCTGTCAGCACAGGGCCTGATGCGGGGCTCGATCTCACAGACCATGAGATCATCACTCGAGCCAAAGTCAGATGCTTAACTGACCGGGCCACCCATGTGCCCTGTGTCTTTTACTTCTTGATTAAATTTGATTCCTTCCCAACTGGATCACAACTTGCATATTGGCTATAGAAAATTGCTGAATGTTTGGACAACCTCTAGAATAAAACTAAATACTGTAGTTTAAAAAATACTATTTAAAAAAATACTCTTTGTTGAGATGATTTTTTTACTTGTCAAAGAAACAGATACTCGTTCTTCCATAGTACTTTTCCACAGTCCTATGTTTGGAAGATCCAGAAAAGTGGGAAGAAGAACGACCACAAAATCTGGTAATCCTACTACTTGAAAGAAACCATGGATCCTGTTTAGGCCTTTTTTTTTTTCTTTTCAAGTTTTTATTTAAATTCTAGTTAACATATATGGAAAAATTGGCTTCAGGTATAGAATTTAGTGATTCATCACTTAAATATAACACCCAGTGCTCATCACAGTAAGTGCTCTTCTTAATCCCCATCACCTATGTTGCTCATTCCCTGACAACCTCCCCTCCAGCAACCCTCAGTTTGTTCTCTGTAGTTAAGAGTCTCTTATGGTTTGCTTCCCTCTCTTTTTTTTTTCTCCTATATGTTCATCTGTTTTGTTTCTTAAATTCCACATGAGTGAAATCCTACGGTATTTGTCTTTCACTGACTGACTTATTCCACTTAGCATAATACACTCTAGCCCTATCTACTTTGTTGCAAATGGCAAGATTTCATTTGATGGCTAATACTCCAGTGTGTATACATACCACATCTTTTTAAAAAATTTTAAAGTTAAAAAAATTTTTTTAGTGTTTATTTTTGAGAGATAGAGACATCGAATACAAAGCAGACTCCGGGCACTGAGCTGTCAGCACAGAGCCCAACGTGGGGCTCAAACTCATGAACTGCAAGGTGTTGACCTGAGCTGAAGTCAGACGCTTAACTGACTGAGCCACCCAGGCGCCCTTTTTAAATTTTTTTTTTTTTTTTAATGTTTATTCATTTTTGAGAGACAGAGAACGCAAGTGGGGAAGTGACACAGAGAGAGGGAAACACAGAATTTGGAGGCTCCGGGCTCTGAGCTGACAGCACAGAGCCCAACGCTGGGCTTGAACTCACGAACCACAAGATCATGACCTGAGCCAAGGTCAGACATTTAACCGACTGAACCACCTACGTGCCCCTTTATGCGTTCATCAGTCTATGGACTGTTGGGCTTTCTGTATTTTTATAGTTGATAATCCTGCTATAAACATTGAGGTGCATGTGCCCCTTTGAATCAGTATTTTTGTATCCTTTGGGTAAATACTTAGTACTGCAATTGCTGGGTCATAGGGTAGTTCTATTTTTAACATTTTGAGGAACCTCCAAACTTTTCCAGAGTGGCTGCACCAGTTTGCATTCCCACCAATGGTGTAAAAGGGTAATATCCTCCGCATCCTCACCAACATCTATTGTTTCCTGTGTTGTTAAGTTTTGCCATTCTGACAAGTGTGAGGTGGTATCTCCTTGTGGCTTTGATTTGTATTTCCCTGATGATGAGTGATGTTGAGCGTCTTTTCATGTGTTTTTTAGCCATCAGAATGTCTTCTTTGGAAAAGTGTCTGTTATGTTTTCTACCCATTTCTTCACTGTTTTGTTTTTTGGGTGTTGGTTTTATAGGTTCTTTATAGATTTTGGATATTAACCCTTATCAGATACATCATTTGCAAATATCTTCTCCCATTCTATGGGCTGCCTTAATGTTTTGTTGCTTGTTGCCTTCATTGTGCAGAAGCCTTTTATTTTGATGCAGTTCCAATAGTTCATTTTTGCTTTTGTTTCTCTTTGCCTTTGTTTCTCTTGCATTTGGAGATGAAAAAAAAAAAAAATCTCTTCTTTTTTTGTTACTGGAATCCTCTTTTTCTTAATACCCCAGAGTAGAAAACTGTGGTTCATCTTTGGTTGGTTACATTTAGTAAATCCTAGTAGCTCTGTTTCTGCTCTGGCTGTTAATTTGTTCAGCCCCTCAACTCCTGATTGACTCCTTTTCACAGTCTTTGTCTTAGGCATTAAAAGTCTTCTCTATATAGTCATTCTGTTTCTATTATCTTTCCTCTTTTATTCTTCAAACTATTTGGTTTATTTCTTTAAAAACCAAGTGTGATCATACCAGTAGATTTAAAAATATACCGTGTCTCTAAATGCTTTAAAGAGAAAGTATGGATAACATATTATAGCATATATAATGTGCTAGAAGCATAGGAAACATAGTGGCTTCATTTATAGTGGCTTCTGACTAGGTACTTTGTACGCGACTTATACAAGATGATTATCCCCTACATGCAACCCATATTTCCAAACACCAGTGTCATCTTTTGTGCTATTTCTTCTGCCTTGAAATCTTTTTTCTTTTTACTTTCCCCCAGAAATGCTTCTTTCAGAACAACTTGAATGTCATCTTCCTTGGGAAGCATTCTTAAACTGTTCCAGATACAATTCCTTATGCAGGTGTTCCAGGAGGAACTAATTATACTGCTTTATAACACTTGCCATGTCCTCTTATACTTAGTTGTATATATCATGTACATTTCTGCTCTCTCAGGCAGTTAAGGGAGGTATAGATACCCTGTGTTTTGGAATCACAAGATGCTTTTGACTTTTAGAAACTAATTCTGGGGAAGTAAATTTTGTTTCTCACCTATGACTTTCTCTATTGCTTGAGATATTTTATTATGTTGCCTTTACAGTTTATCTGCTATATGCCTATAGTATTCTCATTGTTTTCCTATATACATCCATGCTTTATGCCAAAGATATCCAAAAGATTTGCAAGACGTTTTTAGGGCAGGGGTGCCTGGGTGGCTCAGTGGGTTAAAAGTCTGACTTCGGCTCAGGTCATGATCTCATGGTTTGTAAGTTTGAGCCCTGAATCGGGCTCTCTGCTGTCAGTGAGGAGCCCCCCTAAGATCCTCTGTCTCCCTCTCTTTCTGCCCCTCCCCCCACTCACATTCTCTTTCTCTCAGAAATAAATAAACATTAAAAAAGAAATTTTTGGGGCAGTGTTTTGAAATAAAAAAAAAAAAAGTCCAGGACACAACCTCCAAATTGCTTTGATTTTCTTGATGCTACTAATTGTCAGTTTCTGAAAGAAGCCCTATTTTTGTTAAAATTACTTAGTACATCTTTTAAGTGTTAAAAGTTTGCAGTACTTCACATTAGCAGTCAGGAATCTGTCCAAAGAATTCTGAATAAATATATTTCCATATATTTAAACATAACTTCCATAGAAGTCTGTTTATTTCCATAGAAGTCTGCAAGATAATACAACTTAAATGTTAGTAAGAAGGACAAAAAGAAATTGATATTAATAAATAGGTATCATAGCTTTGGAAGGTGCTAGATCACCTGTTCATTATTTTGAGAATTTATAAATGGAAAGAGTCAATAATTCATACAGTCTTTCCTGTGTAAACTGTATTGCAGGGCAACCAAATAGTTAATTAGGGAAAGTCCTTTTTAGAAGAATTTCAGGTAATAAATGCAGATGGAATGATAGAATTAGCAAATCCCATTCAGGCAACCCCTAAGTAAATAATGGAGAATGACCACTGAGTAAATAAGACTGGCAACATTTGAATACAATATCCAATATGAATATCACTTTAAGTAGGACAACCAGACATCTTATGAGTCTTAATGTGATGGATTGGGAACATAGATGTATCACCCATGGAGTATTCTTGGCAAAAGACATAAATCATGTCCCTAGATCTTACTAAGTTTACAGGAAATATGGGGAATGGAGGAATAAGTCAACACCAGGAGGAAACAGCTAAATTAGGATGTGATAAGTTCTACAGGACAAATGACTTGTTGTTACAGATTAAATGAGATTTAAAGAGACGTATTAATCAGATACAGTGTGTAGTTCTTGCTTTTGTTCTTGGTTTAGAAAAGCCAACAGAAATTTCATTTTTGAGATGATTGAAATGTGGACATAAAGTCCATATTAAATGATTTTGAGGAATTATTGCTAATTTTGTCAGATGTGATAATGGCATTGTAGTGTCAAAGTAAAATCTTTAGAGTGGCTCAGTTGGTTGAGCATCTGACTCTTGATTTCAGCTCAGGTCATGATACCAGCATTGTGGGATTGAGCCCTGTGTCGGGCTCTGAGCTGAGCGTGGAACCTGCTTGGGATTCTTTCTTTCTCTCTGCCTGTCTCTAAAAAACAAACAAACAAACAAAAAGGTCTTTAAATGATAGTGATACATTCTTTACTACATATGGGTGAAATAATATGATGTCTGGGATTTGCTGTAAAAATACTCCATTCCCTGCTCCCCAAAAGAGAGAAAAGTTGTAGGATGGGAGAACTGAGATAATGAGACATTTATGGGTTGCATGGGCATTTGTTCTACAGTTATCTCCTTATGTGAATGTTTGAAAATTTTTAGACCAAAAGTTGAAAAAATCAAAAATGTGTAGCATGGTTTCTAGCAGTCTACATAGGAAGAAAACTGGGTCAGTAACGTAGTGTCTATATGATGAAAACAAACACCTGCTGGGAAAAAGCATGACTCTTCCTATTAAGACCAAAAAAAAGTTTTCCTTGATAGTGTTCTTGAGGACACCATGTAATATATTGTTAAAAGCATTTTAAATTATATTCCTTCTATAAATTGAGTTTTTGTCGTTGTTGTTGTTTTTTGGTAGCATTCCAAAATGGCTAAATGGCTAGTAGAATACAATCCATGGTTAATTCCAGTGAAACCAGCTTTATGGCAAACCATTCTGATACATTCTAGAAACCTTACTTCAAGCTGTGTAGGGTTCCCCAAGGAGAATTCATTAGAGGTCTTATTCCTGTCTTTTCAAAGCTTAGAGAAACATGGGCACCTGGCTGGGTCAGTTGGTAGAGTGTGTGGCCCTTGATCTCCTGGTCATGAGTTTGAGCCCCATGTTAGGGGTAGAGCTTACTTTTAAAAATTAAAAATAGGGGTGCCTGGGTGGCTCAGTCAGTTAAGGGTTTGACTTTGGCTCAGGTCATGATCTCACAGTTTGTGAGTTCAAGCCCCACATAGGGTTTTGTGTTGACAGCTCAGAGCCTGGAGCCTGCTTCAGATTCTGTGTCTCCCTCTCTCTCTACCCCTCCCCCTCTCACACTCTATTGCTCTCTCTTTCTCTCAAAAATAAATAAACAAATAAAAAATAAAAACTACAAAAATAGAATAAGAGCTTAGAGAAACATAAAACTTCCTATCCCATCATCTCTCCTTCGTTCCATTTCTGTCATGACTTTTTTATGTAACCCACCGTTGCAAAATTAGTTAATATAATAGATACAAGGGAATTTTCCTTATGCCTGTTTCTTTCTTTCTTTTTTTAATGTTTATTTTTGAGAGAGAGACACACACAGAGTGCGAGCAGGGGAGGGCAGGAAGGGGCAGAGAGAGAGAGAGGGAGACACTGAATCTGAAGCAGGCTCCAGGCTCTGAGCTGTCAGCGCAGAGCCCGATGTGGGGCTCAAACTCACAAGTGGTGAGATCATAACCTGAGCCGAAGCTGGATGCTTAAGTGACTGTGCCACCCAGGTGCCCCATCCTTATAGCTGTTTCTGTTGGCAAAGAAAATCTTACTGAATTTTGTTTTCTCTGGTTTGTCTCAAAAACAAGTCTTTTAAAGTAAAAGTGTTATATTAAAATAGGCATTTAAAATACCATAGCCATTTACTCCCTTAGAGATTTTGATATTAAATTCCCCTCCAGCCTCTCAGAGAATCTGTGTTAAGAGTAACTAGATGGACTGTATAAAGTATCCTGCAGACAATTCTCCATAAACATTGTTTCACATGGAGCTTTTCCTGAGTATTGAGCAGCAGTGAATTTGAGATTATATTTCCTGGCAAGTGTCTGAAATACAGATCTTCTGTGTTATTGATTAAATATGAACCATTATTCACTGAAGCTCTGTTAAAGTGCACATTCTTCTCTGAAAATTGGAATGACTAACAAGAACAGTACCTTAACTCTAATATGACATGAGCCAAAGGAGTACCCAGGTAAAACCAAGATTCTCCAAAGAATAATTTTAATTACTGGATTAGTTTTCTAATGCTCTGTAACAGATTGTGACAGTTAGCAGTTTCAAACAACACGGATTTATTTTCCCACAATTTCCATGGATCATGAATCTGGGCACAGTTTAAGCTGAGGCCTCTGCTTAGGGCCTCACAGGCTACAAATCAAAGTGTTGTCCAGGGCTGAAGTGTCATCCAGGCTCTGGATCTTCCGAGCTCACGTGGTTATTGGCTGAATTCATTTCCTTTTAGTGGTACAACTCAGGGCAGCTTGCTTTTCCAAGGCCACAGGAAAGTCTCTTATCTCTCGACTCTCTTTAAAGGACTCAGCTTTATTAGGTAGGCATGTCCAGGAAAATCTCCTCTGATTAATTTAATGCCAATTAGGGACCTTAATTGCATTTGCAAAATTTTGTCACCTTTGCCATTTAAAATAACATAATCATGGGAGTGATAGCCCATTTCCTTTGCCCTGTTCCATTGGTTAGAAACAAGTTATAAGCCCCACCCACACTCAAAGAGAGAGGATTATATTTGGGCATGGGGCCTTGGGGGTTGCATTTCAGTATCCTGCCTACCAAGATTACACTATTGCCTGTTAAAAAATATTTTAAGTATCTAATTTTGTTTGTTACTACACAGATGACATTATGAAACTTAAAGTAGAACAGAAAAAAGTCACCCCATAAACCTGCCAGCCAGTGTATCAAAATGTTTTCCCGGGGCGCCTGGGTGGCGCAGTCGGTTAAGCGTCCGACTTCAGCCAGGTCACGATCTCGCGGTCCGTGAGTTCGAGCCCCGCGTCGGGCTCAGGGCTGACGGCTCGGAGCCTGGAGCCTGTTTCCGATTCTGTGTCTCCCTGTCTCTCTGCCCCTCCCCCGTTCATGCTCTGTCTCTCTCTGTCCCAAAAATAAATAAACGTTGGAAAAAAAAATTAAAAAAAAATATTTTCCTTTGGCTGTGTGCATGCATAATTTTTACAAAGTATTATGGAGCAGAGATACAGTTTTCCATTGCTTTTCACTTAGCAAAGGCATTTGTCTGGTTGCTCACATAATGTTTATATGTACCATATTTAAGGGATGGGATTGCTTCAGGTGAATATATCTAGATTATTGAAATTGCTGCGGGTGAATGAATCTGTATTAGGCTAATAAAGGTGTAAGTCACAAACAGTAGAAATCATTATTCTGTGAGCTTTGATAAACACACATATTTGTGTAACTCCCATCACAATCAAGATAAAGAATATTATTGGGATGCCTGGGTGGCTCCATCGGTTAAGCATCCATCCGACTTCAGCTCAGGTCATGATCTCACCATCTGTTGAGTTCAAGCCCCGCATCAGGCTCTGTGCTGACAGCTCAGAGCCTGGAGCCTGCCTCGGATTCTGTGTCTCCCTCTCTCTCTGACCCTCCCCTGTTCATGCTCTGTCTCTCTCTGTCTCAAAAATAAATAAACATTAAAAAAAAAATTAAAAAAAAAGATAAAGAATATTATCTTGTGCCCTTCGGGAGACAAGCCCTCCTCCCACAGTGCAGCCTTCAGTCAATGTATTCTTACTATTTCTTCAGTGTCATATGAGTGGAATCACACACCTTGTATACCTTTGGGTTTGGTTGCTTTCACTTAATATAATGTGCAGTAAAGGCATAGCATTCCTGTGACACAATAAGAAATACATATTTGGTCTGTGTCCCTGGTTCCTGGTACAGAGCTCCTAAAATCCTTGCAATTTCCTGAAAGGAACATCTTTTGTTATTCATCACAAACCTTTATACCACGTGAGTTTATGCTAACAAAGTTACTTTTGATAGGCCCCTAGACAGCCTCAGGATGGTAGTTGGTTGTCACATGGTTACTAACCCTGTGATTAGAGGGTTGGCACTTGCAGCCCCACCCCTGAACCTTCATGGAGGGGAGAATGGTTGGAAATTGAGTTCAGTCACCAGCGGCCAATGATTTAATCAGCTGTGCCCACATAAAACCCTTGAAACAATGGGGTTTGGAGAGCTTCAGAGTTGCTGAACATATCCACTTGCTGGTAGGGTGGCATAGTCCAACTCTGTGAGAGAGAAGCTCCTGTTCCTAGGACCCATTTGGACCTTCCCTGTGTACCTTCTCATCTAGGTGTTCATTTGTCTTCTTTAGTAAACTGGTAATAGTGAATAAAGTGGTCTTTGGAATATGATGAGCTGTTCTAGCAAATAACTGAAATTGAAAGAGAGATATGGTTTTGGGAACCCACCACCTTGTAGCCAGGTCAAACAGAAGTATGTGGACCTGGAGATCCAATACTTAGGACTGACATCTGAAGTGAGGGCAGTCTTGTGGGGCGGAGCCCAAAAGCCCAAGGAGTCTGATGCTGACTGAGTAGTTATTATTAGAATTAAAATGAATTGTAAGATATCTGGTGGCATCTGTAGAGTTAGAGAATTTCTTGGTGGGAGGGAGAAAACTGACACATTTTATGTCACAGAAGTGTTGTTTTGAGTAAAAATACCTTAGTTACTCAAAGAATAGGCAACCGTGAGCTGCCTAAGGTTTGGCCCTTGCCATCTCCTGGAAGGTAACCTCTAAGCCCTTGGAATATCTTGCCTGAGAAGAGTGTCTTCGTTTACTTGAGGGCCTTTGGCCACCCCACGTTGCCTGTGCTGGCAATGTGGCTGACAGTGTGGTAGGAGGCTTTGTGTGGTGTGGTGTCAGCTTGACCTCTGGAGGAGTTGCAGGCTAAGGTCACCTATGCAGATGGTCAGACCTGCCTGTGCGTCAGACCCCTGACAAAAATGCTTGACACCAGGCCTCGGGGGGGTTTCCCTGGTTGCCAGTACTCCATGTGTGCTGTCACATTTCTTGCTGGGAGAAATAAGTGCTGTCTCTACAACTCTACTGGGAGAGGACAAGTGAAAGTTTGGTGTCTCCTGGACCCAGCCCTATACCCCTCTTCCCTTTACTGATTTTAATCTTTTTTTTTTTTTTTGCTATAATAAACTGACCATGAATAAAATGGCCCTTTTGAATTTCATGAGTCCTTCTAGTGAATCATTAAACTTGAGGGTGGCTTTGGGTTTAATGATGCTGACTGTAGAGTTTCATCCATATTACTGCAAGCATCAATACTTAGTTGTTTTTTTTGTTGACTAGCATTCAAAGTTTGTTCATTCTCCATTTGCGCTGGTTGTTTCCATCTATTGGCAATTATAAATAAAACTGCTATAAACATTTCAGTACAGGTTTTTAAAAAAATGTTTGTAATGTTTATTTATTTATGAGAGAGAGAGAGAGCATGAGCAGTGGAGGGGCAGGGACAGAGGGAGACAGAGAATTTGAAGCAGGCTCCAGGCTCCGAGCTGTCCGCACAGAGCCTGACTCAGGGCTTGAACTCTTGAACTGTGAGATCATGACCTGAGCCAAAGTCGGATGCTTAACTGAGCTACCCAGGCGCTCCCAAGTACAGATTTTTGTGTGAACATAGGTTTTTATTTCACTTGGATAAATAACTAATAGATTGCTTGGTTATATGAAGGCTATCTAACTTTATTAGAAACTACTAAATTGGCTTGCAAAGTGATTGTACCATTTGCACTCCTCCCAGCTACCACTGTGTGAGAATTCCAGCTTCTCTTCATACTCCTCAATAGTTGGTATTGCCAGTTTTATTTTTCTTTTAACTGTAGCCATCATGATGGATGTAATAGTATCTCACACAAATAGTTGTACTTTGCATTTCCCATAATGTTAAGTGTCTTTACATGTGTTTCTTATGCCATTCACATAGCTTATTTAATGAAGTGTCTGTCTAAATCTTTTGCCCGTTAAAATTTTTTTTTAAGGTTTATTCATTTTTCAGAGACAGAGAGAGAAAAAGCGTGACTGGGGGAGGGGCAGAGAGAGAGGGAGACACAGAATCCAAAGCAGGCTCTAGGCTCCGAGCTGTCAGCACAGAGCCCAACGCCGGGCTCGAGCTCACAGACCTTGAGATCATGACCTGAGCTGAAGTCGGACACTTAACTGACTGAGCCATCCAGGTGCCCCTAAATTTTTTTTTTTATTACAGAGTTTTGAGAGCTCTTTAAATATTCTGGATACCAATCTTTTATCAAATAAGTATTTTGCAAATATTTTCTCCCAATCTATAACCTTTGGAGAGGAGTTTTTAATTATAATAATGTTTAATTTTTAATTTTATAAATTTTGTGGATGTTTAAAAATCTTAAAAAATTTTTTTATGTTTTCATCTAAAACTTTTTTAGTTTTATATTTTACATTTAGGCCTTTCATTTTGAGTTAATTCAGTAAATGCAATTTGAGTTAATAATGGTGTGAGATATGGGTCAGGGTTCATTTTGGGGGACATGGATGTCTAATTGTTCTGAAACCACTTGCTGAAAAGGCTCTTCTTTCTCCACTGAATTACATTTTTACTTTTGTTAAAAATCAATTACCCATATATGTATGGGTCTATTTCTGGACTCTATTTTGTTCTATTTATCTATTTTTTGCTGATGTCATGCTGAGTTGATTAATGTATTTTTATAAATATAGTCCTCAGATAAGATAGTATGAGTCTTCTGATTTTTTTCAAAATTGTTTTTGGCTGTTCCAGTCCCTTTGACTCACTTTGCTGATTTTATAAAAAAAATTTTTTTTTACATTTATTTGAGAGACTGAGCACCAGTGGGAGAGGGGCAGAGAGAATGAGACACAGAATCTGAAGCAGGCTCCAGGCTCCGAGCTGTCAGCACACAGCCCGATGCGGGGCTCAAACTCACAAACTGTGAGATCATGACCTGAGCCAAAATCGGACACTTAACCGACTGAGCCACCCAGGTACCCTTTACTTTGCTGATTTTAGAATCAACTCATTGATGTCAATATAAAAAGCTTTTGCTTTTCTTTTGATTGAAATTGCTTTGAATTTTTTAAAAAATGTTTTTATTTATTCTTGAGGAGAGAGAGACAGAGCGTGTGACTGGGAGAGGGACAGAGAAAGAGGGAGACACAGAATCTGAAGCAGGCTCCGGGTTCTGAGCTGTCAGCACAGAGCCTGATGTAGGGCTCGAACTCACGAGCCGTGAGATCATGACCTGAGCTGAAGTCATAACTCTTAACTGACTGAGCCACCCAGGCACCCCTGATTGAAATTACTTTGCATTTGTAGATCAATTTGGGGAGAACAAGTCTCCAATAAATGCTCATGATATATTGCTCTGCTTATTTAGGTCTTTGTTCATCTGTACTTTATAGTTTTTCAGCATAAATATCTTGCATAAATTTTATTACATTTATACATATTTTTATGTTTTTTGGCTCTTTTGTAAATGGTACTGTTTTTAAGTTTGGATTTTCAACTTCTGTTCCTAGTATATCGAGATATAATTATTGCTTGCTTAATGATCTTATAGTTTGCAACCTTGCTAAACTCACTTATTAGTTCCAGGAGCTTTTTTTAAAGATCCTTTGTCATTTTCTACATCCAGTCATGCCATTTGCAATCTGTATGCCTTTTATTTCTTTTATTTCTTGTCTTACTGCACTTTCTAAATCTTGAGTGTGTTGAATAGGAGTGGTAACAGCTGATGTCCTGAATCTTTGGGGGAAAACATTTAGTCTTTTATTATTTGATAGGATGTTAGCAGTAAGTTTTTAGTAAATGCACGTGATCAGGTTGTATAAGTGCCCTTCTATTCCTAATGTGCTGAGAACTTTGCCATGAATAAAGGTTGGATTTTCGTAAATGCTTATTTTTTTTGCATTTGTTGATGCCATCATATTTTTCTTCTTTAGTTTGCTGACCTGGTGAATTACACTGATTTCATCTTTCAGTGTTGAATCAACTTGTATTCCTGGGATAAATCCTTATTGGTTTTGGTATTTTATCTTTCTCTTAAGTTACTGAATTTGAATTTGGTTTGCTAACATTTTGTTGAGGATTTTTGCATCTGTGAGGGATAATGATCTATAGTTGCTTTTTCTTGTGATTTCTTTGTCTCATTTTGTTGTCAGGGTAATGCTGGCCTCATAAAATGAGTTGGAAACTGTTCCCTTCTATACTGTTTACGTTGATTTTTCCCCCACTCTTTTTCCTGGTTAGTTTCAGCTTTATGATCTCTGTTGACCTACCTTAAAGTTCATTGATTCTTTCCTCAACTGTCAAGTCTGTTGCTGAACCTGTCAAAGGCTTTTAAAAATTTTGTTACTGCATTTCTCATAGTCTTTATCATTTCAAATTGTCTCTTAATAGGTTTTTCTGTTCAACTCTTATAGTTTCTATCTCTGATGTTTGCCACCTTGCTCATACCTATGGTTTACCTGTTCCATTTGATCCATTATTATTATTAATAGTTACTTTAATTAATTGGCTGGCTGAAAGTTCCAGCATTTCAGTTACGGCTTCGTCTGCTTCTTTTGACTGTTTTGTCACCTGACAATGATTTGTTTGCTCTTGAGATTTTGTGTAGCTTATAATTTGGACAGGGAGGGGATGTTACCAAATTACTTTACTTGAAGGAATGATGCAACTGAAAGAACTTCAGATGTTTTCATACAACTTATAGAAAAGGTAATGGTAACCTCAACATGCGTGCACTGCCTTCAAGACCACGGATATCACCCCTGTGGCCAAGCTTATACTTTTTGTTTGAATGCGAGATGTCATTTGCAGGATAGTAGAGACTGAAGTATATAGTATTTATGTTAAGAAATGGGTATGACTCTTGTTATATTGAGTTGTTCCTATGCAGGGTTGAATTAGTCTTACTTGATTAGGGTTTTGTTTGTTTGTTTGTTTGTTTGTTTTTTCCTGCTCTGGTTACATTCAGTGCATCATCAATTTTAAATACTTACGGCATCACTTTGTGCTTAAGGGTGGGGGATGATTTGTTGAAAAGTTTTTACCTTTAGTCTTAGGCAGGCTTTGTTTCCCTAATTATTTCCCTTTTCCTAATAGTCCCACTTTTTCCCCACTACCAGTAGACCTCTATTGTTTGGGGCCAGGATATTTCCTGTCCCTCCATCGAAGGTGGATATTATCATCTAATTTTGAAAGAATTATAAAAATTTGAATTATAAAACTACTAGAAGAAAATACAGAAGAATACCTACATATTTTCTTTTTTTTTAATAATTCTTTTTTTTTTCAATGTTTTATTTATTTTTGAGAGAGAGAGAGAGAGAGAGAGAGAGAGAGAATGAGCAGGGGAGAGACAGGGAGACACAGAACCTGAATCAGGCTACAGGCTCTGAGCTGTCAGCAGAGAGCCCAATGCGGGGCTTAAACAGATAAACAGTGAGATCCTGACCTGAGCAGAAGTCGGACGCTTGACCAATTGAGCCACCCAGGCTCCCCTACTTACATATTTTCTAAGCATGACTTAAGGTTGAAATGTAAAGCTACTAGCATGTTTGTATAAAAAATTAAAACTCGTGAATATCAAAACCAAATTACCAGGGTGGGGGGGGATAAACATTCATGCAAATATAGATATAGAAGCAAATGAAACAGTTAATTTTTTTTTTAAGTTTTAGAGAGAGAGAGAGAGAGAGAGAGAGAGAGAGAGAGAGAGAGAGAGGGAGAGTGGGAGAGAGAGAGAGAGAGAGAGAGAGAGCACGAGCGAGCTCATGTGCTTGCATGTGAGCAGGGGAGGGGCTGAGAAAAAGGCAGAGGGAGAGTCCCAAGCAGGCTTCATGCTGGCAGCCACACGTGGGGCTGGAACCCATGAATTGCAAGATCATGACCTGAGCTGAAACCAAGAATTGAGCTTTCAACTGACCTAGCTACCCAAGCACCCCAAGAGTTGATTTTAAGATAATTTTCACAGTCATAATGGTTGAAAAGAAGGACTTTTATGTATTATAAACAAAGAATATAAAGGCATACAAGGTAAAGGTTTCACATATAAAGGTTATTTGTAATACAGAGAATCTCAGGAATTCCTCCATTTGAAGTTAGTTCTGACAGATTATTTTAATGTGATAGCTTTAAGAGCAAATTTGGAGAGCCAGAAGAAAGCAATGCTACAGTGTTGTTTAAAATTGTTTCATTGGGAAGTCCTTTGGCCTTTACTCTTGGTATGTATGTATTAGTGTGTGTATATATATATATATATACATATATATGTATATACATATATATGTGTATATATATGTATATACATATATGTGTATATATATATATATACATATGTATTTATATATCTTCTGTGAGACCTTTGAGAGAGAACCTTTCTGGCTAAACATGATTGTTTTCCTGATGCAAGATTACATTCATCTGTACTTTAATATTTTTCAGCTTTGAAACTACCACGTGACAGGAGAGGATATTTGCTATTTGATGAATTATTCAGAAGTCTTAGATGTAAGCTTTTAGGAACTTTCAAGATTATATCGGCCTCTATGTGCTATATATTATTTAAAAAAATTTTTTTAATGTTTATTTATTTTTGAGACAGAGAGAGACAGAGCATGAATGGAGGAGGGGCAGAGAGAGAGGGAGACATAGAATCCGAAGCAGGCTCCAGGCTCCGAGCTGTCAGAACAGAGCCTGACGTGGGGCTCGAACTCACGGACTGTGAGATCATGACCTGAGCCGAAGTCGGATGCTTAACTGACTGAGCCACCCAGGTGCCCCTATGTGCTGTATATTATTATTCCTAGAGCAGCAAAATGGTTTGCCCAAGGTTAGTGGTAGAAGTAACCTAGACTTGTTTGACTCCTGTTCTTTGATTATACTGTGGTGTGTGATTGCTGATTTCTAATTTGATACATCTGGGGTATACATTGTAAACATCCATTTGTAAATGGCTGTATGGAATAGGAATTGACCAGTTTTAACCTAAGTATTTGTGCACTTTGTGAATAGTGAAGCTGGTTAGCCTTTTGAGTATTTCTCTTGGCCATTTGATTTTAGGTAATATAAAAATGTGCCCTGGAGTAACAGAATGTTTGGGGGGGATGTTGATTTCAATTTTAAGTTTGTAGTTAAGGTCTTTTTTTGAGGTCTGTTTTTCAGTTGTGATTTTTAAGGGAGAATTTTAAGGCCTCTTCTCCTGTGAGCTCCTGTGAATATAGACCTTGGAATTGGAACACTATTTTATACACACTCTTTAATTGAATAAATAATTTGTAGTGGTGAAGCACATGTGGAGCCAGAAGACAGTATTTTCCTTTATATGGAGTAATTTATTTTTACTGCATATTTATATTTTGTAGTATGTTATAAATCTTATTATATGTAACCATGTGGCCTTTTCTAGAATGTGCCAAAGAAAAGAATGACTAAAGATTCCCCATATTTTACTGCTAAGTCTTGTTTTGTTTGGTTTCTTTGAAGCCAGATGCCATTAATTTGAGAAATGTGCCTTCGAGCTGTGTGTTCTTGATCATAGAGTTCCTTCATTATGTAGAATCTAGTTGCATCTGTGGGGAAGAACATCGATGGAGTATAGGTAGCATGCTGAGGTTTTGAGTATTACTTTTTAGCTTAGATTTTACTTTGAATTCCCCTCATTTATAGCTTTGAATGTATGTAGAGTAGCTCTTTAACTTAATTAATTTTCATGGACATGAACAGAAGCATTCTTTAGGACTTTTAGCTCTGCTACAACTAATGTGGCAATAATGAAATCTTGTGAGACTGATAGGAACATAACCCTTTAGGAACCTACCCTGTTTATACATAAGAGCACTAATATAACAGTTGAAGAGGAAAAATGCAGACTGCCATCTAGCATGTTTTAATAGTAGTTAATAGTTGAAGCATTTATGAGAGGGATGATGAACAAACAGTTCTCTGGGACACCCTGGGAAAACCTTGCTGAATGCTCAGTGGCAGCTGTCTAGTTCCCTGTTGCTTGTAGTTCCTCATTCAGCAGATTAGGAAAATTCCAATGTTATGTGTATTCTAAGTTAAAAAAATTTTTATCATTAAAAATCAGATTTCAAGGTTCATTTTTTTTTAATTTTTTTTTCAACGTTTATTTATTTTTTGGGACAGAGAGAGACAGAGCATGAACGGGGGAGGGGCAGAGAGAGAAGGAGACACAGAATCGGAAGCAGGCTCCAGGCTCTGAGCTGTCAGCCCAGAGCCTGACGCGGGGCTCGAACTCACGGACTGCAAGATCGTGACCTGAGCTGAAGTCGGACGCTTAACCGACTATGCCACCCAGGCGCCCCCAAGGTTCATTTTTAATAGAAAATGTTGAGAAGTGGCTAGGTCCCTGTGCAGCCAGAATATAAATTGGAAACTGGGTAACAAATGTGCAGAGCATACAGTTAAAAGGCTGAGGGGAGATTGCTCTTTTCCTCTTTCCTTCCTTTACTTCTGCCTTCCTTTCTTCTTTCTCTGTCCTCCTCAGTCCACATGGGATCAAGAGGACAGTGAGGAAATTATGTTTGTATGTAGCCTTCATCAAAGACATTATTTGAGATTGTTCTCTTTAGAATACTAAGAATAGACTGGTGTTTTGGATATGTACTCATAGGATCATTTTTGGGTTTGCATCAAATTGGTAGTTTGGTAACGAAATGAATGTTTTTCTTGTCAACTGTAACTCTTTCTTTGTATGTGTTCTTTAGGAATTATCCCCAGGAACAACTTTGCTTTTCTGGGAAGCTCAAGTTTTATGAAAGCTTTACATTGTACCTCTATAATGAAATGAAATAATGTGTATAAGCCATTATTTTAAAGGCAATGAATAACTGTAGAAAGAACGTAAACTCATATTTATGACTCTTGATATAGAGATTTGAAGTTCTGCTTAACTTGGTTGGATTTAGAAAAAGGTACATTTTGATATATTCATTACTTGATTTGATAGCATTTACTGAGTATCTACTCTGCACAAAGTTTAGTTGATACTGGGGGTATAGTTAGGAAAAAGATACATTGTGCTTGCCCTTATTGGAGCTTATACCCTATCAAGAGACACAGATATAAAACAATTATACAATTAATGGTATAAGTGCAGTTGTGGAAAGTACTAAGACAAATAGGGAATGTTTTGAAAATCCATAGTTGGGGGGGGGGTGGGGATTCGACCTAGTCTGGGAATCAGAGATGGCTTTCTTTAGGAAGTGACATTTGAGTTATATTTTCATTAACATAAATATGATCAAGGAATTCAGTTTAAGTGCTTAGGGAAATACTTAAATGGAAATTATTTAAGATTTAATAATAACCACAGTAACATAAATTTATTTCCATTCTGTTCTTGGTCTTCCACTTGTGTAATTCAGTTGTAATTCTTGGATTCCTTCATTTTATTTTTTTATTCTTATTTTTTTATTTTTAGATTTATTTATTTATTTATTTATTCATTTATTAATTATGTAGAAGAAGTACTTTATTAAACACATTACCCTGGCTTCCTTCATCGTAATAATTGACTTTCACAGTTCGTAGATGGGCTTGTGTATAAAGTCAGCGACCCCATAATTCAATCCAGTCTTTACATTTGACAATTAATAAAAGCCTCTAAGTTATAATAGATTTGAAAATTATTTGTTAAAATACACTAAACTTATCTTGTATGCCATTCTATTGATGCTTCCTTAAATAAACAAACTGAAGCATTTCTATTGTCTGTTTTTCCACATACACCATGAGCTTCTCAAGGACACAGGACCTATCTCCAAAGCTTGCACGGTGTGAGACACATAACAAGTGCTAAGTAAATAAGTTATGAATAACTTGTGTTAATAAGGAGGTAGCAATTTGTTGACTGACCTTCATGTTTCTTTTAAGTGACAATTTAGCATAATGCAGGGTGCTTTGGAATCGTAAGGCCTCGTTTTGTAAGCATCCTTACGTGTATGCTTAGATGAGTAACTAAACTTCTCTAAACTTCATTTTCTTCATCTTTAAAATAAAGTAAGATTATAGATGTAAAGTACTTAGCATAATGTCTGACACATAGTGTAAGTGTTCCATAAATAGTAAATATTATTATAAGATTCATGCACTCAATTTTTTCTCTCTGTGTTTTTTCTGTTGTCACTTATAGTGACACAGAATACTGGTATTTAGGAGAGCAGATAATTGGCCTTTTCTATAATTGACCAAATCAAAAAGTGAAAAATGTATAGCCGGTAGGCTATTTGCTTACTGAAACTAAGCTTCATGAACTACTAATTATTGATAATTGGGTAATTATGACCCTTATCATTGCAATGAATATATTTCCTTCCAAGTCAGCTTTTAAAAAAATAAAAGAAATAGTTTTTATAAATAAATTTTTATGGTTTTTTAAAAAACAAAATAATCTTGGGGCACCTGGGTGGTTCAGGTGGTTAAGCATCTGACTCTTGATTTCAACTCAGGTCATGATCTCCTGTTTTGTGAGTTCGAGCCCCACGTAGGGCTCTGTGCTGACAGCGGGGAGTCTGCTTGAGATTCTCTCTCTCTCCTCCTTTCTCTCTGCCCCCTCCCCTGTTTGCATGCTCTCTCTTTCTCTCTCTCGCTTTCTCTGAAAATGAATAAACTTTAAAACAAAACAAAAAAAGACCAAAGTAATTTTGCAATGTATCTTTTATATAAAAATATTTGATGTATGAGGTTTGCTTGAATTGAGGGGGGTGGGTTTATTTAATGTAAACATTACATGGGGGGATGGAAAAAGTAGAAGATCAAGTTTATATTTTTCATTTTTGAGCTTTTCTAAGTAAACCTAGTCATTTTAAACACTTCTGTGTCACTCTTTACCTATATAGTGAGAGGTACTATAACTTTAAGTAAAACTGACTAATGCATTTTTTCTGAGGATCTTTATAAAAGTAAAGTATGTAAAGTAACAAAATTCTGAGGTTTCAAATCTGACTTTAAAATTTATTTTAATTCCATATTACTTACAGTTACGAGTTGCTTGCAAAACCGTATCAACACTCCCTGAAACAAAGCAAAAAATGCCAGCAAGCAAACAAAAAATCCTTTAAGGCCTTTTTATTCTACGTTAAAAAATATATACACTTCAGTCTTCTCAAAAAGCAGAATATCCACAAATTCGTGATCTTTTTTCTTATAAACCATAGACACTGGCCAGAGTCAGGGACTTCATAGAATACTACTTGGAATGTAGTACTGGGAATATAAGACATTTGATTGAAAAGGTTATGAAACATAGGGGCTTCTGCACTTGAAATCCTTTGATTGATTTGGTGGATTTACATGTTTTTCAGAGTACTTAAAAGGATAGCACTCAATATGTAATGAGGGTTCTTAGGAGTCCATTTAGAAATTTGCCTATAAAAATGAAATCAGGTGGCAGTTTTATGTAAGGCAACCTGACAATCAGTACTCCAACTACATAATTTAGTGAGTGGGATTTATGTAATAAGAATGTTATTTTCATCTCTTAAGTGACTATTTATATTTTCTCACTTGCTCCTAGAAAGTGAGATTGGGAAGCAAGCAATTTCCATTGGAACAGTTGTGTGGTGCCCAAGATGCCAAAGCAGATCATTGATAATTTGGTATCTGAATGTGATCTTAACTCTTTTTTCCTGCCATGTTAGGTAATTTTCACCAGATTATTTTACAGGCTCCTTAATTCAAGTTGAGATTTTAGAAATCTTAGTCTGTAGTTCTCAAGATGTATGTCTGAAATCGAACTGCTCACTGACATGTATAAGATACGTTTGATTTAGAAGAACTCGAGAATTGGATCAAAGAAGGAGTAATTATTCCAAGTTTGAGATCTTTGTGTGTATAGGTTACAAAGTCTTGTGATTGGACGGGAAGTAAACATAATATATTTTCCTGAATTGTGATTGGCTAAAAACCTTTTCTTTCCACAGTATTTTCTAATAACTGAATCCGGAGCCTTTCCCAGTTTTTATTGTATGACTAGTGAGGTTGAGGTATGTGTTGGTACTGAAAGGACTCAAATTGGCACAGAGACTGTAAATATTAGGGGCAGTGACAGAAGCCCTCCACGGGGCGTTTGGCATTCTTACAACAAAGCTGTAGCGAGGTGTAAATCTCTGAATAGTTCAAACATGTAATTAGTGTCGTTGCAGACGGGAAGGATGAAAGGATGACAGTGTTTTCTTAATTTTTTGTTTAGAATTGTGGACTGTTCTGCAGTGACTGTTTTCAGTGGAAAGTGTTGTTCTGCTTTGCCGCTGTCACTACCGGACTGCTGTTTCGGGCGAAATTCGGCCTAACTCAGGCAGCAGGCGGCATGTGTTCCGAAAAACAGCGCTCTGGAGATGCGGCATTTAACGTGGGGTTTATTTTGTGACCCAGAGTGGAACCGGCACGCCTCACTTTTGGGTCACCTACCCCCTCCATTCTGCGGGAGCGGCTATTAGAGAGGTGAACCTCAAACGTTCTTCCTAGTGCCACGGAAGGGGAGCATTCTTTCTACCTCCGCTCTCTTCACTTCTTAGACTGGCTCGTCTCGCGGCCTCCGCGCGGCAGCGTCGTGGGGCACTACTTTCCGAGTGGGGTTGTTCCTCCGACCCTCTCCCGCGGCTCCCTGCCCGCGCCGGCGGAAGGAGACGCGGCGCTCGCAGCCTGCGAATGGAGGGGGAGGCGGAGTAGTGCTGTCCACGACGAGGTGGCGGCAGTGACCGGGGCTGCCTGACGGCGACTGGTGGGGGGATTTCTGTCAGTTTGTGTGTGTGTGTGTGTGTGTGTGTGTGTGTGTGCGCGCGCGCGCGTGTATGCGCGTGTGTGTGCGCGCGCGTGCGCGCGCGGCTACAGTCAGAGGCTGCGAGTCGGGAGTCGGGAGTCCAGGGGAGTGTTGAGGACTGCCACAGACCGAGGTCGCTGTGCCCTTCTGGGCAGAGCGTCCGGTGCGCCCCCGAATCGACGCTCGCTTGCTCGCGGGGCTGCCGCCGTCCCCCAGTCCTCTCTCCTCCTCAGCATGGGCGGCCGGTAGGAGCGGGGTTTCACCGATTACCTCGCAGTGGAGGAGGCAGCAGCCGCTTCGGCAGTGATGGCTATGGCGGTGGAGACGCGGCTGGAACTGGTGGGGAAGCGGTTCTTGTGCGTGGCGGTCGGCGAAGAGGCTCGGCCAGAGCACGGGGAGAGTGGACGCTGTTGGCGGGGCTGGCGAGCAGGGGTCATCCGAGCTGTGTCACACAGGGACAGCCGAAACCCGGACCTGGCGGTAAGAGAGCGAGTGTCCCTCAGCCTCCTCGTCCACGCCTGCACCACTGGTCCCTGGCGGCAGCAGCACCTTGTGGGGTTACCTCTCGTACCTTGCGCCTCCCAGCAGGCTGGCGGTCACGCCCCTCTTTGGAGCAGTCAGCCGCTTAGCCGTCATCCCCTGCCGGGGTCTCTCTTCGCAAGTGGCTCCCCCTTGGGAGTGGTGTGTTGTCCAGTGTCCGGAGCGGGAGACCCGGGCTCCTGCCCACGCCCCGCCGGGTCCCTTAGCTGCTGTCTGGGAGGGGGGCGGGGGGGTCACGGCCCGCGGTAGCCGGCGGGGAGACCTTACCGAAGGCGGGGCTGTGAGCCGGAGCCGCTGGGGCAGGTGGGGGTGGCGGACGGAACACAAGACCACTCATGGCGGTAGGGGGCCATCTTCACCAGCATCTCTTTCCTTGCAAAAGTCTTAGTAGTGCAGGGGTTGGAGACTTAAAACTTAGGCAGTAAGGTTGCTGAAGGGGAGGGAGAAAAGGAAGAAGACAGATCTTTGGTTTTTCCGGCAGTCCTGGGATTGTGTATGTTTTCGAGGCAAACGCTGTGTAGTGGCGACGTCTTGATACAACCTCTTTATACAGATGCTTGGATTTCTAACTGGAAACGATGAAAATGAAAATTTTTGATTTGACGGGTTATAGAAATTAACCCACCCCTTGTTTTCATTTTTTTTTTTCCATAGTGTTGTGGTTTTTTAGAAAGTGAATAGTGCTTTAAAAGACATCCTGGGTTTTATACGATTTTAAATAAAGCAAGGAATATTATAAATTAAAATGCTACTCCCTGCCGAACCTGAAGTGTCCTTTGCTTTGCTTTCTTTCTTTTCCTTTCAAATGATCCTGCCAATATTTTCTTTCAGTAGTGTAGGAATGTACACCGTTTCAAGACGGGATATGCTGTGTTAGTGTTCCAAGCACGTTTTCACTTGGGGACAGGTTGGAGGTAAGGGGCGGAGTAGAGGCTAGGCATTGACTGACTAGTCTTTGCGGGGTTGATTTACGACTGCATAATCCATGAAATTTATTGGTAGTGTCCTGCGGTATTTAATTTTTTATTGATAACTTCAGACGGTAATATTTTTCCATTTGTATATCTTCGAATTTACATTTCCAAATTCACTTTAATATCTCTCTATACATGTGCATACCTATTTTAATATTTACATTGGTCTGTGTTTTTGTAAACCACTGTTTAATGACTGTAGTCAATGGTTCGGTTTTATAGGGCATGTATTAATGTTGACTTGATTTTACAAAATAGGTTTGTTTCGCCAATAGGTGTTTCTAATAGGAAATAAGCAGGATCATGGTAATTTTGAAGATTTTGGTTATTCTCATTGGAAAGAAGAAAAAGAATCTTTAAAATTTCTGATCTTAGTGATTCTACAGATTGTGTCTATTCAGTAACTTTTTTGTGTGTAAAAGGCAGATGCTAAATTTATTTTTCCTCCTCTTAACTGTGATATGATTTGGTTTTTATGTGGAAGCTAGTTGGATTATGGTTTAGCATTTTAAAATTATTTCACAGCAAACCTGGAATAATATTTTGTTTTCCACAGTATTTTGTTTAAGTAGATGCATGAAAATTAGGAAATATAGTTTTAAATTATGAATATCATTCATGACAGTCAAGTCGTCAAAGTTAAATATACTAAAAACCTTCTTATATGGAAATTTAAATGATACAAAGAATGGATTTACAAATAATCACGTTTGTAAAAGGCCAGGTATTAAGCTGGGTATTTAAAAATGAGAAATAGAGGCACCTGGGTGGCTCAGCTGGTTAAGCATCAGGCTCTTGGTTTCAGCTCAGGTCATGACCCCATAGTTCATGAATTTGAGCCCTACATTGGGCTCTGTGCTGACAGCACAGAGCCTGCTTGGGATTCTCTCTCTCCCTCTCTCTGCCCCTCCCCTGCTCATGCTGTCTCTGTCTCTCTCAAAATAAATAAAGAAACTTAAAAAAATTAAAAAAAATGTATGAATGATGGGGATCAATTACCTATTACTATTTATTAATTTTGAATGTCTCTTTTTTTTTGTTGTTTTTGGATTTTTTTTTTTTTTTTTTTTTTGTGACATTGTGTACCTTGGTGGTTATTTCTGCAATATCCATTATCTATTGTGTGGTTTGGCTAAACTATGGGCCATGGTATTCCTTAGATAATCAGGCAGTTAAACTCCTTTGGCTACACTGATGGTTGCAGGCCTTAACTAATTAGGTCCAATCAGAATGAAATCAAGTATAGTGGTGTGTGGGTATGACGCTGAAATTGCTACAGCCATTTCCCTGCTTTAAGGTCAACCAGTTTGAGGGCAAAACTGACAAACAGATCAAATTGTTTTCTAAAGCCCAAATACTGCTGTTGGATTTTTCATGTATGGGATTTTTCATTTTGGGAGAGTACATTTTATTTTGTCTCTTTCTGTTGTTTTTTCTGTGGAACTAAAAGCATTTTAACTGACTGATATACATGGTAATATTCTATTCCATTTTTTTGGAAAGCACATATAAGAAGTATTTTCATGACATTCTTGCTTTGTTTGCTATTTGATATTGAGACATTCAGACTTTTGTCATACTTCAGTGATGATTTTCTGAAACGATGATACATTCTGCTTTGTGTCTTCATGTCTTCAAAGCTTTGAAAAATTGGTTTAAATGTATGTAAGCTACACAGATATCTAGGTTCCTAAATAATGAAAAATAAGAAATAACATTTGAATATTTATGTCGGGAAGTATGCTATAAACCCCTTGTAGTTACAAAGAAATTTCAGGAAGAGGTATTATTAATATTTCAGAAATTAACAAGAAATTAACCTTTATTTTTTAGGCTATATACCATAAATGTGGTATGTTTCTTGTTGGCCAGATAAAAACCTATAGGAACACTATTCTTTATCCACAGTTCTGAAATTCAAATACTGTAGTTTTGTACCAACAAAATTTTTGTAATTCATCAGGAAAACCTGACCAAATGAACTTTTTAAAAAGTAAAACCTAATTTGAACTGAATATTCTTATTTTGTAAGAGAAATGTTAATATGCTTAATTTTAGGATGCTTCTCTAAACTCCACAGGTTTATGTACAACATAGATACTTTTACATGTAATGTACATATGACATATGGACGGCAGTGTGTCACTATTTAGCTATCACTATATATGCCCTAGTTAACTTTATAAGATTTTGAATTCTAAAATCCATCTAGTTGGAAGGGTTTGGGATAAAGGATTGTTATTTAAAAATTAATATTGATGTTTTTTAATGGTGATTTAGTGATAACAAACATTACTAGTTTCATTTGTTTCAATTTGACAGTGATTCTATTTCTGCCTGATGTTCAGGTAAACAGTTGTTTTCAATGTAGATTTTTTTTTTTTGAGTTTATTTATTTATGCTCAGAAAGAGAGAGAGAGAGAGAGAGAGAGCAGAGGAGGGGCAGAGAGAGAGAATCCCAAGCAGGATCTGTACAATCAGAGCAGAGCCCAATGCAGGGCTTGAACCCACAAACTGTGAGATCATGAGCTGAGCCAAAATCAAGAGCTGGATGCTAACAGACTGAGCCACACAGGTGTCTCTTCAGTGTAGATTTTTAACAAACTTACATTTTATTTGATAAAAAATTCTTAATCTGCTAAATCTTTAAGAATTACATAATTTTCCCTTTAAGATGCTTACTAAAATATTTAAAAGTTTCAAAATGTTGAAACATTCTTTGAAATTATTTAATTGGATGGGATCTTTTCATGTAGAAAATTTTATATTCTAGCTATTTTATAAAAGTATTCTAGTAAACCATTGATAAATCTTTATTTTATAATGTAGAACCTATTGATTTAATAATGGAATAAGTGATTAATTAGTAGAAAACAGCTTGTTATCCTTTCACTGTTGGACACAGGGCTTAAAATTCTGAGATATAACAGTCTAGTCCCCATTTCTCAACCATTTGGGACTGGGAGTCATGTAGGAATTCATTTATTGAAATTGAGCAGGGTAGATAAATGCTTAAACCTTTTAATAAAAAGTATGAATACAGTAGAATCTGACTTTCGGGATTGATTGGTGGCAGATCCCTTTAGAATTAATAAAAGTTTTGGATTACATATTTCTTAATACATTACAAATTTCGGGTACAGTATTTCATCTGTATTTGTTCAAAACAGCCCAACAAAATAGGTCTTAATAGAACATCTTTTGAAATTAGTTTGAAGAGATAGGAATTGCTTGTAAGTATGTATAAATAAATCCATGTAACTGAACATGTAGAAGATCTTAGGTTTCATTGAAATATTTCTCAAAAGTACTGGATGTATAGTTTATACGTTTCACTTGATTTACAGTTTGGTTGTCAGTTTTCTCATTTATCTAGTGAGTGAATGAAATTAGTCTAGGGGCTCCTGGGTGGCTCAGTATGTTGAGCATCTGACTTCAGCTCAGGTCATGATCTCACAGTCTGTGGGTTCAAGCCCCGCATCGGGCTCTGTGCTGACAGCTGGGAGCCTGGAGCCTGCTTCCGATTCTGGGTCTCCCTCTCTGTCTCTGCCCCTCCCCTGCTCATGCTCCATCTCTCTCTCTCTCAAAAATAAATAAAAAACATTAAAAAAAATTTGTCTAGATTCAGAGTTTTTTCTATTCTGTAATTCCAGAATTATGATATTAATAGTTTTTACCTGGAATGTCCTGGAATAAAATGTTTATTAAGCAGAAATAAATTTCAGATTCCTCCCAAAAGCACTTAATTCTGAGTCAATGGAAGTTTTCATTATGATACACTTTTTGTGTTACATTACATGGACCACAAATCTTCTGTTATAAGATAGTGTGATTTTGTGTTAAAATAATGTGATTTCTGTTGAGGATTTTTTAAAGTTTATTTTGAGAGAGAGAGAGAGAATGCGCACATGCAAGCAGGGGAGGGAGTGGGGCAGAGGGTGGGGGGTGGGGTGGGATGCAGAATTCCAAATAGGCTCTGTGCTGTTGTGGGGCTTGAACTGTTGGGGGCTTGATCTCACAAACTGAGATCATGACCTGAGCCAAAATCAAGAGTCAGATGCTTAAGTGATTGACCCACCCAAGTGACCCTAGTATTTCTTTTGGATGGTCAAGATGAGTTCATAAGATTTGAATTTTTATGATTGTAGAAATTGCAGTAGAATAAATATCCCAAAGTTACAATAATAATTGTATAATTATTCAATAATTAATTCAATAATATTTTCAATAATATTGAAATAATTCAATAATATTTTCTCATACACTTGGAATGTTTTATCAGCTTATATTTGATTTTTTGATGAAAATAGTCTATAGTTCAAATTGATTAAAAGGAGTGAAAAATTACTTCTTTAAATGATTAGTAATTCACAGACTTTCAAAGTAAAAACAACAACAAAACACAGGCCTCTTCTATTGCTATGATAAATGTTCTTCCTGGGGTGCCTGGCTGGCTCTGTCTACGGTACATGTGAGTCTTGATTTTGGGTTGTGGGTTTGAGCCCCTCTTTGGGTGTAGAGATTACTTAAAAATAAAATCTTAATAAGATCTCCCTGAACCTTTGCTCTTTTTTAATTTTTATAGCCCCATTATTCAAGTCCTTTTGGGACTTCCTCCTTTTTTGACTAGTTTCTTCCATCTTCTTAATTTAGTAGTAGAGATTCAGTTCTTTGATTACTGTTTTCTTCTGTCTTGTTTTGTTTGTTAACTCGTGTTCTCTTTAGAGAACTTATTGCTACGTCTTTGCATCATGACTCACAGGTCTGCCTGCAGCTTAAGCATTGGAGTTCAATTTGAATCCACCATTTCTGCCTTCTTCTTTGATGTCTTTACATGAATGTCCCACCTTTGAGTATGATATAATGTCTGGTGTTCATTATCTTCATGTGGAACGAGTGCCCCTTTTGAGACTTACCTTAAAGTAGTCTCATACTGGCTTTAAAACTGTCATTTACTTTCACCTTTCCACTTAGAATGTAGGTATGAGTTCTGCAAATTTCTTCCTTCAAATTGCAATCTGTTCTCCCTGCTTGTTCCCTCTGTTTTTTCAGTCTGTACTGCCAAAGGCTACAACTTTCACTGCCTTATGCATATAGTAAGTGATCTTTTCACTTTCAAGTTTCTTCCTTTTCCAGTCTGTTCTACGCACTGTGGACAGATTATCAGACTGAGTTTCCCATTAGCTTATTTAAGTAGTTTTTCTTTTGCTCTTCCAATAAAGTCCAAACTCCATTACCCTAGTGTTTATACCTCCTCAGTCTTGTCCCCTATCTTTTGAAATTTAAAATTCTCTAATCCCTTATGCAAACTGTTGTGGTATTTAGTAAAAGTCTTTTATTGCAATTAAAAAATTTAATAACCAACTATTTATGAAATAATAAAATGTATTTCATGTTTACTTTCAAATTTCATTTGCTGGTAAAGAGTCTCATGTCAAACTGATAGGCATATTCTTTTTTTATTAAAATTGGTATTACTTTGGTATTGCATGAGCTGAATCAAATGAGAAAATAGACTCCTAATCAAATTATACATAAAGTGTTACTAGTTATTCCATTTGTTTTTGAAAGAATCCAATTTGTTACACAGTATTCATGAATTTGGAAGTACTACTTTTCTTTGATTTTAAGATATACATTTTCCACATTTTAATGTTTTTGAAATTAAGGCACAGTTTGTAGTTCATGTCAAAAGTGACATCACTCGTCAGGAATATCAAATGAGATTCTGGTGACTCAGTCGGTTGACCGTCTGACTCTTGATTTCAGCTCAGGTCATGATCCCAGGGTTGTGGAACCGAACCCTACCTTGGGCTCCATGCTAAGCATGGAGCCTGCTTAAGATTCTCGCTCTTTCTCCCTTTGCCCCTCCCCCTCCCCCCCCCCCCCCCCCGCTCTCTTTCTCTCTCTTTAAAAGAAAAAGAAAAAAGAATATTAAGTGATGATATACTGGTAGTAGTCTAACTGCAAAGTGTGTGAACTTGTTGTAGAACTTTTCAGTCTTAGTATCCCTTTAAACTCTTAAAAATTATTAAGAATCCCATAGAGCTTTGGTTTTTGTGGGTTGTATCTGTTGACATTTACTGTATTAAAAATTAAATCCAGAAGTTAGGACATAGAAATAGATATTCCATTACCTATCAGAACAGTGCTATTATGCTACATGTAGCCTGGAAAAAATTGCTTGTACACTGATGAGAGAATAAAAGTGGAAAAGGCAAATAATGTCTAAGTATTATTATGAAAAGTTTTAATGTTACTAACCCCTTGAATGGGTTTGATTATAACCCTTGAAAACTTGTAATGAAGATGCCTGTTCATCTAACTGTTTCCTTAGTTAGAATTATTTACATTGGTATAATGGCAGGTGCTTAAAAGTTTTAGTTGAATTTGGCTTCTTCATCATCATTTCAGATGTCTTCTAGTATTTGCTATGTTGCTATATTGCTGTGAACATTATGTATTTTAAATGTAGAAGATTTCCTGTCACATGCCAGAGAATATAAAAACAGTAGAACATGCAGTAGAAACTCACTATTCCTAGAATAGATTTTAGAATTTTTCAAAGCTAGAAGAGGTCTGTGTGACTAATTCATGTGTTGTGAAAGACTGTCACTTATGAGCTGAAACATCTGATCCATCTGTCAAAATTATGAGTTTAAGTATGATTCAGAAAACATCTTTAGGCTCAGAGGAATGTCAGAGAAAGAAGTAGTATGGCAATGTGTGGATAAAGTTATGCATTGCCATTTAATGTAAAATGAATTTATATATATTGAATATAGAATTTATTTCCTCCCTAAATTGTCATTGCTTAGATTGAATCTTTACATCAAGGCAATGTAAGTACTTGGTAAGATATTTAATTTCGAGACAATTTGAAGTTGATAAAGTGTTCCAATATGTTATATGGCACCACTATTAATTTAGTCTGTCTTTCTTTTTCAGAGTCACATTGATGAAAATATGTAGATCATATTTTAAAATGTTTCCCTTTTTCCCTTAAATGTGTAATTGCCTTAACTTTCAAAATCTCTTATCATATATTACTACAAAAGTGAATGTCTTAAGGGAAAACATTTTACATCGTACATATGAATAAAGGAATAAATAATGAATATGAATATAGACTATGTGTGTCCCATCTTTCCATAATGGTTTTGAAATCTAGAAACACACATACATTTTTATGGAAATAAGGATTAATTCCCCTTGAAATATAAAGTTAAAGCTGCAAAAAAGGAAAAAGGTATAAATTTGCTTATAAAGAGGGCTAACATAATATTGCATAAAGTTTGCTTCTGAATTTCTTAGCTTTCAGAGCCAAAATGAGAATTTATTTTCCTTGATAGCATTGGTTTTCAAAGCAATTTTCACTAAGCCTTGCTTACTGGCTTTTTGGATTGCTTTCTGCTGTCTGTTGGAAAAGTGAATGGCCAGATGGTGCAGGAGAAAAGGAGGAAACTGAAAGGTGCTGAATTTTGGTCCTCAAGCCTTTCAATTAGAACAGCTTTGATTTTATCATTTTTATTTAATAATGACTTTCAGGTCAAAAAAATTAGGTTATGCCGTTCTTTTACCAGGGAAAAGAAAGTATGCTATTTTTAAAGAGAAACTTTTCCTCACAAACAATTCTGAAACTGGTAACTTATACAGGAGAATTAAGTAGCATACAAGTTTTGTTAAAGACAATGAATATTATTATAGCAAATAAAGAGCTCTTTTTTTAGTAATTAAGGATCAAAGGTATAATTATGAAGTGGCACTTGATGATGATATTTCTGCAAGAGATTAATGAGGTCCAGGTCTGTAATGTTTTAGTGATCAGGGGAACCTGGAGAAGAACCTAATATTTATTTAACTTAGTATAATGTTTTTAAGGTTCATCTCTGTTTTAGCAAGAATCATGACGTCATTCATTTTTATGACTGAATAATACTTTCTTGCATGTACATACTCCTTTTTCTTTATCCACTTATCTATTGATGGACATTTAACAACTCAAGTTACACCTTTTGGCTATTGTGAAAAATGCTGCTCTGAACATTGGTGTATAGATACTTGTTCAAATCCATGCTTGTTCAATTCAGAAGAGGTGTTGCTGGATCATATGGTGATTCTATGAGTAGTGCTGTGAGGAACCACCATAGTATTTTCGTCAGCAGCTGCACCATTTTTACATTACCTCCAGCAATGCATGTGAATTCCAATTTCTCAGCATCCTAGTCAGCACTTGCTCTTTTCTGAGCTGTTTTGTGTGTATTTAAATAGCTATCCTAATGGGCATAAAGTGGTATATTATTATGGTTTTGATCGGCATTTCCTTAATGATTAGTGATGTTGAGCACCTTTTCAGGTGCTTATGGCTATTTGTATATCTTCTTTGGAGAATGTTTGATTTTTTGCTCATTTTTAGATTAGGTTATTTTGCTTTGTTGTGGAGCTCCTTATGTATTGTGGATATTAATGCTTTCTCAGAGAGATGATTTGCAATTATTTTCTCTCATTCTGTGGGTTTCTTTTTTGTAGTCTTACACAAAAGGTTTAAATTTTGATGTAGTCCAGTTTATCTTTTTTCTCTTGTTGTCTGATTCTGGCCTCATATCCAAGAAGTCACTGCCAGATCCTATGCTGTGAAACTTTTGTGTGTGGTGTTTCTTTCTTTCTTTCTTTTTTTTTAAGTGTATTATAATTTATTTATTTATTTAGAGAGTCAACACACATAAGTGGGGGAAGGAGAGCCAGGGAGAGAGAAAGAATTCCAAGCAGACTGCAGTGTCAGCACTGAGCCTGACATGGGGTTTGAACTTACTAACCCATGAGATCATGACCTCACCTGAAATCAAGAGTTGGATGCTCAACCGACTGAGCCATCCAGGTGCCCTGTGCTAATGTTTTCTTTATAGTTTTTTTTTTGATGTTTATTTATTTTTATTTTTTTAATGTTTATTTTTGAGAGAGAGAGAGAGAGAGAGAGAGAGAGAGAGAGAAAGAGCGAGCATGAGTGGGGGAGGGGCAGAGAGAGAGGGAGACACAGAATCTGAAATAGGCTCCAGGCTCCCAGCTGTCAGCACAGAGCCTGACGCGGGGCTTGAACTCACCGACAGTGAGATCATGACCTGAGCTGAAGTCGGATGTTCAACCGACTGAGCCACCCAGGTGCCCCAAATGTTTATTTTTGAGAGAAGGGGAGTGAGCAGGGGAGGGGCAGAAAGAGATGGAGACACAGAACTCTCGAAGCAGGCCCCAGGGTTTGCATTGTCAACACAGAGACCAACACAGGGCTCAAACTCAGGAACTGTGAGTGAGATCATGACATGAGCCAAAGTTGGACACTTAACTGATTGAGCTACCCAGGGACCCCATCTATTATAGTTTTAATTCTTGTGTTTAGTTGATACATATATATATATATATATATATATATATATATATATATATATATATAGTAATATATATGTGTGTGTGTATGTATATGTGTGTGTGTGTGTGTATATATATATATATATATACACACATACATATAGTGTAAGACAAGGATCCAACTTCATTCTTCTGAATGTGGTATGGTTTTCCCAGCACAATTTGTTGAAAAGACTGTTCTTTTTTCATTGAGTGGTCTTGACACTCTTGGCAAAAAATCACTTGACAGTATATGTGAGGGTTTATTTCCAGGTTCTCTATTCTATTCCATTGGTCTGTGTGTCTATATTCCAGTACCACACTGTTTTGATTCCTTTATATTTGTAGTAAGTTTAAAATCAGGAAGTATGAGACCTCCAACTTTTGTTCTTCTTACAAGATTCCTTTGGCTCATTGAGTCCTTGAGATTCCATATGACTTTTAGGATTGATTTTTTTGTTACTGAAAAAAATCGCATTGGGATTTTGATATTGTATCAAATCATAGATCCTTTTGGGTAGTGTCAATATCTTAAAAGTATTAAGTTTTCCAATCCGTGAACACAGAATGTCTTTCCATTATGTCTTTAATTTTTTTTTCAGCAGTATTTTGTAGTTTTCAGTGTACAAGTCTTTTGCCTCTTTAGTTAATTCTTAGTATTTTATACTTTTTGATGCTATTGTAAATGGAATTGTTTTCTTAATTTCTCTTTTGTATTCCTCATTATTAATATATAGAAATGCAGCTGATTTTTATGTGCTGATTTTTTATCCTGCAACTTTTCTGAATTTTATTCTAACAGTTTTTTGTTTGTGTGAAATTCTTAGGAGTGTTCTACATATGTGATCATGTCATCTGTAAACAGATAATCTTCTTTCCAGTTTGGAGGTCTTTTTTTTCTTGTCTAATTTTCCATCTACAACTCCAGTAACACACTCAATAGAAGTGGCAAAAAGTGAGCATCCTTGTCTTATTTTTAATCTTAGAGAAAAAGCTTGCAGTCTTTACTGTTGAGTATGATGTTGTGGAATGTTCATTTATGGCCTTTATTATGTTGAGGTAGTTTTCTTCTTCCATTCCTAGTTTGTTGAGTGTTTTTGTCATGAAAGGGTATTTAACTTTGTCAGATGCTTTTTCTGTATCAATTGAAATGAGCTTGTGGTTTTTCCTTCCTTCCATTTTTTTTTCTTTTTAACTATAGTATATATTACATTGATTTTTGTATTTCAAATCATCCTTGCATTCCAGGAGTAAAACCCACTTGGTTCTGCATATGGTAGATTTTATTGTGTTTAATTTAAAAAAAAATTAAAAAAAAATTTTTAATGTTTATTTTTGAGAGAGAGAGACAGAGTGTGAGTGGGGGAGGGGCAGAGAGAGAGAGAGAGAGAGAGACACAGAATCTGAAGCAGGCTCCCGGCTCTGAGCTGTCAGCACAGACTGCGAGATCATGACCTGAGCTGAAGTTGGACACTTAACTGACTGAACCACCCAGGCACCCCTAATTTAAAATTTTTTAATGTTTATTTTTGAGAGAGAGCACGTGCTCATGAATTGAGTAGGGGAGGAGGATACCAGTCGGGCTTCGCAGTTGTGAGGACAGAGCGCAATGTGGGGCTCAAATCCACGAACCATGAGATCATGACCTGAACCCAAATCAAGAGTTGGACACTTAACCCGTTGAACCACCCAGATGCCCCATTGTATTTAATTTAAAAATAGTTTTGTAATTGTCATTTTCCCCTTTCTCCCATAGATACTATGGTTTAATTTTGCTTGGAATTGTATACAATTTTATTATAGACAAATTTGGGAGGAATGAATACCTTTCCATTATTGAGTCTGTAGTTCAAATGATGTGGAATACCCCTCTCCCTATTCAGGTTTTCTTTTTTTTTTTTTTAAGTTCTACAGATTTTCTTCATGTAGGTCTTGTGTTTTTGTAGGTTTATTCTTAGACACTATATATTCTGATTTTTAAATGTATGTGGATATGTCCTAAGTCATTAATACATACCTTTATAAGTCATTGATTTGATTCCCCATGCACAATTTTTGGACTACAAATAGTGTCCCCTCTCTATTCCTCTGTGTATATTTTTAGCTTATGTAGAGGTTATATGTAAGAAAATGTTTTAAAAAAAAAGTTGACATAATAATATTACTAGCATCTTAAATCTTATCTTGCCTAAAGTTTGTAATAGACTGTTGAAGTTATTTCCTTTACATTAGTTTCATTTTATAATTGTAATCAGTGGAAATGTATAGAGTTTTCCTTTTAGATTAAGTATATAGCAGTTTATCTTTGAGTAAAATTGCATCACAATTTTCTGTATTCAAAAATGTAGAAAAAAAGTACAGATATTTTGATGGTGGTTATTTACTATACAAAAGAGGTACATATCAGAATAATTTAAATTTTAATTTTTAAACTGTATTTAAATTATTTCATGAGGTATCAATTCCTTGTAGACACTACTTTTTCAAAGTTTTATATTTATGACATAAAATTACAATCTGTTAAGGGTGGCATGTATATGTGTAGACTTTTTATAGGGTTTTTTCTTTAATCTCCTGTGCAATTAGACTCTATTCTCAATTGATTTCTCATATATATTTTAGAAAACTGTTCTGTTTTTATCTCTCAAGAAATCTTGTTTAAGGAAGGTTAAAACTTAGAGAATAAGGGGTGCACCTGGGTGGCTCAGTTGGTTCATTGTTTTACTGATTTCCACTCGGGTCATGATCTTGTGGTTCATGGGGCCGAGCCCCTCATTGGGCTCTGTGCTGACAATGTGGAGCCTTTTTGGGGGTTCTCTCTCTCGCCCTCTCTGTCCTTCTCCTGCTTGCACACACACTCTCTCTCTCAAAATAAATAAATAAATATAAACTTAAAGCTTAGAGAATAAGGAAACTGACTGTATGTACCCTGTAATTTTATGTTTTATTTTAATCTTTATTTATTTTTGAGAGTGAGAGAATGGGGGAGGAACAGAGAGAGAGGGAGACACAGAATCCAAAGCAGGCTCCAGCCACTGAGCTGTCAGCACAGAGCTGAATACGGGGCTTGAACTCACAAACTGCAAGATCATGACCTGAGCCAAACTTGGGCGCTTAACTGACTGAGCCACCCAGGTGCCCCCTGCCCTGTAATTTTTTAATATGTTTTGTTCAAGTTTTAGTATTTTGAACTCTGGCAGAGTTGAGGAAATAGTAAATCAAAATGTATTCATTTTGAACAAATGTCTATACTTTCTGGATTCTTGACTGAGACAATTACTTGTGAAGTTAAAAAAAAATTTTTTTTTTTTTTTTCAGTTTATTTACTTTGAGAGAGAGAGAGAGCAGGGTAGGGAGAGAGGGGATAGAAAGAGAATCCCAAGCATAGTCTGCACTGTTAGCCCAGAGCCGGATGTGGGGCTTGAACTCACTAACCATGAGATTATGACCTGAGCCTAAATCAAGAGTTGGACGCTTAACTGACTGAGCCACCCAGGCGCCCCTTTTTATTACTTTTTTTTTTTTTAAAGTTTATTTATTTTGAGAGAGAGAGAGAGAAGGAGAGAGGAGATCCCAAGAAGGCTTCACACTCAGCACCGAGTCCGATGCAGGGCTTGATCTCACAACTGTGATGATATGACCTGGGCTGAAATCAAGAGTCAGATGCTTAACCGACTGAGCCACCCAGGCACCCCACTTGTGAAATTTTTATATGTATGAGGAAAATGTTTAGTTTTAATAAAATCAAAAAATGCAAAAATAGTGAAGGGATCATAAGGACATTAGATACCAACTTATTGTCTAGTCTTTATTTTTTTTAATGTTTATTGACTTTTGAGAGAGAGAGAGAGAGAGAGAGAGAGAGAGTGCATCCGTACAAGCAGGAGATGGGCAGAGAGAGAGACACACACACAGAATCCGAAGCAGGCTCCAGGCTCTGAGCTGTCAGTACAGAGCCTGCTCGAACCCACGAACTGCAAGATCATGACCTGAGCCCAAGTTGGATGTTTAACTGAGCCACCCAGGCATCCCTAGTCTATATTATTATAATTTTTTTTTACATACATAGGTCAAAAAAAAAGAGAACCCAGCTTTTTACTGTTAGTCTTATAAAAATTAAAGTTATTTTACTAGCAAAAAATGGGTTATTCAGGAATGGTAGACAGTTGCAATTTGAAACATGCAAGTTGTGGAAAAGCCATAGTCAAGTCCAACAAATGTAAGAAAAGTTATTCTGTGTAAAAGGAGGAAATTGGGAGGGGTTGTTTTGAGCTAACCTCTGTTAGAACAAGATTTCAGGGTGATGACAGTTTCTCATTGGCTGAATTGCCAGGTAGTTGATTTCTTATAGGAGGTACAATGTACATCTTTCCCTGTTGGGGCCTGTAATCAATGATTGTTTCCTCTTCAGGATTCTTCTCTTGGGGTCTGTAATTGACCTCAAATGGTATGACTCCCACCTTCTATCCTTATACTCCACTTTAGTGAGATTTTTTTTCTCTTATTTTGTTTTAGAAAATATGACAAAACTTTTACTCAGATTTTGTTCAGGGAAGTTTTGTATTTCTTTTAATGTTTAATATTTTTGAAAGAGAGAGAGCAAGCAAGCAGGGGAGGGGCAGAGGGAGAGGGAGACACAGAATCTGAAGCAGGCTCCAGGCTCTGAGCTGTCCACGCAGAGCCTGACACGGGGCTCAATGTCACTAACCATGAGATCATGACCTGAGCCGAAGTCGGACACTTAACTGACTGAGCCACCCAGGTGCCCCTTGCCTTGTTTTTTTTTTTTTTTTTTTTTTTTAAGCAGTTTTGATCTTGACAAAATTAACAATCAATGGACACTTTTAAAAACTCTTAAATTTTTTTAATGTTTTATTTATTTGAGATAGAAAGCGCACATGTGTGCAAGTTGGGGAGGGGCAGAGGAAGAGAGAGAATCCCAAGAAGGCTCCCTACTAACAGCACAGAGCCTGACGTGGGGCTCCATCCCATGAACTGTGAGATCATGATGTGAGCCAGAATCAAGAGTCAGACACTTAACTGATAGTCACCTAGGTGCCCCCAAAACCCGTAACTTTTCTTTTTAATGGTTATTTATTTTTGAGAGAGAGAGAGAGAGAAAGTATGAGTAGAGGAGGGGCAGAGAAAAAGGGAGACAGAATCTGAAGCAGATTCCAGGCTCTGAGCTGTCAGCACAGATCCCAACGTGGGACTCAAACCCATAAAGCATGAGATCATGACCTGAGCTGAAGTTGGATGCTCAACTCATTGAGCCACCCAAGTACCCCAAAAGCCCTTAATTCTTAATATCTTCCAGGTGAGCTTTTTTCTGTTGTAATAATACAATAAGCGTAGATTTTTTTTTTCTCTTGCACCTTATCCCATGTTGACATATTAGAATTAGATGGGCAGTGCACTTATACAGGTGATTCTTTTTAGTTGCAATATTAATGCCACAGAGACACAGAAAGATTTAATCTCTTCAAATTATAATCTATTACCTTTCATTTCTGTCCTGTAAATTAATGTGTGATATTATCATTCAGGTTAGAGTGCCCTGAAGGTTAGAAGGAAAATGTACAGGCTGGGTAAAATTTGCTCACTTAGTGCTGCAAAAGGAAATGAAAGAGGCTGGAAATATGTTCACTTTGATTACAGGGAAAAAAAGGAGAAGGGTATCGACATCAATCTTGTACCCTTTAAAATTATGTATTTTTTCTTTTTCTGTTTTGAAGTCTCCTTTTTATTCTGGTGAAAAAGAGGAGGTTTCTGAGAAGCTTTGTAGATATAATGTGGGAATGTAGGGAAAAACTGAGTTGAGGTCAGGAAAGCTATAAACCTTTGAGTGCTTTTGTGATGTGCTGTGCTCTATGGGAGAATCTGTACAAGGTCAGGCTTAAGAAACTTGCTCGTTATGAATGTGACCATTAACACTTAGAGTACCCTATTAATGTTGAGTTTTGGGGAAGATTGATTTTTATTTAAAAGTTTATTGTATCTTGTTTTTCTATTTAAAATGCTTATAAATATTTTGTCCCTAAAGTTCTACCAATCTCTTGCAAATAACCTGGAACATAAATGTGACGAAAACCGAGAAACTTGTGTTGCAAAGGAAAGAATTTTCTGGTTTGGAAGGAAATTGGAATCCCTACTTTGTGCAAAAAGTGATCTTTACTGTATCCTTGGCCCCTTGACCATATAAGGTATATGGTGTTATCCAAACTGTTCCCAGTTTCTTGACTCTCATTCCTTGAATGCCTTCTAGTAAGCTTTTGGCCCCTCCCCCATTAGTCCAGGAAAAATTCTGTGATCAAGGTCACAAATGACCTGCTACTTTCTAAATCAGATGTCATTTCTCAGTCCTCTTCTTATTTGACCATATAATATGGTTAATCACCCTCTCTTCCTTCAATATTTTGTTTATTTTGCTTCTAGGACATTATGCTCATGTCATTTTTCTCCTACCTCTTTGCCTCTCTTTAGAAGTTTTCTTTGCTTTTTCCCTCATTTCTACACTCCATTAAGGGCTCAGTTCTTAGACCATTTTTCTTTTATCTGTACACTCTTGTCCCTGTTTATCACATCTGTTCCCATCACCTTAAATACCATGTATAGCCTGGTGATTCCCACATTTATACCCTAGTTTGGACCTTTCCCCAGACTCACGTTGGAACAATTCATTCATTGTCTCCATTTGGATGTCTAAATGAGCATCTCAGTCTTAACATGTCCACAACTGAGCTTCTGATACTAGTCCCCTAAACCTGCACTCTTCTGTGTTTTCACCATGCAATGAGTGACAGCTCCATCTTTCCATTTCTGGTACCCTGAAGTCCATCTTGACTTCTTTCTCTCACATCCCATATCCAAACTGTCAGCACAGTCTTTCTGATTGTACCTTCAAAATACATTCAGAATCACAACACATTTCACCTTGCATTACTACCCCTCTGATCTAAGCCATTGTCATCTTTTGCCCAAATTTTCCAGTTGTTTCTAACTAGTGCCTATATGCTGCTGATAAAAACCAGGTACTTAATCAGCCTCCTAGTTAGTTCTCCTTACCCATGAAATTGCCTATAGCAAACAGATTATGTCAGTCATATGATCAAAGGCTTCCAAAGATACTTAACTTGATTCAGAGGACAAGCTGAAGGCCTTTTAGTGGCTTGAGAGGCTCTACATTATATTCTGCCCCCATCAGCCCACTTTGACTCTTCTTTCATTACTCTCTGATTTATGTATTCTTTTCCAGCCACAGTGGCCTCCTTGCTGCTTATTGAACATTCCACGTATTGTCCTCCCTTATGGCCTTTACACTTGTTTCTCTTTTAGCTAGTACTGTTCAGATGTCAATATGCTTGCTTATTAGGCAGAGAGAATCTCAAGCAGGCTCTGTGCTGTCAGCACAGATCCTGACAATGTGGCTTAAACTCATGAACCGTGAGATTGTGACCTGAGCTGAAACCAAGATTCAGATGTTTAACCAACTGAGTCACCCAGGCACTCCTTGATTTTTAGATATGTCAAGTTTGAAGTGTTTATGGGACATTCAAGTGAGGTAGGCAGTTGGTTAAACTATCGTGTCTCTTCGTTCAAGAGAGAGGTCTGACTGGAGGGTCTGCCTGGGAGTATTCAGTATATAAACAGTATTAAAAAGTATGAGTGTGGATGAGTTGATGCAGAGAGTGAATATAGATACAGACATTTAAGGATTGAGCCCTGGAGTGATGCTTAAAGGTTGGATAGATGAGAAATAAGGGCCAAGGAGGTAAGGAAAACCAAGAGAAAGTGATGTTTAGAAAGCCAGAAGGAAAAAAAAAATGTTTGAAAGTGGAGGGATTGATCTGTTGTGTCAAATGATACTTAATATTTCTCAGAGGGAAAATCTGATAATGAATTATTTTAGTTCATGCACCTCTGTGAAAGTACTTTTCACCATTTAAACAGTTTATTTTATTTATTTATTTGTTTATTTATTTTTAACATTTATTTATTTTTGAGACAGAGAGAGACAGAGCATGAACAGGGGAGGGGCAGAGAGAGAGGGAGACACAGAATCGGAAGCAGGCTCCAGGCTCTGAGCCATCAGCCCAGAGCCCGACGCGGGGCTCGAACTTACGGACCGCAAGATCGTGACCTGAGCGGAAGTCGGACGCTTAACCAACTGAGCCACCCAGGCGCCCCAACAGTTTATTTATTTTAAATAGCTTATTTTTACTGGAAATAGAATTCTAAGCTGACAGGTTTTTTTAAATTTTATTTTATTGCTTTGAAGATGTTGCTCTGTTGTCGTCTTATTTTCAGTGTTTCAGAAAACAAATTACATTCCTTTGTACATAACTTGTACATATAACATGTACATATTCTTTTTTGTCTAGCTACATTTAAGATTTTCTCTCATCTCATCAGAGATTTTAAGCAGTTTGGTTATATGATTGACCTTGGTGTTGATTTCTTCATGTTTCTTGATGCTGAGTTTAAAGAGCTTTTTTTTTTTTTTTTTTTAAATTTGAGAGAGCACATGCAAGTTGGGGAGCAGGACAGAGGGGGGAAGAGAGAGTATCTTAAGCAGGCTCCATGCTCACCATGGAGCCTGACTTTGGGATCAGTCCTACAACCCTGGGATCAATGACCTGAGCCAAAATCAAGAGTTAGATACTCACCTGACTGAGCCATCTGGGTGCCCCTAATTGAGCTGTTTTGATCTACAGGTTTAGTTTCCATCAAATTTGTAAAAGCATTCATCCTTAGTTTTCAAAATTGTTTTTCTCCCTTAGTTTTCTACTTCAGGGATTGCAATTATACATACATTATTCAGCTTTTAAGTTGTGTCACACACAACTCAGTGACACTCTTTTTTCCCCCAATCTTTTTGTGTTTAATTTCATATAGTTTCTGTTGCTTCTTGTCTTCAATTTCACTAATACTTTCTTTTGTAATATCTCATGTTCTTAGATATCACAGTTATCCTTGTCCTGTATTGGGGATGTATACATGTCCCCTATTCTTGGAGAGTGTTGAGGTAACTTTAGTTAGAAATTGAGTTTGGTTTCACTTAACCACAATTCCAGGTAAGAGTGGTTAGGTACTTCGTTGTCCCCGCCATAGGAAGAAGTCTAGAAGTAGACATTCCAGGGTTGATATGGTCACTTAATAAGGGTGTTGCTTTTGAAGATAGGGCAGTTCTCTCAGTCTTTTTCTCAGGGTTACATCATAGCTGATGCTGTTGCCTTGCTCAGCGTAGCTCTAAACAAGAAGGAGGAGAAAGTGGAAAAGAGCAAAAAGGTTCACATCTGTGTTTGCTGTATTTAAGAATCTTTCTAAGAATTTTCATCTCAGGTCACCTCAAATCTTACACGCTTATATCTTATTTTCCTGAAATCTGTCACATTGCCATTTCCAAGGGGCTGGGAAATGTAGGATAGGCCTTTATTGCCCCTAACAAAAACTCATGTGCTTTTCTTAGAAAAGCAGGGGTGGATGGATATTGGGTATACTACTTGAAGTTTGTGCCTCAGAAATCATGGTACTTTGGTAAAAGGCTCTTACAGCTATAGGCTGGACCATCTTATTTCTCATAATGAGGCACTTCTGAAACAATAAACTCAATATATCATTCTTCTTTTCCCCCATTTTTTTAAATTCTTTTAGCCTATTCTGTAATTAATTTGGTTTTTTAGAATACAGTATAATGGTAAACACTTTTAAATGCTTTGTTGAAAGGTTGAGAAGTGATTGTTGTTTGCAAATCAATATGCAGTTAACCCTTGAACAACACAAGGTTTCAACTGTACGGGTCCATGTATACATGAAATTTTTTTTTTTTATAAATACAGAACAGTATTGTAAATGTATTTTTTCTTCCTTTTGATTTTCTTAACTTTTTTTTTTCTAGCTTAATTTATTGTAGGAATATGGTATGTAATACATATAATGTACAAACTACGTGTCAATCAAATGTTTATGTTATTGACTATTGTCAATAGTAAATGTTTATGTTATTGACTATTGTCAATAGTAGACTATCAGTAGTTAAGTTTTTGAGGAGTCGAAAGTTATACATGGATTTTCAACTGTGTGGGGGTTGGCACCCTCACCCTTGTGTTTTTCAAGGGTCAACTGTACAATTTATTTGAACATAATCTTTTATCTGTCTGACTGGGCTACTCTTTTAGGGTTCCCAGAGCCAATTCCATTGGGGGGGTGGGGGGCTCTGCTACACACAACACCTAGCACTTCTTGGTTACCAGTGGGGTGTCTGAGAATTCAATTCAGTTCTGACACTTCTCTACTTGAATAGCATCAGATTCCACAGGTTAAGGGTTCAGTCCTCAAGATTGCTGCTCCATCCCCCCATTTTGCATGCCAGTTGCAAACCCCAGGCTGTTACCTGTGCTTCTGACAGATCAACTACAGATTGGCAGTTCCAGCTACCTCCTCCTTAGGTTTGTTTAATTTGCTAGAGCAGCTCACAGAACTAAGGGAAACACTTAAACGTTTACCAGTTTATTAAAGGATATGATAAAGAATACGAGTCAACAGCCAGATGGAATACACAGAGCAAGGTCCTAACAAAGGAACTTCTGTCCTTGTGGAGTTTGGGACCTGGCTCAGTGATACATGAAAGTATTCTGGTTTCCCAAGTCTAAAAAAAAAAAAACAAAAGAGATGTCCTCTTGGATTTTACTGTAGGTTTCATTACATAGTGATGATTGACTGAGTCATTGGTCATTGGCTCATTTAACTTTCTGCCCCTCTTCCCTCCGGGAGGTTTGGGGACTCAGACTGAAAGGTCAGACCTTCTAGTCACATTGTTGGTCCTCCTGGCAATCAGCTCCCACCCCTTGGTGGGATCCAAAAGTCAGACCTTTATTAGTGACACACCCATTTCATTATTATGGCTCCAAATTGTTTTCAGAAATTGTGGATAGAGACCAAATATGTCTGAGAAATGACCAACTATATATTTCTTAGAAATCATTTCTCTGCAGCTACAAATTAGAGGTTCCCATGCCTCCTTCCCTCTTTTAGGTCAATTAATTTGCTAGAGCTGCTCACAGAACTCAGGGAAAATTTGCTTATCTTTCCAGCCAGATGAAGAGTTACATAAGGTGAAGTCTGCGAGGGTCCCAAGTACAGGAGCTTTCATCCCCCTGATTGAGGTTCATCTCCCTCCCACTGTGGATGTATTTGCTAACGTGGAATTTCTCTGAACCCTGTACTATCGGGATTTTATGGAAGTTTCCTCATATAGTCATGATCAATCATTAATGCTAATTTTAGCTCCTCTTCCATCTCTGGAGGATGATGGATGGGACTGAATATTTCAAGCTTCTAATCATGGGTTGGTTTTTCTGGTTACCAGCCCCATCCATCTAGGAACCCACTCAGAGTCATCTTAATAAAACAAAAGATGCTCCTAGTGCACTTACCATTTAGGAATTTTTTAAAATTTATTTTTATTTTGATTTTTTAAGTGGGCTCCATGCCCAGTGCAGAGCCCAACACAGGGCTTGAACTCCTGACCCCAACATCAAGTCCTGAGCTGAGATGAAGAGTCAGACACTGAACTGACTGAGCCCCATCATTTAGGAATTTAAAAGGGTTCTGGGAGAACTGTGCTAGGGATAGAGTCAAAGACAAATATTAGAACAAGAGATTGTCCTTGGTTTTTTATCCCTCAGGAAATTACAAGGGTTTCAGGAGTTCTTTGCCAGGGATCAAGGTCAGAGACTAATAATATTTTCTGTTATCTCAGTCATTTAGAAAAATTTGAGCAAGCCTCTTTAAAATGACCCTAATCTTTATATATAAAAAATTATTTTATATGAGAAATGTTATTGTGTTCTTCATTTCAAAAGTATACATGATCATTTATCTGATAGTGATTTAGTATCCAAAATATATGAAGAATTTCTTTTCTTTTTTTCTTTCAAATTTTTACTTAAATTCTAGTTAGTTAACATACAGTGTGATACTGGTTTCAGGAGTAGAATTCAGTGATTCATCACTTACATACAACACCCAGTCCTCATCACTACAAGTGTCCTCCTTAGTACTCATCACCCATCTAGGCCTTCCCACCTCCCTCCATCAACCCTCAGTTTGTTATCTGTTAAGAGTCTCTTATGGTTTGTTTCCCTCTTTCTCCCTTACCATATGTTCATGTGTTTTGTTTCTTAAATTCCACATATGAGTGAAATCATAGGATATTTGTCTTTCTCTGACTTACTTTGCTTAGCATAATACACTCTAACTCCATGAAAATATATGAAGAATTTCTAAAACTCAATAACAGAATGACAAATGACCCAATGTAAAAATGGGCTAAAAGACTTGAATAGACATTTCTCTAAAGAAGATGGTATAGTAATAGCCAATAAGCATGTGAAAAGTCCCAATATCTTTAGTTGTTAGAGAAATGTGAGTCAAAACCACCATGTATTACCACTTCACACTTAGTAGGATGGTTATAATAAAAACAAAAAACAAAACACCAAAAAACACACATGACCAAAACCCAGAAAATAACAAGTATTGGCAAGGATGTGGAAAAATTGGAACTTTTATATATTGTTGGTAGGAATGTAAAAAATGGTGTGGCTAATATGGAAAATTGTTTGGTGGTTCCTCAAAAATTGCTAAAACAATTACCATATGACTCAACAATTCCACTCCTAGATATATCCCAAAGAATTGAATGCTCAGACTCGAACTGACACTTGTATGCCTGTGTTCATTGGAGCATTATTTACGATAGCTATAGAGTAGAAAAAAGCTAAATATCCAGCAAAAGATAGATGGATAAATAAATTGTTGTATATAGATTCGGAAAGCCATGAAAAAGGAATGATACTCTGATATACTACAACATGAATGAACCTTAAAAATATGCTACATGAAATAAGCCATACACAAAGGGACAAATATTACATGATTTTACTTATATGAAATATTTAGAATAAACAAATTCGTAGAAACAGTATATCAGAGATTACCCCGGGCCAACAGGAGAGCAAAATGGGGAGTTACTGCCTATGAATAAAGAGTTTGTTGTGATAAAGAAGTCTTGAAAATAGGTAGTAATGATGGTTGCACAACAGAGTGAAAGTAATTGTCACTGAATTATACTTAAAAATGGCTGAAGTGACAAATTTTATATTGTCTATATCTCATCACAGTAGGAAAAAAAGGCATGAATACCTTTTCACTAAACTGTCCCACTGTAGTATGCAATAGCAAAATCTTATATTTTCTATGACTGTGATTTTAATTACACTCTCAAGTTTCACTGTTTCTTTTTGTGGTTTTCACATTCAGGAGGTCTGTCGTCCATCTGCTGTCTATTTATTGTGGGAGTTGGGTACAACATTTATTCTCATTTGGCTGGTTCATCTGGAGAAAAGTGCTTAGACTAAGTGGAAAATATTTCAGGTAGAGGGAATGCTGTAAGAAAAGTGTGAAAAGGGTAAAATAAATCTATCAGTGTGTTAGGCTGGGCAATTTGCAAGTGTTTCTTTTAAAATATTGTTACAATTAAAATTATTTTACAATAAATGGCTTCTCCCTTGCGTATGGTATCCAAAATTCTATTTCATTTTTAACACCTGTCACCTTCTATTTTTTTTACCTTTCAAAATGTAAAACATAACTATATTGATCTGCTAGGGCTGCCATAACAAAATGCCATAGACTGGGTGGCTTAAACAACAGAAATTTACTTTCTTATAGTTCTGGAGGTGAAAAATCCAAAATCATGGTGTTGTTAAGATTAGTTTCTCGTGTGGGCTCTCTTCCTCGATTGCAGATGTATACCTTCTTGCTGTGTCCTCACATTGCCTTTCCTCTGTGCTGATGGTGGGTGTGGAGGGGTCTCTTGTTTCTTCCTCTTTTTAAGGACACCAGAACTGATGGATTAGAGCCCCCCCCCCAATATGACCTCATTTAATTACCTCCTTAAATACCCTGTCTCTGAATATGGTCACATTGGGGGTTAGAGCTTCTTTTTTTTAAATTAATTAATTAATTAATTAATTTTAATATATGAAATTTATTGTCAAATTGGTTTCCATACAACAGCCAGTGCTCATCCCAAAAGATGCCCTCTTCAATACCCATCACCCATCCTCCCCTCCCTCCCATACCCCCCATCAACCCTCAGTTCTCAGTTTTTAAGAGTCTCTTATGCTTTGGCTCTCTCCCACTGGGGGTTAGAGCTTCAACATCCTGAATTTTGGAGGACACAGTCAATTCCTAACAATAACACATAGAGGAAAGTGTACAAAGTAGAGACTGTATGGTTTAATTATGTAAAGCAAATGCCTGTGTACCTACTCTTCAGATCAAGGAATAGAACACTGCCAGGACTTCAAAAACTCCACCAGTTTCACTAGTTATCTCCACTCTTCTTTTACTGAGAGATAACTGCCATCCTGGTTTTTATGGCAATAGATTTTTCTTGCTTTTCTCTATAGTTTTGCCATCTAAGTTTGCATTTCTAAGCAGTAAGGATTTGCCACTTTGATATCTTCTTTTTCATTCTTATTTGTGTCTGCCTTTTTTTCCCCATTAGTCTTATCAGAGGCTTATCAGTTTTGCTAATCTTTTAAAAATGCATGTTTTGTTTTTGTTGATCTTCTTTATTGGACTTTTTTTTGTACTTTATAAATTTCTTCTCTTAATTTTCCTTCCTTCCATTTTCATAGAATGTTTTGTAATTCTCTTTCTAATTTCTTTTATATATGTGTGTGTGTATTTATTTGAGTCCAAGTTAGTTAACATATAGTGTAATAATGATTTCAGGAGTAGAAGTTAGTGATCCATCAGTTATATATAATACTCAGTGCTCATCCCAACAAATGCCCTCCCTAATGCCCATCACCCATTTAGCCAATCCCCTTCTTGAAATAGATTCTTACTCATTATTTCCCAGCCTTTCTTCTTTTTCAGTATATGTATTTAGGCCTTTAAATTTTCCTCTTAGCAGCTCACTAGCTGCATTCTACAAATTTTGATATGTGGTGCATTTATTGGCATTTGTTTTCACAAGAATACTTTAATTTTCATTGTTCATTGGTTCTGCTAGTTTTTCATGTTACCTTATCTTCTCATGTGCTTGGTTATGTGTAATTGCATGCTGAGCTCTTCATTTGAAGAGTTAGTTGTAGGAATAACTTTAATGCCAGGAAGATACGGTCTTTTTCCATAGAGAATTTGTAAAATTTTTTTTCAACGTTTTTATTTATTTTTGGGACAGAGAGAGACAGAGCATGAACGGGGGAGGGGCAGAGAGAGAGGGAGACACAGAATCGGAAACAGGCTCCAGGCTCCGAGCCATCAGCCCAGAGCCCGACGCGGGGCTCGAACTCACGGACCGCGAGATCATGACCTGAGCTGAAGTCGGACGCTTAACCGACTGCGCCACCCAGGCGCCCCCCATAGAGAATTTGTATTTGATTCACTCAAGTGCTTGGTGACAGGAATAATCCAGTAAAGTGTCTTATTCTAAGTTTCATTTGAGATTTTTTGACCCATCTTTATACTCAAAGATAGCCTTCAGACCATGCAAGAAGTGATTTAATTCTGAGTCATTCTTGTCCCCAGGATATAGACCTTCAGAGTTCTAATCCATTTAGGGGAGTTACCGTGTTTCTTACCTTTGGTGGGTTCTAGATGGTGGACTTTGTTAGATGTGGCCTTAGGGAGACCACCAAGTTAAGTTTGCTACTTGTATTGCTTGGACTTTGAACCTCAGGGCAAAAGTTGCTGACAATGCTTTATCTATGGGGATTTTTAACCTCTTCAGGTTCTTAGTTCAATAATTCTATCTTGTTAGCATTAGCAGTTTGCTTTAAAAAACCCAGTCTTGAAATATATTTTATGTAGCATTTTAATTAATACAGAGATGGTGATGGTGATATGAATTATACAGGAAGCAGAAACTACTACATGGTATTTTGATTATTTGTTTACATATATGTCCTTTAGTTAGAGGTAGCTTTTACTCTTTATAACTCTGCTCCTGGCTGTGCCTGATATATAAGTACTTGGAAAATATTGAGTGATTTTAGCATGGCTTTAAAAAATATTATGTAGACAGACTTTCCTTTTAGCCATCAAAGAAAAATGAGATTAACAGTTTAATGGCTTTATTTCTTGTAACACCTTCAGTGTTAATGAATGAACTAGTCTTAATGAATTTAGATGGTATGCTATGTGGAGTGGGAAATCATGGAGAGATTTCTGAAAAAGTATTTAGTTCTTTTCAAGTGTTGTTAAAGAGAGATTAATTTGAAAACCGTGTGCCAGAAAGATTAGATAGTTTATAGGGATGCATGTTAACGGGTATCCTCCAGTTTGGCAGTTTTCAAAGTGTAATCCTTAGATTAGTAATATCAGCATCACTTGGGAACTTATCTTTTTATGATGATAATATTGGAAAATATTTAGCATAGACCTAATATTAGTCTTTCTTTAGAATTAGATTATAATCCTATATAAAGTAATGAAGGTTATTAGAACAAAATTATAATATAAATAGTTGAGTTCATCAAAAAATAAAAACTCGTCTGTATTAGGAAAATGATGTAGTTCTAACTTGACATCACCTGTCTTTAGTCTTTTGTTGAGATTGGATTGTTTAGGGCTCAACTTTTCCTTAACAGTAGTCTCATTAGAAGTAAGTTACCTGTTTTTCATTTTTTGGAAGGAAATAATTTATATCTATAATATGATAGAAGTTCCCTAGCATGTGGCATAATCACAGGCAGGTTTTATGATTCATCTCTTTCCTAGTAGCTTTAACATATTTTTGAATGAGAAAAGATTCCTATGTTACATAAAAATATTAACATTAAGCTTCTGAAAAAAAAAAACTTCAAATAGTCACTTGATCATTTAAGTTTTGCTCACTAATTTTCTGAGAGTCTTTTGGCAAAGTGTTTTAATCTAAGATTTAAGACTGTCCATTTGTAATTGGGTAGGCTTATATAAAGGAGCACGTTTTTATATTTAAAAATATATTTCATTTTATGGCTATTGTGTAAAACTTTGGCAGCAATTTGAGTGTTTAATGGAGTGCATTGTACTTTGAAGGGAAAAGTACTTCAACTGTTTTTTTTTTTTAAGTTTATTACTTTATTCTGAGAGAGAGCAAGTGAGTGTGAGCACAAGTTGGGGAGGGGCAGAGAGAGGGAGAGAGAGAATACCAAGCAGGCTCTGTGATGCCGATGTTGGGATTCAATCCCACAAACTGGGAGGTCATGACCTGAGCCAAAATCAAGAGTCAGATGCTCAACCGACTGAGCCACCCAGGTGCCCGAGTACTGTAATTTTTATTTTAGCTTTAATATTTCTGTTCTTAAAAAATAGAAAATTCAGTAAAGTAGTACCTCACCTAAATATGTACATTGACAATGCTTCTTGTAATATTTAACTATAATTCTTCGGTAACCTATTGCATTTCATTACTTTCTTTATACAATTGATCAAGTTTCCCGAGTTGTAGAGTATGGAATGTGTTCAAGGTGATTCGTATCAAAAATTTTTTCAAAGTAACTGACACCAGTCTCGGTGATCATAGAAGAATCTGAATGTTCCTATGACAAATTTGGTTTTAACAATAAAACTTCTTGTAAACTCAGTCATCTTAATGTGAATTAGTTGCAAAATCAAACACCCACTGAAATAAGTGGCCTACTATTATAATTTTCATACTTGTAAAAAAATACCTATAAATATTTATTGTTTAAATTATCCTTAAAATTTCATTTGGATATAGAGTGCTATTTCGGAGTATAAAATTAAAAAATTGATTATGTAGTTTTTTACCAAATGGCAGGTAGTTTTATAAGCATACTTCAAGAACATAAATAAAATGCAAATAGAATTTTATAACCATGTTTTAAATGTATGAATTCTGTTCAGAGAAGCAGATAGACTTTGCTACAATTTAATACAAAGCTAGGGTTATGTTTCATTACTTATGTAAAATAGTGTTCTTTGTTTAGCTTCCTTTAGTGCTTGGAGAATTGTGTAGTTCCATTGATTGCTTCCATGCAATAGAAATCTGACCTTTAGCAGATGTTTGAGAAATTGCCAGCACAGCATGATCAGCCGACTAGACAGTTTTCCCCCTTATTTGACAGACCGTTAGTGGTGTAGTAACACCAAAGACATTTTAAACATTTTTTTGTAATATCAAAAGTTTTCTAAAATCCTAAGAACATATTAAAATATTGACAAAACAAGATAGATTATTTTTCTCAAATCATGGATTACAGTTCAGGTAATTTTACATTTTCATTTCTAAAAAATACACTAAGAAAATACTGTTGAGTGAAAGATATTGTATTTTGTTATTTAAAATATTTTTGCTTATGACATTGTCATTAAGGGTTGAAGTATGTAATTTTTTTCCTCGATCATATTTTTTTGTGCAGTTTAAACATTGCAGGTTTTTTCTTATTTTAGTGTTCTTATCTAGTTCTTATTTAATTGTAAGTATCTTTTAAAATATGGACTCTTTTAGAGAGGTTAAATGTATCATGGAGCAGTTATCCTCTCTGCAACTCCTAGCTAGAAGCAAGATGCTGCCCTGTTGTGTGTTTAAAGCCTTTTCTCTGAAGGACATTATTTTGACAGGATGTACAACGGTCAGCTGTGTAGTTGTGGGAGTTCAGCATGAACACTCTAAGCTCTGTTTTCTTGGTTTCATCAACTGAGTGTACAGGAAGGGGGAGAAGAAATGCCTTGATGTGTGAGAATCAAGTAATGAATTGATAGTATCAACCATTGCTAGACTGGGTCTTTTCCTGCAGGTGCTGCTGTTCCATAGGGCATTGCAGTTGCTTTTTATTGTGTCACATGAGCAAAAAAAGATTTTATTTGAAGGAAAGTTAAAGTAATATAGTCTTACATAGTTCCGTTTTATGGTTTTATAACAATTATGTATGCCTTAGGTTTTTAAACTGAATTAGTTTTTCTAAATAGAGGTTTATGATTTGTAGTTAAGTGTTGGTATGTGCTTATATGTCACCTTAAAAATAAATAGGTATTAAAGTTACAGATTCAATAGAGTCAGTATCAGGAATTCCAAAATAACTATGCTAAACCAAAACTTAAAAAAATCAAACATCTGGGGCACCTGGGTGGCTCAGTCAGTTAAGTGTCCGACTTCGGCTCAGGTCATGATCTCATGGTTCATGGGTTCGAGCCCCACATCGGGCTCTGTGCTGATAGCTCAGAGCCTGGAGCCTGCTTCAGATTCTGTGTCTCCCTCTCTCTCTGCCTCTCCCTTGCTCTCTCTCTAAAAAATAAACATTAAAAAATAATAAAATATATAGATAGTTCGGCCACTAAAGTTTGTAGGCAAAATTCTATTGAAGTCTATCTCATCTGTCTCTAATACTTGTGATATTACATACTAATATTAAAGTTTTAGTTAAGTCATTTTATGTGAAGAAAAAATAGGTTCTTAAGTGAGATTTGGTAGGTAACCATATTCTTACTTATACTGTAACATTTACTTATTTTCAAAACCAGTGTAAAAGAGTTGCATTTTAAGAGGAGATTAAGTTGTAGAGTTGGCAACAGCAGGGGAAAATGCATGTAATCAAATTTACTCTTAAAACCTTTTGGGGAAGACTAACTTGTCATTTTACACCTCATCCGACACAGCTGGCTTTTTTGTTTGTTTCAGAATGGAAATTTTTATTTTTTGTACATTAGATAAAGTGATTTTCTTACACTTACATCTTTCTTGCATCTCTAAATTCTAGACTCATCTTTTGGGCAGGGTGCTCACGTTATGAGAGCCCAGAGAAAGCGGTGAGGAAAGGAGCTCTAGCATTGGAGATCTGGTTAGCCTTGAGATCTCTAAATAGAAACTTCTAAATCAGAAATTCAGAGACTCAGAGTATGCTTCGTTTTAATTTTTTTCTTTTTTTATGTTTGTTTATTTATTTTGAGAGAGAGGGAGAGAGAGCGAGCAAGCAGGGGAGGGGCAGAGAGAGAGGGAGACAGAGAATCCCAAGCAGGCTCCGCACTGTCAGCACAGAGCCCAATGAGGGACTCGAACTCACGACCATGAGATCATGACCTGAGCTAAAATCAACAGTCAGACTCTTTTTTTTTTTTTTTTTTAATTTTTTTTTCAACGTTTATTTTTGCGACAGAGAGAGACAGAGCATGAATGGGGGAGGGGCAGAGAGATTGGGAGACACAGAATTGGAAACAGGCTCCAGGCTCTGAGCCATCAGCCCAGAGCCTGACGCGGGGCTCGAACTCACGGACCGCGAGATCGTGACCTGGCTGAAGTCGGATGCTTAACCAACTGCGCCACCCAGGCGCCCCAACAGTCAGACTCTTAACCAACTGAGCATTAAGTGTTGAGGCGCCCCTCAAATATGCTTTTTTAAAAAAAAATTTTTTTAATGTTTATTTAGTTTTGAGACAGAGAAAGACAGAGCATGAACAGGGGAGAGTCAGAGAGAGGGAGACCCAGAATCTGAAGCAGGCTCCAGGCTCCGAGCTGTGAGCACAGAGCCCGACGCAGGGCTCAAACTCATGGACTGTGAGATCATGACCTGAGCCGAAGTTGGATGCTTAACCGACTGAGCCACCCAGGTGCCCCCTCAAATATGCTTTTTAAGGAGAGAGGAAAAAAAAAACTTTCCTAGTGAAGATTTTCTATTAAGTAAAGTTTTTTAATTACTAATAGTTTTGGAAGAATATGTAGTAGTCAGCTCACATTTTAAGAAATCCAATTATCTTCGTTAAAGTATATACTTTTTAGTCTTTCAGTATTTATCATTCTTTTACTCTGGTTCTCTTTCAGATATGGATAGAATCAGTCAACCTGTTTTCTTCATTGATGTGGAATTTTCATTGTGTTTGTAATTTTGAAATCCTCTGATTGCATCACAAAAATTTGTGACTGTCTTCCGTTCAGCTTTTAATTTGACTTGAGGGAGAAAAGTTTTAATGCTTGCTAAAGTTAAAAGAATTGCTTTCCTTAGATTTCTTTGCACATCTTTTCTCTCTCTCTCTCTCTCTCTCTCTCTCTCTCTCTCTCTCTCTATCCAGCACATGCACAGACTTGCAAAGATCCTCTGCCATCATCTCCTGGTATCATTTTTTGTCTCCTAGCAAAGCAGGAAAAAAGGTTCAGCTTAAGGCAGCTGTGAAGGAAGGACAAGTTTAGCCAACTATTTTACTAAGTAAATGTAAGGTCTCCTCCTTGTCAATAGTTGCAACTGTTTACCTAAAATTTTTCTACAGTATGAGATTGTGTCTCTATTTTGTAAGTCTCTGCTCAGGAAATTCATTATTAAAAATCTGCATCTTTTTTTTTTTTTTTTAATTTTTTTTTTTCCAACGTTTATTTTTTTTGGGACAGAGAGAGACAGAGCATGAACGGGGGAGGGGCAGAGAGAGAGGGAGACACAGAATCGGAAACAGGCTCCAGGCTCTGAGCCATCAGCCCAGAGCCCGGCGCGGGGCTCGAACTCACAGACCGCGAGATCGTGACCTGGCTGAAGTCGGACGCTTAACCGACTGCGCCTCCCAGGCGCCCCAAAAATCTGCATCTTGAACTAGAACATGTCATTTAAAAATGTTATGTAACAGACATAAACTTATTTCATCACTAATAACATATATTTAAGATGACAAAGCACAAATCAAATAACCTGTTTTGGTATTCACCGAAACTGTTTAAGTCCAAACGATGCTGTCAGATGAAAATATTGAAGAGTACTTGTCTTTTACCTTACTTTCCTGTTAATCTCTTTCAGATAAATACATAAACATGTATCTTGAAAGATGAGACTAAGTATTTGGAAATTATATATCTTTCAGTGTGCCTGATTACAATGGCTTAAGTCTTAAGTTAGCTTTGAACTACTAGTAAGTCTTCAATCACATTTATTTAGCAAGTTTTTTTGTGATTATTATGTAGATATATGTATCTCTGTGTTGTGGTCTTTTTCTTGTTTTTTAAAATTATACAGAATATACACTATTCTTTAATTTAAAAATTAATTAATTTTATCTACTTATATACCTACCACCCAGATCAAAATACAGAATGCTTCTAACACATCATCCTGTTACCCCTTCCCATTCTGTCTATACTGCTCATTTATTCCACTAATTCTGTCACCATAAATGAGATTTGCCTGTTGTTGAACTTCAAATAAATGGAATCATGCAGTGGCTTTTTATTTACTTAATTTTATTTTTTATGCAGTAGCTTTTTAAACTCTACTTATAATCTGTGAAATTCCTGGTATTAGTTTTCAAGGGCTGCCATATAACATTACCGCAAACATGGTGGCTTAAAACAGTAGAAATTTATTTTCTTGATACTGGAGGCCCAGTTTATGAAATCAAGGTGTTCAGGGCCACTCTCTCTCTGAAGACTCTAAAGGACAAGAATTTTTCCTTGCCTTTGAAGGGAAGCAGGACTCTGAGGACACCTGATTTCATAGTTCTCATCTCCAGAAGTGTGAGAAAATAAATTTCTGTTGTTTTAAGCTACCAGGTACTTTTGTGTTCTGTTAATACAGCCCCAGAGAAATAATATATTCATCTGTATTACTAGATTTACCAGAATTTCATTCTTTTTATTGTCATGTAATTTCCTATTATATGAGTAATATCACTCTTCAGCTGTCCTTCAAATGATAGGTTTGGGGTTGTTGCCAGGTTTTGGCTTTTGAATAAGTTGGATTCACCTGGAAATTTTAGCCATTCCCATGGGTGTCTAATAGGAGCTGTTGTAATTTTAATTTGCATTTCACTGATGAGTAATTTGCTTAGTACCTTTTCATATGTTTATTGATGAGGGTGTGCATTCTCTCTAATTAAGTCTCATGGCCATTTAAAAATTTGGTTTGTCCTTTTGTTTAGTAGGAGTACTTTATGTATTCCAGTTATAAATTATTGCTAGCAGGATTTGGGACTAGAGTGAGGCAAATGAAGCACCAAGGATGCAAATTTAAGGAGGCACCTACTCTTAGGCTTGAGTTTCCTGTGTTCCCAGATTGCATTTCCTCCAAAGCATTCCTGGTGGTCCCTCTCTAATTCAAGACACTGTTAAAATGTTGCCTCATTAGAAAGGTCATTATATCTAAATTAGCACCCCACTCTTCTGCCATTCTGTCATCCTGAACACTTTGTTTTTCTTCATAGCACTTACCACCAACTGACATATACTTTTATATACTTATGTATACACTTTCTTATTTTTGGTTTATTGCCCTCCAAAAGAAAATATGCTCTATGAAAATTGAGAGTTTTCTTTTTATCCCCTGCTGTTTACTGGTCACTGGAGCAGTGTGTGCATGTAATGAAGCCTTAACAAATACTTGGTAGATCTTAATAAAATAGGGAACTTGAGATGAGCAAGTATCCAAACAAAACAAAACAAAACATGAGTTCCATTTTAAGCATGCTAAATATACATTGGGGGATAATACAGTTAGATTGAAGTGGTCAGCGATTGGCAAATATTTTCTGTAAAGGTCCAGATAGTAAATGTTTTATGTTTTGTGGCCCTTAAAGACTATGTCACAACTGCTCGACTCTGATATCCATATGAAAAAACATCCATGGGCAATGCAGTTAATGAGAATAGCTATGTTTCAGTAAAAGTTTGTGTGTAAAAGCAGGTGGTTGGCTTATAGGCCATATTTTGCTGACCCCTGGACTAGGTAATGGAGAGCTATAAACGTGAGACTTGGAAGCTTGATCTTGATTCAGAAGGTAGTCATGATATGTTTTACGTTAATAAAGTGAAATGACCAAAGAAATTGTTCCAAGAAAATTAGTTTGGCAGTAGTAGGTAAGCTGGAAAAAAAAGCAATTAGAGGCAGAGAAAATAATTATGAAACATTTAAGCTTATATAACGCTTACTATATGTGAGGCACTTGTACTGAATGTTTATATATGTTAATTTATTTAATCCTTACAAAACCATGTAAGGTAGATACTGCTATTAATTCCTTTGCACAGATAAGGAAAATACAACATGGAGAAGTTAAATAGTTTATCCAAGTTCACACAAGCGTTAAGTGATAGAGCAGTATTTGAACAAAGACTGCTCCTTATCAGTGTGCTGTTTTATTACCAACTTACAAAGTAGTTAAGAATTGAACTAGAATGTTGACAGTGAAAAGGGACAGGCCAATAATGATGAATGTGAATAAACTGTGGATTGATTGTGGAGACAAACTAAAATGTAAGTGAAGGAGAATGATTAGACAAAGAAGATTAGGGGAAAAATTCCCATACATTGCACAAAGAAGACCAGAAATACTATTACTAGTACAAAAGGAATATGAGAAAGAGCACTTACTAGCAAAGGATGATGTGTTTTGTACCTTGTGTGAGATGGGAATGAAACACTATTGCATGGAGCTGTATCACTAAAAATAAACACCTGAATGTTGGATGAAAATATGTCTAGAGATGCAAATCTTGGAGTAGCATTATTTTAACATATTTTGAGTACCTGTTTTATTCAAGACTTTGAATGGGAGATGAAAGAATAAAGATAATAGTTTAAGCAATGTGAGAAGATGATTTCTCTGAAGGACTGGATAAAGAGAACTTAAAGGGCTTGAGTAGAAATACACCTTTATTGGGGCACCTGGTGGCTCAGTCGGTTGAGTGTCTGGCTTGCGGCTCAGGTCATGATCTCACAGCTCGTGAGTTCGAGCCCCGCATTGGGCTCTGTGCTGACAGCTCAGAGCCTGGAGCCTGCTTTGGATTCTGTGTCCCCCTCTCGCTGTGCCCCTCCCTCCCTCATGTTCTGTCTCTCTTTCTCTCAAGAATAAATAAAACATTTTAAAAAATTAAAAAAAAAAAAAGAAATACACCTTTATTAGTAGAGAGATAGGAAGTGAGATAGATAATTAAGTAGGTGGGGGAACATGCTGAATCCAAAGTTATGAAGATCTAAAAGGGGATGATTTTTTAAAATTTTTCTTTTTTAAAAGCACGCATGTGAGAGGAGAGAGGGGTAGAGGAAGAGAGAGAATCCCAAGCAGGCTCCATGCTCAGTGCAGAGACAGATGTGGAGGTTTGATGCCACAACCCTGGGATCATGACCTAAGCTGAACTCAGGAGTTGGATGCTCAACTGAGTCAGCCAGTTTCCCCTAAAAGGGGGTATTTTTTTTTTTTTTTTTTTTTTTAAATTTTTTTTTTTAACGTTTATTTATTTTTGAGACAGAGACACAGCATGAACGGGGGAGGGGCAGAGAGAGAGGGAGACACAGAATCGGAAGCAGGCTCCAGGCTCTGAGCCATCAGCCCAGAGCCCGACGCGGGGCTCGAACTCCCGGACCGCGAGATCGTGACCTGGCTGAAGTCGGACGCTTAACCGACTGCGCCACCCAGGCGCCCCGAAAGGGGGTATTTTTTAATTAGAAAATATTCGTCA